>NC_041392.1:262854734-262931319 GCF_002162155.2 Triticum dicoccoides
GCATTCATAGCTTAGGATTCCCTTTGTGCCGACATGAGGGGGGGGGGGCAAGCAATACAGTGCACTTTGCGAGAGAGGTGCCACATCGAAGGTGCATTTGGTATTTGAAAATCAGACCACCCTTTTGATACATAAATTTGGTCCACATGCAAGTGTGTTCGTGTTCTGGCCCTCTCCCGCGTCATTTTTCGCCAAATTTATGAACATTAGATAAGTCGGATGATGCAACAGACACGGTTCGCTCAAACTAACCGTGTGCCACGCCGGTGCACCTATCACGCACACATCCGCACAGTACATTGGGCTCCACGAGGCTCCTCCTCTCAAAAATATATGCCCGCCTCGAGGGTTTTTCTATTTCATAACACACGGTTGTTATCTCCGGACCGTGCGCGATGTTTCTTGTTCCCAATCCCGCCTGCATCCCTAGAAAATATCTGCCCGCTTCGAGGGTTTTTCTATTTCATAACACACGGTTGTTATCTCCGGACCGTGTGCGATGCACTATCATCAAAATTTTCAAGAGCCCAACATATCAATCCCGCGTTTGACTCCCATGTAGTAAAATTTTCAGTACCCGCGTCATTTCCTCAAACACCCCGCACCCCCTCCACACACACACACCAAAAACTTCTTGGGTGTGCGCGCACACACACACACCCTCCCTCGCTCAAAACCCTAGCAAGGTTCCTGCTGCCGCTGCCGCTGCCGCAAGGCCTCCATTGTCAACATCTGCTAGTTTGCCCGTGCAGCTTACCCACCGATCTCCATACCCAAGCCGCCCTGGATTTCTTAGATGACGCATGCCAAACACCCCCTTTCCCACAGATCTCCATCCCCATCCCCCACTCTAGAGCGTCGTAGCCTAAGCCCGGCTACGCTTCCCGTGGAGCTCAAGGAGGGACTGGCCCAAAAGAGGTGTATAGAGGTCTCTTCGCCCGACGTCGCCGAGGAAACTGACGACCATTACTGGCGGCAGGCACTCAAGCAGCGGGCTAGAGTATGCGGGCATGTCTCGTCCGCCGGCTACGACATCGAGGTCATCGACAGTGATGGCCTAAGGCAGGCTATGTCAAAGGTTAAGTGGCACACACCCAACCCCTCGAGTTCAACCGCCGTCGATCTCATCCATGGCCCCGCTGCTGATCTCCTCTCGCTCGCTGTCAACAATTTTCCATTCTACATCGCCATCGAGCCCCTTTTTTCATTTCTAAAGGACACATTCTGCGACGCTGGCTTGGGATCCACAGCTTCCAAGTCAGACCTCATCGATGGCGACCACAAGGAGGGCACCCTCTCCGGCTGTTCCAAGGGGAAAGATCCCATCTGCTCTTCCAAGGGGAAAGCTGTAAGGACATATTTATCCCTAAGGTGTTTTGGTGATTGATGAAAATGTATTTGCGGACTAATCGTGTGTCTTGAGTATTTCAGATAATTCATGACTAGGCATGAGATGGTTAGGAGCCCCTCGAAGATTATTGAAGACGGATATTTTTCTACGTTCATTTTTTGGTGGATTTGAGTCGTAGGAATGCCGTACTATTAAGAGGGGGTCCGCTTTGGAAAGGTTTGGGTGGAATCATCGCGTACATGTTTACTCCTCTTTGCACCGCCTTTCCTTTAGCACCTTGGAGCATCTTTCATTTCTTATTGACTATGCAAAAAGAAGACTTCCTTTATGTTGCTGTCCTGAGGCTTGCGGTAGTACTTCTCTTCGGAGCGGTAGTACCGCAGGCCCCTGCGATAGTACCACATGCCTTTGCGGTAGTACCGCAGGTAGTCACGGTAGTACCGCTCCTTGGGAGCCGTAGTACCGTGAGCACTGGTCCGGCACAGCAGGAGTAGCGGAAGTAGGAGCGGATGTAATTTATTACATCCGCTCCCCGTGCGGTCGTACCGCGTGCCATCAGCGGTACTACCGTGTCGGACTTTTTGCACTGTTTTGTTATCAGCGGTACTAGCCACGGACGTTTTTCTGTCCACGGCCTTCTCAGGCTGGCCCAACCCTGCCTTGCGGTAGTACCGCAAGGTTGTGCAGTAGTACCATAGGGCCTTGTGGTAGTACCGCTTGGCAGGCGCGGTAGTACCGCTTGTCGCGGGCTGGTTAAGTGGATATCGGATGGATTTATCTCTCTACTATATAAGGGGTACCTTCTTCTCCGTATTGACTACCTCTTCCAACTCTAAGCTCCATTGTTGCTCCAAGCTCCATTTTCGCCCGATCTCTCTTCCTAGCCAATCAAACTTGTTGATTTTCTAGTGATTGGTTGAGAAGGTCTCGATCTACACTTCCACCAAGAGAAATTCGATTCCTCCCACTAATCCCTTGCAGATCTTGTTACTCTTGGGTGTTTGACCACCCTAGACGGTTGAGGTCACCGCAGAGCCATATTCCATTATGCTGAAGCTTCGTGGTGTTGTTGGGAGCCTCTGATTAAGTTGTGGAGATTGCCCCAACCTTGTTTGTAAAGGTCCGGTCGCCGCCTCCAAGGGCACCAATAGTGGAATCACGGCATCTCGCATTGTGTGAGGGCGTGAGGAGAATACGGTGGCCCTAGTGGCTTCTTGGGGAGCATTGTGCCTCCACACCGCTCTAACGGAGACGTACTTCCCTTCAAAAGGAAGGAACTTCGGTAACACATCCTCGTCTTCACCGGGTCCACTCTTGGTTATCTCTTACCTTTACTTGTGCAAGCTTTTTAGTGTTACTTCTCTTGCTTGCTTGTGTGCTCGTTGTTGTTGCATCATATAGGTTGCTCACCTAGTTGCACATCTAGACAACCTACTTTGATGCAAACTTTAATTTGATAAAGAAAAGCTAAAAATTATTAGTTGCCTATTCACCCCCTCTCTAGTCAACCATATCGATCCTTTCACTTGGTATCAGAGCCTCGTCTCTTTACTAAGGACTCTGCCGTCCAAAGAGTATGGTTGACACCATAGACGGTGTGGAGGAGCACTCCGGTGTGAATCCGATCTCGTCTACGGGTGATGGGGGAACCTCGATCTCCTATGAGGAATTCAATATAGCCTTGGAGACATTGAAAACCTCAATGACGACCGAGGTTGAAAGCATGTTTACTAAATTCATTGAAGGGCTTAAACTATCCACCGCACCTTTGAAAGTGGGTGATCCCACGGACAAGGTGACTGATGCTAACTCCGACAAGGGGGAAGTGTCAGAGTAAATAGCCATGGGTAGCCTAGCCGGCTTCCCCTGGCCCTTCTGAAAAAATTACGAGCCCGTCCGGCTCTCAAGAATCCAAGACATGGAGCCGCCTTCCCCTTGCTGGCTGCCATCTAGGCCGGCTTTCAGAAGGCGGCCCGACTTTAGCCCTCATGAAGAACGCCACGGGAGGGCCGACTTCGGGAAGCCGGCCATGAGAAGGCCGACTCCAAGAAGCCGGCTCCCATAAAGCGGTCGAGACCGTACCCTCAAAGTTTGCACCCACCTAACAGCGGTGCGACGGGGCGTGGCTACAGTAAAGCCTGCCACCCCCGAATCCCGGAGCACGCCTAGCACAGTGCGCCGTATGGAGTAGCCATGACCCGTCCGGCGCGGCACTGTTGCCACGTTGACCCTGATGTCACCCACGACGGGCCGCCAGCGTGGCCCACAGATGGTGGACCCCTTCGGGCGGAGAGATGCCCGAAGGCGGCCACGCCTCCAACCAGTCGGCCCAAGACAGAGCCGGCTCCCCGCAGCCGGCTTGCCACCTCCCTCGAAGGAGACGCCCCATTAAGGAGATAAAAAGCGGTGAGGCTACAGCGATCGCCCGACGGGCGGCGGCACTGTAGCCGCGCCTACCACGACGAAGCCCACGTCACCAAGATGGAGCCACAGTAACCAGCCGCCGACCAGGCCCAGTGGGGCCTGCCTGTCGACCAAAGGGCCGGCAGCCGGCGGGACCCACCAGTCGGCGGGCCCCAGCAGCCGGCGCAGAAGCCGGCGAGCGCAGTCACGGACGGCTGGGCCCCGCGCCCAGTCGGATTACCATTGTACCCCGGGGAGTAGGCCTATATAAACCCCCCGGGGCACCCATGCAAAGGGTTGGACCCCCTGCTAGTCCTAGACACCACACAAGGAGAAGAAGCAGGCTAACCGTGTCCTTCTTCCTCCTCCCACCAAACAGCTCAAGGAGCATTGTGTAGCTACCTGTTCATCTAGTGATCCTGCGGAGACCCCGCAGAGCAGCAGTAGGGGTGTTATCTCCAAGGAGAGCCCCGAAGCTGGGTAAGATTCGCCGGCGTGCATGTCTTCGCCTTATCCCGTTTCCAGGCACCGACGACGTCTTACTGGCTCCCACAATGATAAGCCACCCGTTGGCATATGTCGCACCTACCACCCGACATTTGGCGCCAACCGTGGGGCCATGTGCACCGTCGTCTGGAGACCTGTTCTGGACGGGAACCTTATTCCTCCCCCGCGAGCGTAGCCAGCCCGGCACGCCCGATGGCGCTTGCCACGACGCGCTGCAAGGCGTCACCAGTGTCTGCGCGGCGAGCAGCCTCGCCGATCTCCTCGACGAAACCCTCATCTCCGACGAGCTCGCCTCTGATGCGGGCACCGACCACCTCGCCAACCTTCTCGGCCAGCTCCATGTCTCCAGCGAGCCCGCTGTGGACCTGGAGTCGGTTGGCTCCACCGACCCGATGCCTGTCGACTCCGACACGACCTCGTTCGACACCTTCCCCACCAACGTCACGATCTACAATGACCCGCTTCCCCGATCCGGTGGCTGCGACGCTGTTACCGCCGAAGTGATGGTTGTCGGCCACGGCGGCCCGGCCGACGAGAGCGCCCACGACGCCCCGCACGCGGCGGCTAATGCTGACGACGAAGCACTGGAGGCACACTGCCTCACCCTCCTCGCAGAGGGCCGGAGGCTGGCTTCCGTAAGACGCCTCACTGAGGCCTACCAGCGCGAAGCTGACCGCGCCGCCTTCAGCACGCCGACCCCAGGCTGGCCGAGCCGGGCCGGCCTTGTCAAGCAACGCGGTGCCGTCATCGCCGACACGCTGGGAGTCGATCGCCCGGTCTATGCCACTCCGCTCGAGAACTTGCGTGCCGCCCAGGCGGCCGTAGACGAGTTGGACGGCTTGGAGGCCGAAGACCTCCCCCACATGACCCGGCGCATCCAGCAACTGATTGACGCAGCCGCGCAGTGACACGAAGCCGACACCCGCGCGGAAAGCCCTCCCCCGCGCCGAGATCACGTCGCGACGTCCCGGACACCGACTACGAGCAACACCCGCGTGCGGCGCGAGAAAGAGCTGGCTGCCAGTCGCAGCCGGACCCAAATCTCCATCGAGCGAGACGCGGACGGCCACCCACGAGCCACGGAATAGCGGGGCAACCCGCCTCCGCCTCCACCCCGTGGAGAGAGATATCTCGCCCCGCCGCCAGTGGCGCACCCGACTCTCAGCGGCCGGCTAGGCCGCCGCGAAGGAGTCGGCGAGAATGACGCCCGCCATCGGATCGACCGCCTGGCGCGATCCTTGGCGTTGGAAGAAGAAGACGATGTCGGCCCGCCTTGTTTCGGCCCCCGCATCTGCGATGAGCCTTTCCCCAAAGGGTTCTCGCTCCCAAGAGACACGCCCAAGTACAATGGCTCTGTGAAGCCAGAAGATTGGTTGATCGACTACTCCACGGCGGTTAGCATAGCCAACGGCAACCGGCGCGTTGCCGTGAAGTACGTGCCCCTCATGCTGCAAGGCACAGCGCGGACCTGGCTCAACAGCCTCAAGCCGCGCAGCATCAATAGCTGGCTGGGCTTCACAGAAGCCTTCATCCGCAACTTCACCAGCACCTACAAGCGGGCCCCCAAGCCCAGACAGCTCTCCTTGTGCGTACAAGGCCCCGCCTAGTCCACTCGCGACTACCTCACGCGTTGGGCCGAGCTCCGAAACTCTTGCGAAGGGGTGCACGAGGTGCAAGCCATAGAATACTTCACAATCGGATGACGAGAAGGCACCCTCCTCAAGCACAAGCTCCTCTGTGACGAGCCGACCACCCTCGACGAGCTTCTGGACATAGCGGACAAGTATGCCACCGCCGACTCCTCGATGAAGACCGAGCTTCGGGTAGATGCATCCGGGAAAGTACTTAACCCGGCGCCCAAAACGCCGGCTGGGGATTTCGGGCGACGCCCACACCCGAACGACCACAAGCGCAAGGGCCCCACGCCGCCTCCCGCCAGTCGGCGGGTGGCCACAGTTGAAGACGCACCGCCTAAAGGGCGCCCGGCGCCCAAGAAGCCCAAGGGCGGCAGGCTGGCTTGGCAGCCCGCCTTCTCCTACGAGCAAACTCTCGACGCCCCGTGCAAGTTCCACAGCGGCGCGAAGCCGTCCAACCACACAACCCGGAAGTGCCATTGGCTCACCCGAATCTCTAAAGGCGAGGGGCTCGTGCCGCCTCCGCCTGCCGGCCCGCCGCCTCCGGCCCCGCCACCTCCGGCCGCTCGGCCCGCAGTCGGAGCCGTGCACAATGAATTCCCCGACGAGCAAGCAACCTACATCGTCTTTACAAGCCAGCCCGAAGACCGGCGCAGTAAGCGCCAAGAGCACCAGGAAGTCAGCGTGGTCGCCGCCAACCCCGCCGGACACATGCATTGGTCAGAAAAGCCCATCAGCTGGAGCCGGGCCGACCATCCAGAGGTGATGCCGTCTCCCGACTCTTATGCGTTGGTCCTGGAAGCCACCCTCGCGACGGACAGACGCGCTGCCCGCTTCCCCCGTATGTTGATAGATGGCTGGAGCAGCATCAACATCCTGTACCGTGACACCCTGGAGAAGCTAAACGTCAAGACGAAGCAGCTCATGCCTACTCGGATAGTGTTTCATGGCATCATACCCGGCCTGTCCTGCGCCCCCATTGGCAAGATCAAGATTGATGTACTTTTTGGGGACAAGGAGCATTTCCGCCGGGAAGCGATCTGGTTTGAAGTGGTGGACCTGGAGATCCCTTACCATGCATTGCTTGGCCGACCTGCCTTGGCCAAATTCATGGCAGTTCCCCACTATGCATACCTCAAGATGAAGATGCCAAGCACCAAAGGCGTCATCACCATAGCCGGCGATTACAAGAAGTCCTCTGAGTGCGTGGCAGCCAGCAGCCGGCTGGCCGAGTCCCTTGTGATTGCTGAAGAAAAGAAGATGCTGGACCGAGTCATGGCCATAGCCGGCAAGCAGTCGGCCGTGTCCCCTGACCCCAAGGAGCATGATGCTCAAGGATCTTTCCAGCCGGCCAAGGAGACGAAGAAGGTGCCTCTTGACCCCGAGCACCCAGAGAGGTTTGCCGTCATCAGGGCAAACCTGAACAACAAATAGGAAGGCGAGCTCGCCGATTTCCTCAGTGAGAATCGGGACATCTTTGCATGGTCCCCCAAGGACATGCCGGGTGTTCCGAGGAAATTCGCCAAGCACAAACTACACGTTTGAGAAGACGCAAAGCCAGTCAAACAACCCCTTCGCCGACTGTCGGAGGAGAAACGCAGGATTGTAGGGGAGGAGATAGCCCGGCTTTTGGCAGCCGGCTTCATTATGGAAGTTTTCTTTCCAGAGTGGCTCGCCAACCCGGTCCTCGTGCTAAAGAAGAACAACAAGTGGCGCATGTGCATAGACTACACAAGCCTCAACAAGGCCTGCCCCAAAGATCCCTTTGCCCTGCCAAGGATTGACCAAGTGATAGACTCCACAGCCGGATGCGAGCTGTTGAGCTTCTTGGATGCTTACTCAGGATATCACCAGATAAAGCTGGATCCGGACGACCGCCTGAAGACCGCCTTCATCACGCCATTTGGAGCCTTCTGCTACCTGACTATGACATTCGGCTTAAGAAATGCCGGTGCCACTTTTCAGCGTTGCATGTAGAAGTGCCTCCTCAAGCAGCTCGGCAGAAACGCTCACGTTTACGTGGACGACATCATGGTGAAGACGGAGAAGCGCGGCACCTTGCTGGGAGACCTCAAGGAAATGTTTGAGAACCTACGCCGGTTCCAAATCAAGCTCAACCCCGAGAAATGCGTGTTCGGAGTGCCAGCCGGCCAGCTCCTAGGCTTCCTGGTCTCCGAACGCGGCATCGAATGCAACCCGGTGAAGATCAAGGCCATCGAGAGAATGGCGATCCCCACCAAGCTTCGAGACATTCAAAAGTTCACCAGGTGCTTGGCCTCCTTGAACCGCTTCATCAGCCGGCTCGGAGAGAAAGCTCTCCCCCTCTACCGCATCATGAAGAAGAGCACTCACTTCGAGTGGAACGACCAGGCCGATCAAGCTTTTCATGAGCTGAAGAAGATGCTGGCCACGCCACCCGTTCTGGCGGCGCCGACTGAGAAAGAGCCCATGCTCCTCTACATCGCCGCAACTAGCCGGGTGGTCAGCACCGTCATCGTAGTCCAACGCCCAGAAGAAGGCCGAGCCCAGCCGGTCCAGAGGCCGGTGTATTATTTGAGCGAGGTGCTGTCCGCCTCAAAGCAGAACTACCTGCACTACCACAAGATGTGTTACAGCATGTACTTCACCGCCAAGAAGCTGAAGCCCTACTTTCAAGAGCATCCCGTCACGGTCGTATGCACCGCCCCACTGGCCGAGATCATAGGCAGCCGGGACGCATCTGGCCGGGTGGCGAAATGGGCCATCGAGCTGGCCCCTTACATGATCTTCTACCAGCCCCGCACCGCCATCAAGTCCCAAGCACTGGCCGACTTCCTCGTCGACTGGGCCGAGACCCAGCACCTGCCGCCGGCTCCCGACTCCACCCATTGGCGCATGCACTTCGACGGGTCCAAGATGCGCACCGGCTTGGGAGCCGGCGTCGTCCTTACCTCTCCCAAAGGCGACAAGCTCAGATACACGCTACAGATCCACTTTGCCGCCTCCAACAACGTGGCCGAGTACGAGGCGCTCATACACGGGCTCCGGCTTGCCAAAGAACTTGGCATTCGCCGGATCCTATGTTATGGCGACTCGGACCTGGTGGTCCAACAATCATCCGGCGACTGGGACGCCAAGGACGCAAATATGGGGAGCTACCGCTTCCTGGTCCAACAACTCAGCGGATACATTGAAGGATGCGAGTTCCTCCACGTACCGCGAGCCGACAACGAGCCAGCTGATGCCCTGGGTCGAATAGGCTCTACTCGGCAAGCAATACCAACCGGCGTAGCTCTACAACGCCTCCTTAAGCCATCCATCAAGCCGTCTCCAGAGTCCGACTCCATCTTCGTGCCGCCTGACCCCGATGCGGCCGGGTCCGGCTCGAAGAACCAAGCAGGCGACCCCGAGACTCCCGCAGCCGGCCCGGGGACTTCGGGAACCGGCTCGGGGACTGCCACACCCGGCTCGGGGACTGTGATAGCCGGCCCAGGGACTGCACCAGCACAACAGCCGGCGGCCGACTCCAGCATCTCACCACCTAGCCCGCCCACCCTAGTGGCAGTAGCCACATTGGCAGTAGAAGAAGTCGCGGCTCCATCATGGGCTCAGTCCATCCTCAACTTCCTAGTAAACCAAGACCTGTCGGCTGACGAAACAGAAGCGAGACAAGTCCAACGTCGAGCCGGAGCATACACAATCGTCAATAGAGAACTAGTCAAGCGCAGTGTCACTGGAATCCTCCAACGGTGCGTCGAGCAAGAGAAGGGCATTGCAATCCTCAGAGACATTCACCAAGGAGAATGCGGCCACCATGCGGCCTCAAGATCACTTGTCGCCAAAGCCTTCCGCCATGGTTTCTTCTGGCCGACTGCTTTGGATGATGCCAAAGAATTAGTTAAACATTGCAAGGGGTGCCAACTCTTCAGCTCCAAGCAACACATGCCGGCTTCGGCACTCAAGGCCATTCCCCTCACTTGGCCCTTCGCCGTTTGGGGACTGGACATGGTGGGCCCATTCAAGACGGCACGCAGCGGCATGACGCATTTGCTCATCGCCGTGGACAAATTCACCAAGTGGATTGAGGCAAAGCCGATCAAGAAGCTGAATGGGCCGACTGCTGTGACATTCATTGCAGACATAACAACTCGGTACAGCGTGCCACACAGCATCATCACCGACAATGGCACGAATTTTGCCAAAGGAGCGTTGGCACGTTTCTGCGCAGCCCAAGGTATCCGAGTGGACTTAGCATCCGTCGCCCACCCGCAGTCAAACGGCCAGGTCGAGCGAGCCAACGGCCTCATCCTCTTCGGCATCAAGCCCCGGCTAGTCGTACCTCTGGAGCGCTCAGCCGGCTGTTGGCTCGATGAGCTGCCGGCTGTCCTCTGGAGTCTGCGCACTACACCAAACAAGTCAACCGGCTTCACCCCTTTCTTCCTTGTGTATGGTGCCAAGGCGGTCATCCCAACTGACATCGAGTTCGACTCGCCTCGAGTAACCATGTACACAGAAGCGGAGCCCAAGGAAGCACGAGAAGACGGCGTCGACCTGCTGGAAGAAAGCCGTCTGTTAGCCCTCAGCCGGTCAGCCATCTACCAGCAGGGTTTGCGCCGCTACCACAGCCGGAAGGTCAGGCCAAGATCTTTCCAAGAGGGCGATCTTGTGCTCCGGCTGATCCAGCGAACAGCCGGCCAGCACAAACTCTCGGTCCCTTGGGAAGGCCCCTTCGTCATCAGCAGAGCTCTAGGCAACGACTCCTACTACCTGATCGATGCATAGAAGCCAAAGGCATGCAAGAGAGACGACTCCGGCAAGGAGTCGGAATGACCATGGAACGCCAACCTCCTTCGAAGATTTTACAGTTAAAATGCAGTATGTATCACGCTAACTTTTGTATTAAGTACGAGACAATAGGCTCCCCGAGGAGGGCTCGGGGACTGCCATCCCTTATTTATGAATGAAAAGTATCATGCTTATGACCTTGTCATTTCATTTACTTGTTCCGTCCGGCACCGGGTTCGACTAGTCGGCTAGAGGACTGGCCGACTGGAGTTATATTAGAAGTCCTACCCGCAGTCAGACAAGCAGTGTGCCGGCTCCCAAGCCTTCTCTTGCCAAAAGTCGCAGTTCGAAGAACCGGCTGTCCGGCTGGCAAGAGTTAAAGGCAGGAACGGGCGCCCACACGAAAAACGGCTAGGGACTAACGGACTAATATAACAAAAGCCGGTTTTTTCTCCCACCACCGACCGGCTAGCAGAGTAGCCGGTCGGCCGGTTTCCATTCACTTCACTTCAATCCTAGAAAGCTCAAGTACTTGCCTCCCCAAAGAGGGAAGGCAGCAAAGGAAAAGGCCGAAGGATAAAAAGCATACACGAATGGAAACCAAACATGCACATAACAATATTTACATAAAAGACCTCCGAGAGGCCAGCATTCAACATAGTTTGGATACACCCCCAGTGGGTGGAACTGCGAAAACTTAATGAAGATTGTTCAAAAGACAACAAGCAGGAAAAATAAGGACGGCAGGTCAAGCTGGCGGAGCGACCGATGAGCCGGGCTGGTTGGCGGAGACGGTCGTGCCGGCTGAAGGAGCGGCCGGCTGGCAAACTTCGGCTTGGTCACTGCCTCCCGCAGAGGGCGCGCTTCCACGCGCCTCGTTGCTGGAGGCATGGTCGGCCTGAGGACGACCGGTCGTTCCACCAGCCGGCTCAATGTCTTCGCTGTCCTCATCTTCGTCATCCTCGCCCTCGTCGCTGGATGCAATCTCCTCCGTCGAGTCCTCGCCCACCGTCGAGTTCAGCCCAAACCACTCCTCCGGCTGAGCAACACCGTCATCATCGATTTCGGGTGCGAAAACACTGATGTCGGTGCACTCGGCGATCGTCGAAGCCCGCTGGGCGATAGCTGGCCTCACCTCCTCCAGCTCCGCGTCAGCCTCCATCCGCCAAGTGCGCAGCTGGTCCAGGCTCAGTCCTGGGTACCAAGCCCGAACGAACTCCAACGCCCGCCCGGCTCTGAGGTGGGCCGCTGACGCCTTCCAAGCCTCAAAGCGACCGACTGCGACCTCCAGCCAGTCGGCAGTTCGGCTGGGGGTGCGGGGGATCGTCTCACCGGGCCAGAGGGCGGCCAACACTTGCGCCCCGGCACGTTGGAGCCGGCAAAGCATCCGATGAGCCGGCTGCAACCGCGCCTGGACAGCCAAGAGCTGCTCCTCAAGCGTCCGGTTCGCATCCGGCGCGATCTTGGCCCCGCCTGACGACGCGCCTCGCGATGGGCCTCAATGCTTTGGGCGGCGAAGGCAGAGTAGCCGGGGAAGTAGTTTGCACCAAAAAACAAGCAGTGGCTCAAGTTAAGCCAAAAACCCAGGCGGCAAGGGGCAGGGGAGGGGCGAGGAAGGCGGCTTAGCGTCGATCAAATCCTCGATCCGGCCGAAGCCTTCATCCAGAGCTCGCCGGGTCTCAGCCCAGCTCGCCGCCTCGGTCTCATACTCCGCCTTCAGGGCGGCTTCGCTATCCTGCGCCGCCTGCAGGGCCGCCTTGTGGCTCTTCTCTTGGTCGGCCAGCTTCTTGGCCAGGCGATCACGTTCCTGGACCAAGGCGGCGTACTCGGCATCCTTGGTATGAAGGGCGGCCTTCGCTTCGCCGAGCTCCTTCCTCAAGTCGGCGTTGGCCCCTAAAGACAAAGAAAAAGAAAAACCAATAAGGAAAGAGTCGTCAAGAAAGATCCGACCCGACTGCTCTGCAGTCGGCCCGAATCTCGGGGACTACACCCAGTGGGTGCGCTGACGCGCCCCCACAGGAGACAGACAAGATCGAGTACTTACTTCGGCTGTCGGCCAGGTCGTCGGTCCTCCGACTCAACTCCCGAGCCTGGGAGTTGAAGGCGGCAGCACGGAGGTTGTGATATTCCTGGAAGTCCAGACAAGAGGCAAAAATAAGGTAGCCGTCAAGAAAGATCCGACCCGACTGCGCAGCAGTCGGCCCGAATCTCGGGGACTACACCCAGTGGGTGCGCTGACGCGCCCCCACGGAAGAAATTAAGAGAGCAAAGCGGCCAAGAATGAAGGACTCACCCGGATGGTGGCTCGCGTCGACAGGAACTCCTGGGTGAACTGTTGCAGCAGGGCGGCCTGAGCTTGCAGCCGGCTCCGGACCCCTTGAGCCGCCATGTTCAGCTCGCCAGTCCCTCCGCTGGGAGTCCACTCGGACGTGGCAGTGCTGGCCGCCTCCAGATCTTCTGCCGACTGGCCTGCACCCGCGACCCGGCGCAACTCCGGTGGAGCAGCGCCTCCCCTTGCGTGTCGGCCCGTCACCGGCTGTACCTCGAGGTCGGCTCTGTTCTCCGGCTCACCCCCGGTCGGCCCCTCTGGCGCCACTGACGATTGGCCGCCTTGGCCCGCTCCGGTTGGCGCTGCTGGCGGCGCTCTCCTCGCAAAGGCCACGGGGTCCTCCCCCCTCTCCATCAGTAGCGGGTCTTGGACGATCTCCTCCGCCAAGGGCAATGGGGTGTCGGGGGCCATGGCTCGGAGGGGAATGGCGAGCAGCGGAGGCTGGTTGCACGAACCTTCCGCCTCCGTCTCCGCGATCGCCGCCTCCATCTGGGCCTTGGCTGCCGCGTCGGCCTGCTCCCTCGCCGCCTGGGCGGCCGCCTTCTCCGCCGCCTTCACGGGCATTCCGCTCTGTGGCCTCCCTGAGGTCGGCGCGGGGGTCCACGCGGCGGGAGCTTGAAGAACCTCCAACTGGCCCAACTACGGAGCCGCCCGGACCACGCTCAAGGGAAAGCGGCGCCCTGTCCAGCAAGCGGAAGAAATTAAGAAGAATGCTCGAACAAGAAGAGAATGATGAAGAGCATGCGACAAGGCAATTGACGACTTACGCTGAGACCGCCTGGGACTGCTTCACCGCCTTGCGGAAGCGGGCCGCTTTCGCAGCCACCTCGTCTCGCTTGGTCGCTGCGGTGGAGGATTTGGACTTCTTCGGACCACTGCCGAAGAGGCCTGAAGCGGCCCGGTGCTTCTGTGCACCGCCACCGGCAGCCGGCACGATAGACGAGCCCGCACCCTGATGGTCGGCCGCTGGCTGGCGACGCGGGGCGACTTCGGCTTCAGCATCGTCCGACCAGTCCTCGAAGCTCGCGGTGAGCCTTGAGCCCCCGGGCTCAGCGTCATCCCCCACGACGGCGTCTTCCATGGCGGCCGCCCCAAGTCCGGATCGTCGACGTCGTCTGCCGTGCGGTCGAGGGCATACTGGCGTTCTATCCCCGCTGTCCAGGTCATCGGCGGGAGAAGGGGGTTCTGCTAAGAAGGACCGACTGATTAGAAGCCGGCCATCATGAAGCCGGCTACCAATGAAAAGAAGAAAGAAAGGAAAGCTTACCACGGGCGGAGGGTTGGCGCGAGAATACGGCGCCTTGCCGTATCGCCAATCCTCGGTGAACTTGGAATTGGAGATATAGTTTACCATATACGATACCTCCGCGTGAGGCATCTCCCTGGTGCTCAGCTGGCTTGGGTCGAAGCGGCCGCTCATCTGGCACATCATGTGGGGCCGGCTTTGGAGAGGGGATATCCGGTGCTCCACGAAGGCGGCCACCAAGTCGGCCCCGCTCAGGCCTTCCGACTGGATCATCACCCGAAGCCGGGAGACGGCGGCGTTCCCGGCCTGAGACAGTGACCGGGACTGGAAACTCCATGAAGGCTGCCTCCCAGCCGGCGCGCCGGCTACGTAAGCCGGCAGGTTGACGTGGTCTCCTTGCTCGGCGACGTTCTTCACGTAGAAGTATGATTTCTGCCAGATCTTCACCGACTGGATCAGGGGGATGGGTGGGAACGGGTTGTTCTCGCCCGCCCTCCTCATGGCAATGAAGGCCCCGCAGGGGGCGGGCACGCTTGCGACGACGGTGCCGAGTTTGCTCTGGAAGAACTCCCCCAGAGCTCCAGCATGGGGAGCAGCCCCAAGAAACATTCGCAGAGGGAGACGAAGGCCGACAGTAGCATTACCGCATTGGGCGTGAGGTGATGCGGCTGAAGGTTGTAGAACTCGAGGAAGGAGCGCAGAAATCTGCTCGCCGGAAGGCCGAAGCCGCGCGGGAAGTGCGAGCGGAAGACGACCGCTCGCCCTCCTCCGGCGCCTGCGAAATCTCCGTCTTCGGCGCCAGGCGGACCCGCACAAGGTTAGCGTCGGGCAGGCGCCGAGTCTGGCGGAGGAACTCAACGTGGTCCTCATGGACGTTGGAGCCGTCCCACGAGCTTGACAGCGCCATGGGAGCGAGACGATGTGGAGGCGCGGCGGCGCTGAGACGGGAGGCTGCGGCGGCAATGAGAAGAAGAAACGAAGACGATAAGGGGCAAAGCGAGAGGGAGCATGCGAACCTCTGTCGCTCCCCCTCCTCCCCCTACTTATAGGCTCGCGTGGCGAAGCCGAGGAGGCGCGGCATGGGCAAACGTGGGGATCGATCGTGCCCGCTCCCCCACGTCCCGCGCTTATTGTGCCTTAACGGCAAAATAAAACCGCCGCGGGAAGGCGAGCGGTCCATGTGGGCCACGGAAGATCCGCGCTCGGACCAAGGCCTGCGAGTGGCGGGCCCGGGCCTGCGGCGGCGGCCCGTCGCACGCGTGCGCTGGCAGGATCTCGCCGCCACGAGGCCGCGAGAGGGCCCGCGGTCAGCGCGCAGGTCGCCCCCTTTCCCGCCTGCAAGGCGCGGAGCTCTCTGAAGTCGGCATACACCCGCAAAGCCGGCTCTTCAGGATGGGAAGCTGACCAAGCTTCTCGTCCCTTTGTCCGCCTCGGAGCTCGATCAGCTTCGGGGACTACTGTCGGAGTAAATAGCCATGGGTAGCCTAGCCGGCTTCCCCTGGCCCTTTTGAAAAAATTACGAGCCTGTCTGGCTCTCAAGAATCCAAGACATGGAGCCGCCTTCCCCTTGCTGGCTGCCATCCAGGCCGGCTTTCAGAAGGCGGCCCGACTTTAGCCCTCATGAAGAACGCCACAGGAGGGCCGACTTCGGGAAGCCGGCCATGAGAAGGCCGACACCAAGAAGCCGGCTCCCATAAAGCGGTCGAGACCGTACCCTCAAAGTTTGCACCCACCTAACAGCGGTGCGACGGGGCGTGGCTACAGTAAAGCCTGCCACCCCCGAATCCCGAAGCATGCCTGGCACAGTGCGCCGTACGGAGTAGGCATGACCTGTCCGGCGCGGCACTGTTGCCACGTTGACCCTGATGTCACCCACGACGGGCCGCCAGCATGGCCCACAGATGGTGGACCCCTTCGGGCAGAGAGACGCCCGAAGGCGGCCACGCCTCCAACCAGTCGGCCCAAGACAGAGCCGGCTCCCCGTAGCTGGCTTGCCACCTCCCTCGAAGGAGACAAGACGTGGTGAGGCTACAGCGATCGCCCGACGGGCGGCGGCACTGTAGACGTGCCTACCACGACGAAGCCCACGTCACCAAGATGGAGCCACAGTAACCAGCCGCCGACCAGGCCTTGGACAGTGGGGCCTGCCTGTGGACCAAAGGGTCGGCAGCCGGCGGGACCCACCGGTCGGCGGGCCCTAGCAGCCGGCGCAGAAGCCGGCGAGCGCAGTCACGGACGGCTGGGCCCAGCGCCCAGTCGGATTACCATTGTACCCCTGGGGAGTAGGCCTATATAAACCACCTGGGGCACCCATGCAAAGGGTTGGATCCCCTGCTAGTCCTAGACACCACACAAGGAGAAGAAGCAGGCTAACCGTGTCCTTCTTCCTCCTCCCACCAAACAGCTCAAGGAGCATTGTGTAGCTACCTGTTCATCTAGTGATCATGCGGAGACCCCGCAGAGCAGCAGTAGGGGTGTTATCTCCACGGAGAACCCCGAATGTGGGTAAGATTCGCCGGCGTGCATGTCTTCGCCTTATCCCGTTTCCAGGCACCGGCGATGTCTTACTGGCTCCCACAATGATAAGCCACCCGTTGGCATATGTCGCACCTACCACCCGACAGGAAGCTAGTAGTGAAAAGGCTCCTTCTTCTAGTGGTAAAAATGGCACCGGCATCTTTGCCCATGTGGAAGCACCACTTTTTTATGGTGGACCGATCCCTTCCACTCATTTGAATCATGCCGGTCCTCCCCGTAAGATTGTGAAAAATGAGGACTTTGATTGTTGGGTTTATCGCTTTAAGCGCCATTTAAATCATGTGAATATTAATCTGTGGGGAATCATTGAAGAAGGTTTCTATCCGCATGACCCATGCAACTTCACTCCTCGAGAGGCCACGGATAATCAATTCAATGAGAATGCTCTCTTCATCATCCAAGATGCAATTCCACCCGAAGATCTACCACATCTTCGGCCCTTCGCCTTGTCCAAAGATGCATGGCTTTGTGTTGTCTCTCTCTACCGGGGTAGCGCAAGCATTCAACGCTCCAACTATGAAGTAATGCAAGATGAAGCCGATGAGTTTGCAATGAAAGTAGATGAAGAACCTCGTGAGCTTTATCGGAGAGTAACCAAACTCGCGGCCTCACTCCGAGATCATGGGAGCAAGGACACGGATGAGAATTGGATCAAGCGCAAATTCCTCAAGGCAATGATGCCTTACCACAAGGCCATGTCCTCCGTCATTCGTCGAAGGCCGGACTTCCACACTTTGACCTCAAGTGAAGTGGTGTATGAGTTTGTGGCTATGAACATCTTGGACAATGTAACACCCACGATGCGACTATATCTCCCACGTGTCGGAGCACGACTTAGAGGCATAACCGCATGGTAGGCATGTCACAAGAGGGGTAATCTTTACACATCCCATGTACTGAATAAGAAAGAGATACAGAGTTGGCTTACAATCGCCACTTCACACAATACATAAATATATCATTACATCATCCAAAATACAATCAAGGTCCGACTACGGAACCAAAATAAAAGAAGACCACCCCTAATGCTAGATCCCCGATCGCCCCAACTGGGCTCCACTACTGATCAACTAGAAACGAAACAACACAACGAACACGATCTTCATCGAGCTCCTCCATGAGCTCGGTTGCAACACCTGCACGGTTATCATCGGCACCTGCAACTGTTTGAAGTAATATGTGAGTCACGGGGACTCAGCAATCTCACACCCGCGAGATCAAGACTATTTAAGCTTATGGGTAGGAAAAGGTAGTGAGGTGGAGCTACAACAAGCACTAGCATATATGGTGGCTAACTTACGCAAATGAGAGCGAGAAGAGAAGCAAAGCACGGTCGTGAACTAGAAGTGATCAAGAAGTGATCCTGAAACTACTTACGTTCAAGCATAACTCCAAAGCCGTGTTCACTTCTTGGACTCCGCCGAGAAGAGACCATCGCGCCTACACACGCGGTTGATGCATTTTAATTAAGTTAAGTTTCAAGTTCTCTACAACCGAACATTAACAAATTCCCATCTGCCCATAACCGCGGGCATGGCTTTCGAAAGTTCAAAACCCTACAGGGGTGTCCCAACTTAGCCCATCACAAGCTCTCATGGTCAACGAAGGATATTCCTTCTTCCAGGAAGACCCGATCAGACTCGGAATCCCGGTTAGAAGACATCTCGACAACGGTAATACAAGACCAGCAAGACCACCCGCTTTTCCGACAAATCCCAATAGGAGCTGCACATATCTCGTTCTCAGGGCACACCGGATAAGCTAAGCATCCAGGAGCTGACGTAACCCAAGTTTCCAAGGGATGGCCCTGCACGGTGCTCTAGTTTGGACCAACACTCAGAGGAGCACTGGCCCGGGGGGTTTAAAATAAAGATGACCCTTGAGTCTGCAGAACCCAAGGGAAAAAGGCTTAGGTGGCAAATGATAAAACCAAGGTTGGGCCTTGCTAGAGGAGTTTTATTCAAGGTGAACTGTCAAGGGCTTCCCATTATAACCCAACCACATAAGGAACACAAAATCAAGGAACATAACACCGGTATGACGGAAACTAGGGTGGCAAGAGTGGAACAAAACACCAGGCATAAGGCCGAGCCTTCCACCCTTTACCAAGTATATAGATGCATTAAGTAAAATAAGAGATACTGTGATATCCCAACATATCCATGTTCCAACAAGGAACAAACTCCAACTTCACCTACAACTAGCAACGCTATAAGAGGGGCTGAGCAAAGCGATAACATAGTCAAACAAAGGTTGCTAGGAAAGGTGGGTTAGAGGCTTGACATGGCAATATGGGAGGCATGATATAGCAAGTGGTAGGTATCGCGGCATAGCAAAAGAGCGAACAACTAGCAAGCAAAGATAGAAGTGATTTCCAGGGTATGGTCATCTTGCCTGAGATCCCACAAGGAAGAAGAACGAGTCCAAGAAGAAGACACATGGACGTAGTCGAACGGATCCTCACAAACGTGACGTTATCAGAACTAACCCGAAGAAGCAACACTGGAAAGAAGTAAACAACATAGTAAACAACCATCACATAATCATGGCATGATGCACAACCAAGTATGATGCATGTCCGGTTTAATGAGGCATGTCATGGCAAAGTGTACAAACAACAATACAAGTTAAGTGGAGCTCAATATGCAACGAGTTGCATATTGAAGGAACACCACATTCAAGTTATTTACTCCAATCTTGTTTATGTACCCAACAATATTAATTGTTGATTAACATGGCAAGAGGTGAAGCAAAAGATAACTACCTATCTAGGCAAATTTAAATGAGGCCGGAACAACAAACAACAAGTCTGTAAAATCCTCATGTGCATATATATGGATTTGGTACTGTTCTGCCTAAACACAATTTTAGAGTTGTTAAACATGCAAGATGAGTGCACCATGTTAAACTAGGCATTTTTCTACCCCATTTGCATATAAAGTTTGTTAGGTCTGGAGCTACGGTTATTTAGTTATGAAATAAACCATTTTAGCATGTTGTTTAATAAAATTAAAGCAAACATCATTTTAAGCATTTTAAACATAGATGAAAGTTGAAAATTATTAATATACACAAAATTTTAGGCAAGTTTCATATATGATTTGTTTTAATATGATGCACCATTTGTGAGTAATTAAATGCATGAATATGAAGGACTTTTCTGTAAAACAGGTTTCTCTGGATTAATAGGTAAAATCACAGACAGGGAAAAAAACTACACTGGGCCGAAACTGAATGGCCTAACAGTGCACAGGGGCTGGAGGGGGGCTTCTCACATTGGGCCTAATGGTCCGGTCGAAGAAACAGTAGGCCAGCGGGAAGCTGGGCTAGGTGCTGCGCTGGTCTCGCAGTCAGATCGAAGCGAGGCAGGGCATGGTCAACGCGCGGGACTGAACCGGGCGAGCCACTGTTCTTCCCGTTCCTGAACTCTGAAGGACAGAAACCGCAGCAGGACGAGAGGTTTAGAGCGACAGCGGTGGCGGATTCAGGAGGATGGTGACGTCGGGCGCAGGAATGGGTCTACGCAGGGGGCGGCAATGCTCGCTCGAGCCGGATGAAGCAGAGGCGACGACGAGGGACTTGGTGCGGGGTCGTGGGGCTCCGGCAGCAGGGAGGCGCGTCCATGGCGAGGCAGGGGCGCGTCATCCTCCCCGTAGAACGAAGTAGAGGAGGCGCTGTCTCGAGCGGCAGCGGGCTCCAGGGAAGGCCGACGAGGTGTGGACGGGGCGGATCCGGCTGGCCGGCGCCGGATCCGGGCAACAGCGGCGCGGGTGGAGCTCAGGGGCGGCGTTGGGGACGAGCTCGAGGCTGACCATGGCATCGGGCACCATGCTCCTCGTTCCCTGCAGGCAAACGACAACGGGAGAGCGAGGTAAGCTCGGGGAAGGAGAAAACGGGAGGAGACGACCGAGGAGAAGGGAGACGAGGCCGGCCTGGGGGTGTTGGTCACCGGCGGCGACGTCCGATTTATGGAGAGACGGCGGGATTGAGGCTTGCGGGAGAGGGCCAAGTGGATCGACGGCCAGATTGGGAGAGAAGCGGGCTGCAGGTTGATTCAGTGGTGCTGAAAACAAGGGGAAGATGGTAGCAGATCCGAGTAGGGGGAAGGCTGTAGGTGGCGGCGGCTAGAGGGGACAAAATTCCTATAATTTAGGGTTTGGTCTAAAAATAGACAAGGAGGTCTATATATAGCAAAACAAATCATTTTAGGGCGGTTAGGTCCCTCCGATCGTAATCGGACGGTCCGAGAAAAATAGGTTAGGAGACTCCAATGAGAAAACGATGATACTTTATGGATGTTTGGGGATGATCCGGATCCAACGGTGACGACTGTCCGGGTCGGGTTCGGGTAAGTTTCAGACATGCGCGAGGGGTCGATGCACTGTGCAAAGAGGGGGTAGGCTAGGCCTAGGCTGTGTAGGAGAGTTCTCAGGTTGAGAAGAGAGAGATGGAAATGCAGCCCGGCATGGTTTCCGGAGACCGAAAACGTCCGACGTTAGACCGGCTATATTACCGCTATAGCTATCTGTTGGGGCACCAAACGAACTCCGAATGCGATGAAACTTGGCAGGCGGTCTACTGACAACAAAACAACACCGCACGCCAACTTTCATCCCATTCCGAGAACAGTTTCCGGCCACTTATAAAATAATATTTCAGACGTGCCGCGGGCGCGTGCGAGTGTGGTCGGGCTCAGAACGGACAACGAAAAGAACTGTGGAAATGGGACGGAAGCAAGTTTTGAAAACATGGTGATGCAATGCACATGATGAAAGGGCAAGATGCGACACGCAAGCAAATGACAAGGCAACCACAACGGATAACTGGAAGACACCTGGCGCAACGGTCTCGGGGCATTATATACAAGACCGCTGACAATGCGGCGCTTCGCTCTCAAAGGGCAAAGAAGCCCAACCTTGCATTGAAGGCCAAGGTTTGTGTTGAAGAATAAGAAGAGGAGGAAGAAGAGGAAAGCAACCCCGAAGATACAAATTATGCCTATCATGAACACATGGCACTTGCTTCAAGGCAATTCTGGAGCAAGAAGAGCTCAAGGCCGAACTTCAACAAGAACAACTCAAGTGGCACGAAGAGCAAGCAACGTGTGGGAACTTGGTAAAACTGTGGCAATGTGAGCCATTTTGTTGCGGAGTGCTCGTATGAGAAGAGGGAAGACAATGGTGGCAAGCTCATCCGAAAGGACAAAGCCAAGTCTTTCCCCAACAAGAGCAACTTCACCAAGAAGACACCTAACAAGGCATTGGTGGTTCAAGAAGAGTACCATGATGATGATGATGATGATGATGAAGATGGTGAGTCGGTTTCCATGGCCTCCGTTGCCATTGCAAAAGCTGCACGAGTGTGTCTCTTCGACTCACCCAATGAGAACATCACCGCCAAGTGCCTCATGGCTAAAGCCACCAACAAGGTAACCCCCAACATCAAAACTACCATCATTAATAATCCTTCCTTGATGGATTGCATTGATGAATATGAGGGATCGAATGTGGAGGAAAATGAGTTTGAGTCCTTTATGGGTAAACTCAAGGGTAAGTCCAAGAAGCATTTTGTTGCTCTATTGGAACAACTTGGTGAAGCCAATGACATGATCGAGGCTCAGGAAGATACTATCTCCAAGATGGAGGGGCATAGTCGTGACTATGACGATGAGATTTCGGATATTTCCAATGCTCTTGAGGAAGAGCATGGTCTTCGTTTGTCTCTTGAGGAGTCACACAACGTTGATCATGCTAAGTTAAAGAAAGATTGTGATCATGCTCTCGTTGTCTCTCGTGTGCTAAAATCCAAGAAGGCCAAGCTTGGGGTTGATATTTCTAGAATCAAAGAGGAGTTTGATCTACTTGACAAGGCCCACAAGGTCTTGAAGGGTGCTCATGCTAGCCTCAAAGAGTCTCATGATCAACTTCAAGTAAAGATAACCAAGGAGAAAGTCACTTTTCCTCGTATGATGTTAATTGATAATTCAAATGCTACTAACCCTTGTTGTCACCATGTGCATCTTGCTGAGGAGAATGCCAAGCTAAAGGTGCAACTTGAGAAAGGTCTTGTATCTTGCATACAAGTCGAGAAGAACCTCAACGACCTTTTGACCAACCAAAAGGGAGTTGTGTCCAAGGAAGGGATTGGGTACGTTCCCAAGTCCAAGAATAAGAACAAGAATGACAAGGACAAAAAACCTCCTCCTCTCAAGCAAACCTTTGTGAAGGAGGGAGAGGGTGCTACTAAGGAGAAGGAGAAGAACTCCGTGAGGGGTAGTGATGCCAAGAAGGGCAACGCTTTCATTCCCAACAAAGCCGGCGACTTTAACCCTTCTTATGTATTGTGTCGTGCTAGAGATAGGCATGTTTATGCCAAATTCGTTGGTTCTCCTTATGAGTACATTGAATGGTCTATTTGGGTTCCTAAGACCAAGCATTGATCTCTTGTAGGGGTTTGCTTCCCGTGGGGGATCATGGTTGCTCGATAGTGGAGCTACTAATCATATGACCGGAAGCAAGGACTTGGTGGTGGACGTGCAAAAGATCCCATCCATGCCCACCAACGTCAAGTGGGTGACGCCTCGTCCTCTAAGGTATTGGGACTCGGTAAAGTTGTCATTTCTCATGATCTTACGATCGAGAAGGTCATGCTTGTTGAGTCCCTTGCATACAATTTACTTTCCGTTCGTCAACTAGAACCCATGGGCTTTTCCACTTTCTTTGATATTGATATCGTGGCCCTCTTGTGGAGCAAGACTCTTAAAGTAGCCTTTGTTGGGCATGTCGAGAATGGTCTCTATGTGATTAACTTTTTAAAGCGGCCCACTAAGACCGCGACATGCCTAATGGCTAAAGTTGACATGGGATGGCTTTGGCATCGCCATTTAGCCCACGTCAATATGAGATCTTTACAAAGTCTTCTCAAGGGGGACCATGTCCGTGGACTAACAAATGTTAGTTTTGCCAAAGATCGTGCTTGTAGTGCTTGCATCGAAGGAAAGCTACATGAGGAGGCTCACCCTCCCACGACTATCATCTACTCGAAGAGGCCTTTGGAGCTCCTTCATTTGGATCTCTTCGGGCCTCCATCCTTTGATAGTCTTGGCGGTAGAAAGTATTGCTTGGTGATTGTGGATGACTATTCAAGATACACTTGGGTATATTTATTCAAGAGGAAGAGCGAGACCCAACAAACCGTCATCAACTTTGCAAATGAAGCTCGACGACAACACAATACAAAGATCTTGACTATAAGAAGTGACAACGTCTCCGAGTTCAAGAACTACACCTTGGATGAGTTTTTGAGTGATGAGGGAATCAAGCATCAATATTCCGCACCTTATACTCCTCAACAAAATGGTGTAACAGAGAGGAAGAACCGGGCGTTGATGGATGCAGAAAGGACCATGATGGCGGAGTTCAAGTCTCCCTACAACTTTTGGGCTGAAGCCATCAACATTGCGTGTCATGCATCTAATCGTCTCTACCTCCGCAAAGGCTTGAACAAGACTCCATATGAGATACTCACCGGTAACAAGCCCAACCTCAAGTACTTCCGGGTGTTCGGGTGTAAGTGTTTCATTCTCAAGAAAGGTGTATGTTTGTCTAAATTTGAGGCTAGAGCTTATGAGGGCATATTTTTTGGTTATGCTACAAACTCTCATGCTTACCGTGTTCTCAGTAAGTCCACGAGACTTATTGAGGAAACGTGTAATGTGGAGTTTGATGAGAATAAGGGCTCCCAAGTGGAGCAAAGTGGTACTTGTGATGTAGGTGATGAAATTCCTCCCCATGCCATAAGAAGAATGGGTGTTGGTCATATCCTACCCATTGAGGAACCCCTTGTGGCCGAAGGAGAAGGACAACGTTCCACTCAAGTGGAACCTTCACCAACCCAAGACCCACACACTTCCGAAGAACAAAGTGAAGGCCCTCAACCTCAAGAACAAGACCAAGGGCAAGGTCAATCTCAAGATGGTGTTGTAACATCAATTGATGCCCAAGGCGAAGTTCTCTCCTCCAAGCAAGTTCAAGATCAAGAGTTTCCTCGAGATCAAGAACAAGCTCAAGACGGCGCTCAAGATGATCAAGTGACCACTCCTCGTCTCACCCCCGAGGAGGAATTGGAGCGTCGTGCCGCCAAGATTGCTTCCAAGCTCTCCACCAAGGATCATCTCATGACAAATGTGCTTGGAAGCTTAAGAAAGGGGGTAAGCACTCGTAGACAATTACCAAACTATTGTGAACATCACGCGTTTGTCTCTTGTGTTCAACCCCAAGAGGTCTATGAGGCGCTCGAGGATCCGGATTGGCTCAATGCCATGCATGAAGAACTCAACAACTTCGATCGCAACAAAGTGTGGCGATTGGTGCCAAGGCCAACGGAGAACCACAATGTCATTGGAACCAAGTGGATATTCAAGAACAAGCAAGATGCTCAAAGGATTATCATTCGCAACAAGGCTCGTTTGGTAGCACAAGGCTACTCCCAAGTCGAGGGTATCGACTATGGTGAAACCTTTTCCCCCGTTGCTCGTCTTGAATCCATTCGCATGTTGATTCCATATGCTTCTCATCATAACTTTAAGTTACAACAAATGGATGTGAAGAGTGCTTTCCTTAATGGTCCGATTAATGAATTGGTATATGTCAAGCAACCCCCCGGGTTCGAGGATCCCTACTTTCCCGATCATATGTATCAACTCGATAAGGCACTCTATGGCCTTAAACAAGCCCCACGTGCGTGGTATGACCACCTCACCGAGTTGTTACAAGATCGTGGTTTTGAAGTTGGGCTAATCGACCCCACTCTTTTTACTAAGAAGGTCAAAGGGGAGTTGTTTGTGTGCCAATTATATGTTGATGATATTATCTTTGGTTCCCGTAACAAAGCTTTCAATGAGGAATTTTCCGCTCTCATGACCTCAAAGTTCGAGATGTCTTCCATGGGAGAGTTGAAGTTCTTTCTCGAGTTCAATGTGAAGCAAAGGAGAGAAGGAACATTCATCAACCAAGCCAAATACACTCAAGACATGCTCAAGAGATTCAAGCTAAGTGATGTCAAGCCGGCTTCCACTCCCATGCCCACCAAGTGCCAACTTGACATTGATCCCAATGGTAAAGCGGTGGATCAAAAGGTATATCACTCCATGATTGGCTCCTTGCTTTACCTTTGTGCATCTAGACCAGATATCATGTTGAGTGTGGGAATTTGTGCACGGTTTCAAGCCGCACCTAAGGAAAGTAACTTGGTGGCGGTCAAGCGAATCTTTCGATATTTGGCTCATACCCCAAACTTTGGCTTATGGTACCCAAGGGGAGCAAACTTCAAGCTTGTAGGTTATTCGGACTCGGATTGGGTGGGAGACAAAGTGGATAGGAAGTCCACTTCCGGAGGGTGCCAATTTCTTGGTTGCTCTTTGGTGAGTTGGTCTTCCAAGAAGCAAAGTTGTGTGTCTCTCTCGTCCACCGAAGCAGAGTATGTGGCGGTCGGTAGTTGTTGTGCACAACTCTTATGGATGAGGCAAACTTTAAAGGATTACAGTGTCATTTGTGACAAAGTGCCTCTTTGGTGTGACAATGAAAGTGCAATCAAGATTTCTCTCAACCCGGTGCAACACTTCAAGACGAAGCATATTGAGATCCGGTATCACTTCATACGGGATCATATTAGGCGAGGAGACATCAAGCTCAACTATGTCAACACTCTTGATAACCTTGCAGACATCTTCACGAAGCCCTTGGCTGAAGCAAGATTTCGCGAGTTAAGGCATGAGCTAAATATCATTGATTTGAGCAATGTTGCTTGAACCCGTGAACGCCCCACCATACTCAACTTGTTATCTTGTTTAGGTGTAGGCATGGACATAGGGGAGTGTTGTTCTCTCAATGAACTCTCCCTCCCCCCATTATGTATAAATTGATCAACTCTTTCACATTAGCCATTTTGATGGCAATTGTGCTTCAAAGACGAGTTTTGGTCATGGGCCCAAGGATAATTCTTCGCGGTGCCATACCAATTGACTCAAACATAGGTGGCTCCGACCACCGCCCTCTCCTTGGAGAGGTTCTCGTGGTTGGTCCTTGTTGTCTCGTTCGCTTGTCGTTCCTTTTATTGCGTAGCCCCTTGTCGGTGTCAAAACCGGCGGATCTCGAGTAGGGGGTCCCGAACTGTGCGTCTAGGACGGATGGTAACAGGAGACAAGGGACACGAAGTTTTACCCAGGTTCGGGCCCTCTCGATGGAGGTAAAACCCTACATCCTACTTGATTAATATTGATGATATGGGTAGTACAAGAGTAGATCTACCACGAGATCGAGGAGGCTAAACCCTACAAGCTAGCCTATGGTATGATTGTTGATGTGTATGTTGTCCTACGGACTAAAACCCTTCGGTTTATATATACACCAGGTAGGGTTAGGGTTACATAGAGTCGGTTACAATGGTAGGAGATCTGCATATCCGTATCGCCAAGATTGCCTTCCACGCCAAGGAAAGTCCCTCCCGGACGCGGGACGGAGTCTTCAATATTGTATCTTCATAGTCCAGGAGACCGGCTGAAGGTTTAGTTCGGCCATCCGGACACCCCCTAATCCAGGACTCCCTCAGTAGCCCCTGAACCAGGCTTCAATGACGACGAGTCCGGCGCGCATATTGTCTTCGACATTGCAAGGCGGGTTCCTCCTCCAAGTACTTCATAGAAGATTTTGAACACAAAGATAGTGTCCGGCTCTGAAAAATAAGTTTCCACATATTTCCATAGAGAGAATAATATTTACACGAATCTAATCTGCTGACGTATTCCGCAGCGTGACATCACACCATGGCCAAGCTTTTATTTGAACTGTTTTACTGTCCCATCTCAGCGCGTTATGCGAGGCAGTTTCCTTGGCACGTCTTGTTAAAGCAGAGATTGCGTCCCCCTTATTCCGGGATTCTCATCAATACAGGCGTGGGTAACCCAACCGCTTCTAGGACTCCTAGATTGTAGGCAAGTCCAAACGGACACGGAGAGTACGCTTGATATTCACCCTCTTTATAAAGGGGACAACGCTTTTATTCTTCCCTCCCGTGCTCAATCGAATCCTTCCCCCACCTCAAGCTTAAACGCCCGAAGTTCAGGTCAGGCGCCCCGAACCTTCAATCATGTCCGGATCTAGCCTTCAAGGCCGATGGATGCCTTCCACCATCACGGAAGAAGACATCAAGAATTTGAGGGAGGCCAGATATCTGACCGCCGAGATTTTCCATCGGCTGCCTCCACGAGGGCAGGCTGTCCCCACCCCCAAATCTAACGAGAACGTCGTGTTCGTTTCCCACTTCCTCTGAGACCTAGGCCTTGCCCTGGATCCTTTCGTCAGGGGTTTGATGTTTTACTACGGGCTAGATTTTCATGATCTAGCTCCGGACTCCTTTCTTCATATCACGACATTTATTATCGTGTGCGAGGCCTTCCTCCGGGTTACCCCTCACTTTGGCTTATAGCTCAAGACCTTTGAAGTGAAGCCAAAGTTGGTCGAGGGGGAGCATGCAGCGTGTGGAGGTGCCTCAATACGCAAGATGATGGGAGCTCCGTGGCCCAAAGGTTCCATCCCAGAGGTGTCTAAATCGTGGCAACAGGAGTGGTTCTACATCACGGCTCCTAGAAGTGCCAAATGGGTGGGCCCCCTGCTTTCCGCTCGGGCCCCCCACCACAACTGATGTCATGGATCAGCAGAGGTCTGAGCTGGGGGCCAGCCAAGGACGTGCCTATACTGCAAGGCCGCATTCGAGATCTCTTCAATGGAGATTTCAGTTTGGTTGCGGTGGTACAGGTTATGCTGGTTCGTCAAGTCCAGCCTTGCAAACGCCGGCCTCTTCGTTTGTGGGAGTTCAATCCCGAGGGATTGCGTGCCATTCAAAATTTTCTCGGCCTGACGCACGAGGAGATGTACAAATCATTCTTCGGACCTCAGACGGAGTGTCCGGAAATCACCGAGGACGTGGGCCTGAGTAGCAACCGCACCGCCGAACAGGTAAGGCATCTTCCGGCTAAACATACTTTCTCTACTTTGTTATGAAGTTATCTCTCAGAGTTCTCTTTTTGACCAGGACTGGCTAACAAAGGCGAAGTTGATTCGGTGTTCAGCCCCCCTCCCTGAGGGTTTGGAAAATCCGGTATTGGAAAAGATGCTCCAGACCGCACCTTGCCCGGAGCCCTTGAAGGAAGATACTGTGGGGGATAATGCGGGCGAACGCGGGCCCCCAACACTGCCCATTCTAGACGAGGGAGCGAGCGTCTCCATGAGGGAAGGTGACCAGAAGAGGAAAAGGACTGCGCCCGGGGATTCGGAAGCCGAAGCTTCCAAACGGGAGAAGAAGTCTCCCACAGAGGGTCCCACCTTGGGGGCGTTGTTGCCGCACAAAGTCCACGGGGGGATCAATCCTCCCACGAGTCGTAAGTGACCCAAAATACCTTTGATAGTACAGATATGCCATCTTTTTCTTCTGAGAACATAACCACCGCATATATTTTCGCAGTTCGGGTCTTAGCCCCTCTCAAATGAGCTCAGCTTCGGGGGATCTTCTTCCAGAGATGATGGAGAGCAAAACGCCTCCTCCGGACTCCTCCACTTCGGAAGTGGGCGACCCTGAAGTGTCGTCGCGGAGGGCCTCTTCGAGTCCGGTGAGGCCAGAAGATAATCCCGTTGACCCCTGAAGCTCCCAATGTCCGGCTCCCGAAGAGAGCAGACAAAAGAGTCCGGCACCGTCTAGTGTGCGATCGGATGTTCTGAGGGAGTTGGTGGGGCGAGCGGCCATCTCAGATGAACACCGTGTGCTGATGAATACGGTGATGGAGAGAATATCGTCCGCCGAAAGCGGATTGCATGAAGCTTTTATGAGTCTACTGACAGGCTTTGAGGTACGTAAAAGAATGTATGATAGTCCTGCACATGCTAGGTGTGCCCTGTGTAGATAGTAGCCCCTGAGACTCTGGTTGTCGTCAGAAATGACGATGAACAGAGGATCATATTCTCAGGTAATAACCATACTACCTCTATGTGCAGGTGATGGAATCTCCGGTGGCTAGCCGGACTAGCGAGTTTGCCCATTTAGAACGGCAGTTGGATGCGGCAGACGCCCACATCGAGCTTGTTAACAAAAGGCTTGACGAGGCACAGGGTAAGTGTCAATATCTGGTAAACACCACATAGGAAGAGCAGCATGATGCCAGTATCTTAAATATGTTGTGACTGCAGATGGAGCTGCTACTGTTGAAGCCTTGCGGGCAGAACTTGCCCGAGCCAAGGAACAAGCGAGGTTAGGTAATGTAGCTACTGTGAAGGCGGCCGAAGAGTTGCAAGCCGAGAAGGCCGCGCATGGCGAGACCCGAGACAAGATGGCCAAGATGGCTATGGAATTAAAACCCACCGCCGACCGTTGTCGGGTTCTCGAAAAGGAAAAACAAGTGAAGGCATTGAACCTTGAGAATGCTCCTGCGACGAAAAAGGATCTCCGCTCTGCTATGAGGGAAAAGAAGGAGGAGCTGTGGGAAGCCGGGGATATTGTAGCTGGGAAATCCTTTATGTTGCGGAGGAAATTCGGAGATCCATGGTATGCCCCTATGGATCGGCTGTGGAGTTCGGAGGATGTGTATATGGATTTGGCGGCGAGCGCTGCCGATGCGGCCAAGTACTTCCAGGGTTAGACAGACCATGGAGCAGACCAGCTGTTTTGGAGACAATTCCATTCTCCCGAGCGTCCACTTTCATTGACTGACCAATTAGCCGAATGGGCCGAACTAAACATGTTGTCCTGACTCTCTCTGAGGTCTGTTGTGGATCAGCTGTGGCCGGGAAGGTCAAAACCGAACAGCTATTTCAGCTTGGTGCAGCAGTTCCTTGACGTGGTGTCGCGCATTAATGCGATGAAGAGGTCAGCGTGCATAGAGGGCGCACGGATGGCCTTTGCCTGTGTTAAGGCATACTGGGTGGAGATGGATGCCACCAATGTTGCAGCGTGGGATTCAGCTATAGGTCGAAAGGCTGCTGAACACTATTTTGAAGAAGTTCTTGAGGGTGCCCGTTTGATAGAGACCCAATGCTCAAAAAATATTATGTTTGAGTGATATGTAATCTCATTGTAAGAGAAATGCTTTTATGAATTTTTATAAGGCTATTTTTATACTTTTGCCTAAAAGTAATATGATGCCTCCTAGGCGGCCATTTACTTATACATGTGTATAACCTGAAAGATTGCAGTCGTTGGCTTCAGCCCCCCACGCATATAATGCGGAGGTGCTCGCAAAACACGCGTTCAAACTTAACCTAACGTCTTGGTCCTATTAAGGAGGTGATAGCGGGGCTAGCGAGGCAACCGGACTATAATGCTTTAGCACTTTCACTTAGCCATAGGAGTTTGACAGTGGGGCTACTAGATAGCCCCTGGTGGCTCCGCACTCTCCCGGTTCCGGGGTGCGTACATGCCTGGCCGCAAAACGGCCCTTCATTAAGGCAGAGGAATTATAACATTCCCACAGGTCATCGAGTGGTTGACCAGTCTCACGCTATATCATGACAGTCAGTTTTTGGCTTTCTCTACTGAGGTGCTCGTTCGGATGAACCAGGGCACAATCGCAGTAGTTCTCCTGGTGCTACCTTAGCCGGTAAATCGGAACGTAAGGCACCAAAATACAGGAGCCGGGCAAACCCAACATTTGACCAAAGACAATGATTCGGAGCTGATGCATATAGGGCCAAACTCGCGATGCCGAACACTCCCTAAGGTATTCGGTCTTTGTGGTATAAATCGGGCCTAAATAATGGCCTTTGTAAGAAGCCCCTTGTGTCCAGGTACGTGCATTGTTCTGGCGTGGCCACATGCCAAGACGTCAGCATCCTTCTCAACGGTGGATATGTATCAACAAGAGACAGTAAAAAAGGTTTACGTAAGGTCTTAATCTAAAAAGAATCCTTAGAGCGGGTCCCTGCTGCACGTCTGCGCCTGTGTCTCCATTGTGCCGTATCCTGGACGGGTGTAGCACGATGATCGTCTGTAAAAGAGAGGAAGTTAAGTGAAAAAGTTATCGTGCAAAAAGATAGTTTTTAAACAAACCATGTGTAATTCAAGATGATAAGAAATTGCCACTTGTTTGCGCGTTTTGAGCCCCTTGTATTGACAAATAGGGGTGTGGCCACTTATTTCCGTATAAATAGTGGCGCCGGACTTGATTAGTTGTATTTGAGGTCTTGACGACCTATTGGATGCTTTCGTTTGTCCGGGCGCCTTTAGTGTGCAGCGGCCAAGGCAGCCTCACTCTCTTCGGCGCGCAGAGATCGCTTGATATTTCCGTGCACTGTAATGATGCCACGTGGACCGGGAATCTTGAGTGTGAGGGAGGCGTAGTGCGGTATTGCATTAAAGCGAGCGAAAGCTTCGCGTCCGAGCAGTGCTTGATAGCCACTTTGAAACGGAGCAATGTGGAAAGTTAAATGCTCGCGACGGAAGTTACCGGGGAGCCGAATATAACTTGTAGTAAGAGGGATCCCGTAAAATGAGCCATGGGCCTGGCGTTACTCCTTTAAAGGTAGTATTGCTATGGAGAATTTGTGTTGGGTCTAACCCCATCCTGCGGATTGTATCCTGATATATGAGGTTTAGGCTACTGCCGCCGTCCATCAAGACCCTTGTGAAGTGATATCCACCAATTATTGGGTCTAATACCAGGGCAGCCCATCCTGCGTGTCGGATACTTGCTGAGTAATCGCGATGGTCGAAAGTGATCGGTTGAGATGACCAGTGGCAGGACTTCATAGTGATAGGCACTTGGGTATACTTTCCTGGGAGTGCCGTATTGTTTTTTCCCTTGATTATGTGTAACACGTTTACTATTTTGACTTCTGGTGGAAATTTCTTTTCTTCCGCCGTGTCTTGCTTGGGAGGCTCGTCCTCGTCTTCACTTGGTGTATCCTCCCCAAGCCTTTGCGCGGCCTTGAGCCTTTGCTTCTGTTTTTTCAGGCTCCTCGCGGTGGCAACAAGCCTTTTACGTGCAGTCTGTTGCTCCGGGTGTCTGTCCGGCGTTATGTCGTCCGGACCATTATCCTTGATAGGATTTGTTTGTTCAGTTTGATTATACGGATTGCCGTTGTCCGGCAGCGGTTCGCCCTGCTCCAGCGTTGGGTCTGTGTGATCACTATTTCTGTCGAGGCGGGATTCGGGGCGGCGCTTGCGTTGCCGCTTTGACTGATTTTCGAGGGAACAAGCCTTCGATGCGTCCTTCCGCTCCTCGTCGTCATCTTTTGGTGCGTCCACCATGTATACGTCGTATGACGAGGTGGCGTTCCAGGGCCCAATAGGCGCTGGTTCTTCATCGTCTCCTTCATCGGCGTCCATACCGTCGATGTCTCCGGAGTCGAAGTCGAGCATGTCGGTTAAATCGTCGACAGTGGCAACAAAGTGGGTGGTGGGTGGGCTTTGAATTTCTTCATCGTCTGCATCCCAATCTCGCTGACCATAGTCCGACCAGGGCTCTCCTGATAAAGAGTGTCAGAGTAATGGGCCACGGGTAGGCCAACCCAGGTCCCAGAACCTTTCAAGACATCGGGGCGGGCTGCGCCCCTCAAAGACCCCAGGACGAAGAGCCGCCTCCTGAGGAGTCGACGGCAAGACGGCCGAGTGCCCGCTCATGGCCGAGTCCCAGGGACGGCTTCCAGAGAAGCCGGCTTTGGGGAGTCGGCCCGCGACTCCAACAAACCCCATGGCCTCATCAAAGGGGACGAGGCAGGGGCGTGGCTACAGCGAAGCCCACCCCGCCCCTCACCAAGGGCAGGCATGGCCACAGCATGCCGTACCCCAGAAGATCTTCGTGCGGCGTGGCACTGTTGCCATGCCGACCCTGACATCAGCACCGCAGGGCCGTATCCTGCACCCATGATGGCTTGTCTGTACAGCCTAGAGGCAGCAGGCCCCACCAGTCAGTGAGACCTCGGGAGACGTTAGGAGAACCACCAGTCGGACCTATCGGGAGTCCGCCCGGGGGAGTCGGCCGAGCCCTCCCCTGAGGCCCACGCGCCATTAATCAAGATGTGATAGGGAGAGGCAACAATGATCGCCCGCCGGGCGGCGGGGCTATTGCCATGACCTCATAAGCAAGCCCGCGTCATCAGAAGCACGGCTACAGTAAGCAGCAGCCGGCAAGACCCGCCAGCGGTGGACGCGGGCTGTCGGCTCCGTACCCGGCTAGTCGGCGGGGCCCGCCAGTCGCCGGCCCCAGCGGTCGACAGAGAAGACGGAGGCCAGAGACACTGACGGCTGGGCCCGCGCCCAGCCGAATTACCATTGTACCCCTAGGGGGTAGGCCTAATAAACCCCCCAGGGCACCCATGCAAAGGGTTGGAACCCACTAGCTTTAGACCAGATCATATAGAAGGGAGAGAGCTAGCCTTGCCCTCTCCTACCACCAGAAAACAGCTCAAGGAGCAACTGTGTAAACACTTTGGCCATAGTGATCATGTGGAGACCCCGCAGAGCAGCAGTAGGGGTATTATCTCCCCGGAGAGCCCCGAAGCTGGGTAAGATTCGTCGGCGTGCATGTCTTCGCATCATCCCGTTTCCAGGCACCGGCGACGTTCTACTCGCCCCCACCATGATAAGCCATCCGTTAGCATATGTCGCACCAAACCCCCGACATTTGGCGCCCACTGTGGGGCCTGGTGCACCACCGTCCGGAGGTCTGTTCTGGACGGGAACTCTTTTCCTCCCTCGCTAGCGCAGCCAGCCAGGTACGCCAGATGGAGTTTGCGCCGACGCGCTAAGCGGCGTCGAGATCGCCTACGCGGTCAGCTCCTTGGCCGAACTCGTCGGCGAGGTCCGCCTCTCTGACGAACCTGCATCCAACGCAGGCATGGGCGGCCCCGAGAACCTCCTCGCGGGCCTCCTCGATCAACTCCACGTTTCCGGCGAGCCTGCCGTAGACTTTGAGTCCGTAGGCTCCACCGACCCGATGCTGGTCGACTCCGACACCGCGTCGCTCAACGCGTTCCCCACCAATGTGGTGGTCTACGACGAACCTCTCCCACACGCAGAGAGCAACGGAAGCACCGTCACCGAGGTGCTAGTCATCAGTCATGATGAGATCCCCGGCGGAGGAGCGCACGACTCGCTCGGCGCGGTGCTGCAAGACCTAACTGCACCCATTCCGAAAGACGCTGACGTTGAGACGTTGGAGGCGCGCCGCCTTCAGCTCGTTGAAGGCGCGAAGGAGCTGGCCAGCATGAGGCGCTTGTCAGAAGCCTATCAGTGGGAGATGGATCGCGCCGGCGGCGGCTCGCCGGCCCCGGCAAGGCCCAGGCGCCTTGGCATAGTCCGGCAGCGCGGCGTAGCCATCGCCAACCTGTTTGGGGCAAGCCGCCCTATGTACGCTACACCAGCGGAGAACATCCGAGCTGCCCAGGCAGCGGCGGACGAGCTGGACAATTTCGAGGGCGAAGAACACCGACTCATGATGGAGCGAGTCCAGCGGCTTCTTGACGCGGCTGCCGCACAAAACGAGGCCGACTGCCGCGCGGAGGCGCCTCAACGGCCCATCGACGACCTTCACCGAGATCAAGGCACGACGTCTCGGACGCCGACTAGCGGCGCCCAAGGAAGAAGAGACAAGGAGCCGATTGTCAGCCACAGTCGAACTCGCATTACCATAGAGCGCGACCGAGATGGCCGCCCAAGAGCAGTGCAACGACGGGACGACTGTCTGCCTCCCCCTCCCCGCAAGGAGAGGCAAGTCTCCCTGCCGCCTGTTGACCATCTGACTCTCGGTGACCGCCTTGGCCGCCGAGAGGGAGTTGGAGAGAACGACGCCCGCCACCGGATCGACCGACTCCACCGATCCTTAGCGCTGGAAGAAGAAGACGAGCTGGGTCTGCCTTGTTTCGGGCCCCGCATTCGGAACGAACCCTTTCCCAGAGGGTTCACACTCCCAAGAGACACGCCCAAGTATACCGGCTCTGTGAAGCTGGAAGACTGGCTAGTCGACTACTCCACGGTTGTCAGCATAGCAAACGGCAACAAGCATGTCACTGTAAAGTACGTTCCGCTCATGCTCCAGGGCACGGCCCGGACGTGGCTGAACAGCCTAAAGCCCCGCAGCATCAATAGCTGGGTCGACTTCACCGAAGCGTTCGTCCGCAACTTCACCAGCACGTACAAGCATCCTCCCAAGCCTCGTCAGCTCTCCTTGTGCGTGCCAGGCCCCGACGAGTCGACTCGCGATTACCTCACGCGTTGGGCCGAGCTCCGGAACTCCTGCGAGGGCGTGCACGAGGTGCAGGCCATTGAGTACTTCACGGCCGGGTGCAGAGAAGGCACCCTCCTCAAGCACAAGCTCCTTTGCGACGAGCCAGAAACCCTCGACGAGCTGCTGATCATAGCGGACAAGTACGCCACGGCCGACTCCTCCATGAAGGCGGAAATTCAAATCAGCACGACTGGCAAAGTGGCTCCTCAAGCTCCAAGAACTCCGGCGCAGACGCCGGCCGGCGACAACAGTGGGGCGACAACAAGCACAAGGCCCCGCAGCCGGCTTCCAGCAGCCGGTAGGTTGCGACTGTTAAAGCCCAGCAGCCAGAAGAGCAGCCCCCGCCCAAGTGACAGAAAGGCGGTAAGCCAAACTGGTTGCCGGCCTTCTCCTATGAGCAGACCTTGGATGGACCTTGCAAGTTCCACAGCGGCGCAAAGCCGTCGAATCACACCACCCGGAACTGCCATTGGCTCACCAGGATCGCCAAGGGAGACGGCCACCTGCCTCCCCCGCCTGCCGGGCAGCCGCCTCCGCCTCCGCCCCAGCAGCCGGCTGTCAGGCCAGTCGGCGCAGTACAAGACGAATACCCTGAAGAGCACGGAGCCTATGTAGTGTTCACCAGTGTGGCTGATGATCGGCGCAGCAGGCGGCTGCAGCGACAAGAGGTGAACGCGGTAGCGTCGGAGATGCCAGAGTTCATGCACTGGTCTAAGAAGCCCATCAGCTGGAGCAGGGCTGACCACCCAGAAGTGATGCCGAGTCCGGGCTCCTATGCTTTGGTCCTGAACGCCACCTTTGCTACGGACAAACGAGCCACGCATTTCTCGCGAGTTCTGATAGACGGGGGCAGCAGCATCAATATCCTGTACAAGGACACCATGGAGAAGTTAGGAATCAAGCAAAGACAACTTCAGAACAGCCGAACTGTGTTCCACGGCATTGTTCCTGGGCTTTCCTGCTCGCCAATCAGCAAGATCCTGATGGACGTCCTCTTTAGGGACAAAGATCACTTCCATAGAGAGCCCGTTTGGTCTGAGGTGGTGGATCTTGAGAGCCCATACCATGCGCTGCTTGGCCGACCTGCCTTGGCCATGTTCATGGCGGTCCCCCACTACACCTACCTCAAGATGAAGATGCCCAATTCCAAGGGAATTCTGACTGTGGCTGGCGACTACCGGAAGTCGTCTGCTTGCGGAGCAGAGAGCAGTCGGCTGGCCGAGTCCTTGGTAATCACGGTTGAGAAGCGGCTCCTTGAGCGAGTTGTGGCGATGGCCGGCAAGCAGCCTGAGGTGTCGCCCAACCAAAAGAGTCGGAGACTGAGGGTTCGTTCAAGCCAGCCAAAGAGACAAAGAAGATACCCTTGGACCCAGAGCACCCAGAGAGGTACGCTGTCGTAGGTGCAAACCTCGACAGCAAATAGGAAGGTGAGCTCATCGATTTCCTCCGTGAGAAACGAGACACCTTTGCATGGTCCCCCAAAGACATGCCAGGTGTACCGACGGAATTCGTCGAGCACAAGTTACATGTCCGATCTGATGCAAAGCCGGTCAGACAGGCCCTGCGGCGCTTATCAGAAGAGAAGAGAAGAGTTGTCGGAGAAGAGATAGCCCGACTCCTCGTCGTAGTCTGGGTTCATCCCAAACCACTCCGGCGGTACCTCCTCGCCGTCTTCAGACCGCTCAGGGACGAAGATGCTGGTGTCGGTGTACTCGGTGATCGCCGCAGCACGCTTGACGAGGGTGTCTTCCGCGGCCGCCAGCTCCGGCTGGGCCTCTGACCGAAGCATGGCCAGCCGGTCTAGGTCCAGCCCCGGATACCATGCCTTGACAAACTCCAAGGCCCGGCGCACTCCAGCACGGGCCAAAGACCCTTCCAGGCCTCAAGACGACCAGCCGTGACCTCCAGCCAGTTGGCCGTCAGGCTGGGGGTGCGTGGAGCCTGCATATTCGGCCACAGGGCGGCAATCGCCTGGGCACCGACACGCTGAAGCCGGCGCAGCATCCGGTGAGCCGGCCGGAGGCGAGCCTCAATGCTCAGGATGTGCTCGTCAAGAGTTCGAGGGGCGTCGGCGGCAATCTCTGTGCCCTCCGCCCTTCGACCTTCACGGTTAGCCTCGATGGCTTGGATGGCGGCTTGCGACTGCCCAGGGAAGAAGTCTGACACGAAGAAACGAAGAAGCAAGTCAAAAACCAGGAATCGGCACGGTTTAAGTCGGCAGCTCGAAGAAAGAAAATAAAGAAACTCACCATCAATGATGTCTTCAATCTCATGGAAGCCGGAGGACAGCAGCGCTTCCTTGTTAGACCAGGAGGAGCGCTCACTCACGAACTCGGCCAGGAGGGCGGTTTCCGCTTCCTCCGCCTCCTCCGCCTCCCTCTGCGTCTTCACAAGCAGCTCCTTCTGCTCTACCAATTGAGTGGCCAGCAGATCGCGCTCCAGGGCGAGCTTGCCGCACTCCTCCTCTTTGGCGCGCAAAGCAGAGTTGGCGTCGCTCAGCTGCTGTTGAAGAGCAGCGTTGGCCCCTGAGAAGAAGAAAGAAAGAAGGCGTCAGGTCATCAGTAAAGAAGGTCGCCGGGGAGATCCGGGCCGACTGCTCAGCAGTCGGCCCGAATCTCGGGGACTACAGCCCACGGGTGCGCCAGCGCGCCCCCGCGAAGAAGGAAAATGGACTTACTCCGGCTCTCCGACAGATCGGCGGTCCACTTGCCCAGCTCCTCGATGTTACGGTTGAAGGCAGTGACGCGGAGGTTGTGGTAATCCTGCGACGAACGTTTCAGACAAAAAGTTAACACCCAAAGTTCATCAATTGGAGTTCCGGGCTGCCTGCTCAGCAAACAGCCCGAAACTCGGGGACTACACCCAGTGGGTGCGCTGGGGCGCCCCCATAGAGAGGAACAAGAAAAACAAAGACCAAAGGGAAAAAACATACCCGGACGGCTGCCCGCGATGCCAGGAATGCCTTGGTGCAACTCTGGAGAGCGTTGCCCTCAGCGCGAAGCTTCGCCTGGATGTCCAGGAGTGCCTGGTTCAGCGGCCCTGTGTCGCCCCCTCGCACCCACCCAGTAGGCGCGGCGCTTGTCGCCTCGGCATTTGGGATCGCCGAGCTGGCGGTGCTGGCTTCCAGGGGCGGGGCGCCAAAGTCGCCTTCTCCAGACGGAGGCGCGTTGGCGAGCCGACTTGAAGAAGTAGCCTCGCCACGGCCTCATCTTCGGTCGGCGGCACCGGAGGGCCCGCCGGCTGCCCGCCCTGCGCACCTTCAGACGGCGGCGGAGGCGGCGGCGGAACGTTCACATCCGGCGTAGAGGGGTCGCCGCTCTCCCCCTCCACGACGGGGTTCTCCCCGCCGGCTTCCCCAGTCTGCCCCGTGAACTCTGGAGGCGGCGGCGCAGAGTTCAACGGGGTAACGAGAACCGCCGACTGGCGGCGTGCGGCTTCCTCGGCCTGCTGCTTCGCCGCGGCGGCGGCTTCGGCCTCCGCCAGTTTTTCTTGGCGGAGGCCTCCGCCCTGTCGGCCTCCGCCTTCTCCAGGCGGAGGGCCTCTTCTTCGTTGCGCTTCTCCTACGCATTTCGCTCCATCGCCTCCCGGAGGTCAGCAGCAGGGCCAATCCGCTGAGCAGTGGCGGACGTCTCCACTGACCCCATGACGGAGGCGGCGGTGATCCTCTGAAGAGAGAGGGGAGCCCTCAAGCAAGAGAGGAAAGCAGAGACTTAGACAAAGTCACAAAGAAAGAATAAAACTTTGAAAACAGAATACTTACGCGGAGACCAATGGCGGCTTCTTCACTTACTTATGGAAGCGGATGGCCTTCGCAGCCGCCTCGTCCCGCCGGGTCGCTACAGCCGAACCCTTGGGCTTCTTCGGCCGACTGCCGAACAAGGTCGGCACGTCCCTACGCTTCTTTCCGCCGCGTGGAGCGCCCGGCGCGACAGAAGAGCCCGCGGCGGCTGGCTGGCTCCTGGCCGATGGCGAGGGGCGACTTCTCCCTCGGCGTCGTCGTCAGGCCAGTCGGCGAAGGTGGCCGAGGGCCTGAAGTTGCGTGTTGTTCCTCCTCCTCCCTCGGCGTCATCTTCCAGAGCCGCCGCCCCCAAATCGGGGTCATCGACGTCGCTCTCCGCCCGGTCGGCAAGGAACTCGCGGGCCGGCCCCGAGGTGCCGGCTGGTGGGTGGAGGAGGGGATTCTAACCAAAGCCGGCTGGTCAAAACAAAACTCGGCAAGAAGAAGACAATCCAAAGAAAGAAAAGAAAGGCGACTCACCACGGGCGGGGGGTTGGCGCGGGAGTACGGCTCCTTGCCGAATCGCCAGTCCTCCAGGAGCCTGCTGTCCGAGAGGTAGTTCACCATGAAGGCCACCTCTTCGTGAGGCATGTCCTTGGTGCACATCCAACTCGGGTCGCGGTGCCCGCTCATCTGGCATATCATATGAGGGCGGCCTTGGAGTGAGAGAACTCGGCGCGAAACGAAGGCGGCCAATAGGTCTGGACCAGTCAGACCCTCCGACTGCGTCAGCACTCGGAGTCGCGTGATGGCACCGGCTCCCGCAGGCGTCGGCGACTTGGCCCGGTACGACCAGTTGGGCAGTCGCCCAGCCGGCGGGCCGTCTTCGAAAGCCAGCAAGTTGACCCAGTCTCCCCTCGCGGAGGCGTTCTTGACGTAGAAGTAGGATCTCTACCACATCTTCACCGACTTGATCAACAAGATGGAGGGGAAGGGATTGTCGGCCCCTGACCTTCGCACGACGATGAAAGCGCCGCACTAAGCCGGCACGCCCGCAGCGTGGGTGCCGAGCTTGGAAAAGAAGAACTCCCCCCAGAGCTCCAGGGTGGGGAGGACTCCGAGGAAGCCTTAGCACATGGCCACAAAGGCGGACAACAGCACCACTGCGTTGGGGGTGAGGTGGTGCGGCTGGAGGCCGTAGAATTCGAGGAAGGACCGGAAGAAACTACTCACCGGCAGCCCCAACCCGCGCAGGTAGTGTGAGCGGAAGATAACCCGCTCGCCCTCCTGCGGCGCGGGGGAAATCTCCCCCTTTGGCGCAAGACGCACCTGCACGCGATCCTCGCCGGGAAGCCGACGAGTCCGGCGGAGGAACTCAACATGGTCTTCATGAACTTCGGAGCCGTCCCAGGTGCCGGAGCGCACTGGGGGAGGCGCGGCGGCGGAGGAAGAACTCATTGCGAGCTGTCGCCGCAGCGTTCGCCGGAGCTTGGGCGTGCGGCGGAGCGAAGAAGAGAAGAGCAAGGAGGAAGAGAACGAGGAAGTAGTGGGAAGGAGGGGCGCGTGTGCCCCCCTCTTCCCCCTACTTATAGCCCCGTGGGCTGCGAAGCCGAGGGGGCAGACATGGGGATTTACTGCGCCCACAACCCCACGACCCCCACGATCCACGTAAAGTTACTGCGCACAGTAACTCCACGGGAATCCCAACCGTCCACCGGGGCCGCAGCGGATCCGCTCGAGCGCCGAGGCGCGGTAGTGGTGGGCCCCGCCTATGGGCCTGTCCCGTCACGCGCGTAGGCTGGCAGGACGGCATAGCCACGTGCCTTCGCATGATAGGCCTAGAACGGGCGGCGGCCAGGAGGCTTAGCTAGCACGCCGCTTAAATCCCGCTGCGACGTTCGAAATACCAAGCGAGTCGAAATTGAGTGGGTCTGAGTTTAGCAAGTCCGACTCCTTCTAATCGGCCCGGCAGAAGTCAATCAAAGACCATATGTTGAGCACCCGGAAAGAGAAACTGCTGAGGCTTCACGGCCGATCGTCCGCGGTGCCTCACCAGCTTCGGGGACTATTGTCGGAGTAATGGGCCACGGGTAGGCCAACCCGGGTCCCAGAACCTTTCAAGACATCGGGGCGGGCTGCGCCCCTCAAAGACCCCAGGATGAAGAGCCGCCTCCTAAGGAGTCGACGGCAAGACGGCCGACTGCCCGCTCACGGCCGAGTCCCAGGGACAGCTTCCAGAGAAGCCAGCTTTGGGGAGTCGGCCCGCGACTCCAACAATCCCCATGACCTCATCAAAGGGGATGAGGCAGGGGCGTGGCTACAGCGAAGCCCACCCCGCCCCTCACCAAGGGCAGGCATGGCCACAGCATGCCGTACCACGGAAGATCTCCGTGCGGCGTGGCACTGTTGCCATGCCGGCCCTGACATCAGCACCGCAGGGCCGAATCCTGCACCCACGACGGCTTGTCTGTACGGCCTGGAGGCAGCAGGCCCCACCAGTCAGTGAGACCTCGGGAGACGGCAGGAGAACCACCAGTCGGACCTGTCGGGAGTCGGCCCGGGGGAGTCGGCCGAGCCCTTCCCCGGGGCCCACACGCCATTAATCAAGATGTGATGGGGAGAGGCAACAGTGATCGCCCGCCGGGCAGCGGGGCTGTTGCCATGACCTCATAATCAAGCCCGCGTCATCAGAAGCACGGCTACAGTAAGCAGCAGCCGGCAAGACCCGCCAGCGGCGGACGCGGGCTGTCGGCTCCGTACCCGGCTAGTTGGCAGCGGGCCCCAGCGGTCGACAGAGAATACGGAGGCCAGAGACACTGGCGGGCCCAGCCGGATTACCATTGTACCCCTGGGGGGTAGGCCTATATAAACCCCCCAGGGCACCCATGCAAAGGGTTGGAACCCATTAGCTCTAGACCAAATCATATAGAAGGGAGAGAGCTAGCCTTGCCCTCTCCTACCACCAGAAAACAGCTCAAGGAGCAACCGTGTAAACACTTTGGCCATAGTGATCATGCGGAGATCCTGCAGAGCAACAGTAGGGGTATTATATCCTCGGAGAGCCCCAAAGGTGGGTAAGATTCGCCGGCGTGCATGTCTTCGCCTCATCCCGTTTCCAGGCATCGGCGATGTTCTACTCGCCCCCACCATAATAAGCCATCCGTTGGCATATGTAGCACCAAACCCCCGACAAAGAGAGAGACTTCAATGACTTCAGGATATCGCCCAAAGGCGAGTGCTGAAAGATGTCCGCGGCAGTGAACTCCGTAATCGGCGCCCAATCGGATTTGATTGGCAGGGGCGTGGAGGGTTCGGAGTCCGGAGAGGAGTCCGGCTCCTTGGAGTCACGGGTCTCGCAGAGTACGGGGCTAGTGTTCGGCTCAATCGCCGTTGGGGTCACAGCCCCCGGGGTGGCATCCAACCGCCCATCCTCGATCGGCGCAGTTGGCTCCGAATTAAGGGTCGGAGCCGATGCGGGTGCGGCCTCCAGGGGACCGTTCGGTGGCAGAGCTAGATCATGCTCGTCGTGACAGTGCGGTGCGCTCGGCAGTGGCTCGAATCCGTCGAAGATCAAGTCCCCGCGGATGTCAGCCATGTAGTTTAAACTTCCAAATCTGACCTGACGGCCAGGGGCGTAGCTTTCGATCTGCTCCAGGAGGCCAAGCGAATTGGCCCGTAGTGCGAAGCCATCAAAGACGAAGATCTGTCCGGGGAGGAAGGTCTCACCCTGGACTACATCGCTATCGATGATTGTAGGAACCATCGAGCCTGACGGTGACGACACAAAGGAACTCTCAATGAAAGCACCAATGTCGGTGTCAAAACCGGCGGATCTCGGGTAGGGGGTCCCGAACTGTGCGTCTAGGCCGGATGGTAACAGGAGACAAGGGACACGAAGTTTTACCCAGGTTCGGGCCCTCTCGATGGAGGTAAAACCCTACGTCCTGCTTGATTAATATTGATGATATGGGTAGTACAAGAGTAGATCTACCACGAGATCGAGGAGGCTAAACCCTAGAAGCTAGCCTATGGTATGATTGTTGATGTGTATGTTGTCCTATGGACTAAAACCCTCCGGTTTATATAGACACCGGGTAGGGTTAGGGTTACATAGAGTCGGTTACAATGGTAGGAGATTTGCATATCCGTATCGCCAAGCTTGCCTTCCACACCAAGGAAAGTCCTTCCCGGACGCGGGACGGAGTCTTCAATCTTGTATCTTCATAGTCCAGGAGTCCGGCTGAAGGTTTAGTTCGGCCATCCGGACACCCCCTAATCCAGGACTCCTCACCCCCTCTTTTTCTTTTCTTTGTTCCTGCATCATTTTGAGCTCACGGTACTACCGCGGCCTTCCACGGTACTACTGCTTGCGAAGTGCGTGGTACTTCCGCACCCAGCGCGGCAGTAATTTTTTACTACCGCCTGGGGGAGCGGTACTACCACTCTGGTGCGGCACTTCCGCCCGAGCGGTACTACCGCGATGATATGCGGTACTACCGCGCTGCCGAGGGCGCGTGGGGATAAGACCCGGGTTGGGGGAGTTCCAATTCCCCCATACCCATTCGTTTATCTCTCTCCCCACTGCCTCTCTCTCTCGTGCTCAAGAGCGGCGCCAGAGAGCCTCGCCGGATCTCTGTCCCCGGCTGCTCTCCTCGGATTCCAACCGGTGGGATCGTTCCCCACCACTTCCTTTTGCCATGGATCAAGGTCTCTCCCCAAATCCCTCTCTTTGTTGTTCGTGCTTTCGCTTCTAGGTTTTGGGGAGATGCATGTTGATTCTTGAGATTTTAGGCCAAATCTTTGCAAGAGTAGGATGTAGGAGAGTAGTGATGCGTAGAAAGTACTTGATATGTTGTCATGTGATAGATTTGATCAATCGTAGTACCGCCTCGTTGTCGCGGTTGTTCTCAGATTCATCTGTTCGGATCTGATTCCGTGCGGTACTACCGCCTAGCAGGTGCGGTACTACCGCTCGTATGGTACTATCGCTCCTCAGGCGCGGTACTACCACACGGGCCACGGTACTAAGGCTCTACTGCCGCTCCGAGCCCCGGTACTACCGTGCCACCGCGCGGTACTACCGCGACTAGAAGCGGCACTAATTTTTTAGTACCGCACGACCAGGCCGTACTACCGTTGCTGTCAAATCTTCCTCATGGCACTTATCATATGCATTTTCTACTTGTTTCCTGTGTTTTGTTGTGGTCTTTGTTTTGACCTGTCTCGCTTCTCGTGTGTTTTTGTGCTTTGTGTGTGTCTCAGCCTCTCAGGTGGTGGCTCCGGTGTCCCTGCTCTTCGTTCCAATCCAAGCCGAGACACGGGTTCCAAGAGTCTGCGCAACCAAGAGGATGTTCCCGAGGGTTCCAATGCCCGCAAGCGCAATGTCAAGACCACTGCTAGCAAGGTCAAGGAACCAACAGGGGACATGGATGAGATTCCCCTTGCTGAGTTTGTCCCTCTTAGGAAGATCAACCCCTATGCGCATCCGCGCGCAAACTTCAGAGGGAATGAACTGTTTTGGACCAAGCAGCAGAATCTCATTTACTTGGATGTGATCAAGGCCAAGCAGAATCTGTATGTGGATGTGCACTGGATTGACATGCATCACATAAGGGAGGAGAAGCATCGTCACTACTTTGGTGAGGCTTTGGACCTTATTGACCAGTTTGCCATTCAGGATGTGATCTCTTTTCATCTGGACTATGACCCCAAGCTGGTGGCCCAGTTCTTTGACTCGGTCCACTTTCACTCTGGGGAGGATCGAAGGATGACCTGGATGACCAATGGACGCCAGTTGACTGCTACTTGGAAGGAGTTCATGGAGTTGCTCATAGTGCCTGATGAGGGGCTCCACACGCCGGTTGGTGTTCGCCCTCATGCCAACGCCGAGTCAGCTAACCAGACAAGCTTATGTCGTTCTATGTTGAGAAGAAACTAGCCAGTGGCAAGTCGGCATGGGTGCTCAACCCATTCCTTGACATCATGCACCGGGTCTTCCGCCACTCCCTCTTTCCTCGCACTGGGGACAAGGACAAGGTGAGGAGGCCCGAGTTTCTCAGACTCAACCACTTGATGTCTAACATATCATGTGGTGTGAGCTTCGGTTCGCGGTATTCATCTATGGTCCTTATCTATTCCTCCTTATATCGAAGACTTGGGAGAAGATGTATCCCACGGAGGAGTTTCTGGCCCCTGACTGGATCCGTCATGACTCCATTAGACTCCGCATCAAGCCCCAGTGGGCTAACACTACTACTCATGCCGAGGCTGAGGCTGCTAAGAGGGCAGCTGATGAGGAGGAGATTGAGGAGGGGAGTGCCGCTGAGGACAGCTCTGCGGGATATGCACCTCCCTCCACTGAGCCCTCATGGGCGAAGAAGCTAAAGGCCAAGATGAAGGCCTTGTTCTGCATGCAGGCCAAGGGATGGTATCGGACTCATGTGGCCTCCAAGGAGAGTCGCCGCCGCGACAAGAAGGTCATGAGAGTGTTTGGAGAGGATGTTTCTGGCGTCTCTAAGGATCACATCACTCCAGAGGCTGAGTGGATGGCTAAACAAGGCTACAGGTGGACTGATTCTGAGGAGGAGCACATTCCCGCGGCCGAGTCTGATGAGGAGCGTGCGAGCGACTACTCTGCTTGAGCCACCACTTGTGTTGTAGGTGTCCTCTCTGCCTTTTTGGCGTCTCGATGCCAAAGGGGGACAGAGTGTAGGGATTTGCCGTGTCGTGTAGTGTCATGTTTGCTTCGCTTGTGTTTGGTTTGTTGAACCGTGTTTGCTTTGGTTTGGTTTGAGTTTATTTGAGCGTGTGAGACTTATCTATCTTCTATCATATGGTGTAAGACATATGCACTCTATCTATTGCGAGCTTATGATATTGTGCTACTTAGTTCATGCTCTTATCTACTTTCATGCTTAGTGTTAGCATTATTATTGCAAGTTATGCCATGTCTATAAAATATAGGGGGAGTGTTGATCCTAGTATGTGTGACGTGCAGTCCAAAGCACTCATCTGACTAGCACACATCTAGGGGGAGCCCGTCTATATTTTAGAGATGTATGGTTTTCTCACGTTCCATTCCTTCTCCCCTGTGCAAATCCCGTATTGTCATCAATCCACCAAAAGGGGGAGATTGTAAGCACATATTTATCCCTAAGGTGTTTTGGTGATTGATGATAATGCATTTGTGGACTAATCGTGTGTCTCGAGTATTTCAGATAATTCATGACTAGGCACGAGACGATTAGGAGCCCCTCAAAGATTATTGAAGACGGCGGTTTTTCTACGTTCCTTTTTCGGTGGATTTGAGTCGTAGGAATGTCGTACTATTAAGAGGGGGTCCGCTTTGGAATGGTTTGGGTGGAATCGTCACATACACGTTTACTCCTCTTTGCAGCGCCTTTCCTTTAGCACCTTGGAGCATCTTTCGTTTCTTCTTGATTGTGCAAAAAGAAGTCTTCCTTTATGTTGCTGTCCTGAGGCTTGCGGTAGTACTGCTCTTCGGAGTGGTAGTACCGCAGGCCCCTGCGGTAGTACCTCATGCCTTTGTGGTAGTACCGCAGGTGGTCACGGTAGTACCGCTCCTTGGGAGCCGTAGTACCGTGAGCCCTGGTCCGGCACAGCAGGAGTAGCGGAAGTAGGAGCGGATGTAATTTTTTACATCCGCTCCCCGCGTGGTAGTATCGCGTGCCATCAGTGATAGTACCGTGTCGGACTTTTTTCACTGTTTTGTTATCAGCGGTACTAGCCACAGACGTTTTTCTGTCCACGGCCTTCTCAAGCTGGCCCAACCCTGCCTTGCGGTAGTAGTGCAAGGTTGTGCGGTAGTACCGTAGGGCCTTGCGGTAGTATCGCTTGGCAGGCGCGGTAGTACCGCTTGTCGCGGGCTGGTTAAGTGGATAACGGTTGGATTTCTCTCTCTACTATATAAGGGGTACCTTCTTATCCGTGTTGACTACTTCTTCCAACCCTAAGCTCCGTTGTTGCTCCAAGCTCCATTTTCGCCAGATCTCTCTCCCTAGACAATCAAACTTGTTGATTTTCTAGGGATTGGTTGAGAAGGCCTCGATCTACACTTCCACCAAGAGAAATTCGATTCCCCCCACTAATCCCTTGCGAATCTTGTTACTCTTGGGTGTTTGAGCACCCTAGACGGTTGAGGTCACCACGGAGCCATATTCCATTGTGGTGAAGCTTCGTGGTGTTGTCGGGAGCCTCCGATTAAGTTGTGGAGATTGCCCCAACCTTGTTTGTAAAGGTCCGGTCATCACCTCCAAGGGCGCCAACAGTGGAATCACGGCATCTCGCATTGTGTGAGGGCGTGAGGAGAATATGGTGGCCCTAGTGGCTTCTTGGGGAGCATTGTGCCTCCACACCGCTCTAATGGAGACGTACTTCCCTTCAAAAGTAAGGAACTTCGGTAACACATCCTCGTCTTCACCGAGTCCACTCTTGGTTATCTCTTACCTTTACTTGTGCAAGCTTTTTAGTGTTACTTCTCTTGCTTGCTTGTGTGCTCGTTTTTGTTGCATCATATAGGTTGCTCACCTAGTTCCACATCTAGACAACCTACTTTGATGCAAACTTTAATTTGATAAAGAAAAGCTAAAAATTGTTAGTTGCCTATTCACCCCCCCCTCTAGTCAACCATATCGATCCTTTCAAAAGAGCCCGTCTGCGACATCAGGGAGGGCACCCTACAGCCATGCTCTTCCAAGGGGAAGGAGCCCATCTACGACAACATGGAGCGCATCCAGGGTCTGTGCTCTTCCAACGAGAACGAGCCCATCTGTGACAAGTGAGGAAACCCATGATTTGTTTTGCCGTGCCCCTTCACAGGGGGAAACCCATGATTTGTTTTGTCGAGTCCCTTTTGTAGTGTAGTGAGAATATGTCCAGTTTTAATTGCTATATCTGGTTGTTTGCATTATGCCTTGTTTATTTTAGTTGTTCACAATGTGATGCTCTATATGTGCAATTATTTACTGTGCAGTACATTTCATTAATCCAGTTTTAAATATACCGATCGGAATGCATATATTTGCTTGATGTTAAGCCTGTTATAGCTAGCATATGCCTATTTTAAAGTTTTTTGGTTGTTCAGTTGTTTGTAGTTAGCATATGTCCAGTTTCAAATGCTATCCTTGGTAGTTCGTAGTATGCGTTGTTTATTCCAGTTATTCACAACGTGATGTTCTATATGTGCAAGTATGAACTGTTGTGCTTAACATGCTTCTCGATGTACCTACACAGGACAATTTTGGGAACGACTGTTGTTTTCCATCGAGGTTAGTTTCATCCCATGGCTTATATCTGCTCACTGTTCAGGATATCGGTAGCTGGTACCATATAGGCTGGTGGCTGATAACGGACTAATCAGTGAATCAGACTTTTAACTGAATATATCTGCAACCCATTTATCGTTAGGTTAACTAGGGCCATATGTAATATATCTGAGGCTACATAGCAATATGCACTATACTTAATGTCTAAATATGCAATCCTAGGCTACATAGCAACATGGAAGAGTGTTACATTAATGTTCTAATGATGTCTAGATATACGTAGAAGAGCAGCAGCAACAACAACAACACAACCCTATTTGGATACTCAACTTAGCTAGATGTTAGAGTTAGTTTCTAGCTCATTACGAACCCTGAACTAACTCCATACAAAGAGTTGTTTGGATGGCAGGGTTAGATTGACAATAAATGCACTAGGAGAACTAGCTCCAATTAGCACCTCTTGGGTTGGATAGTCTTTTTTGGTGGGTTATAGATGCAACTATCTCAAACTAGCCCTCATGTTTAGATATACTTTAGGGCTATTTGAGCCCGAACTAGCTCAAACTAACTATAACCCCTGGATACTGCAGCAGTTAATCAGCCGATAATTTGTAAAAATGCACTAAACTCCTTGTGGCCCACAATATAAGATGTTAATTCATCTAATATGTGAGTATATTGGATGTTATAAGATACTCCCTCTGTTCCTAAATATTTATCTTTTTAGAGATTTCAAAAGGACTAGCACATACAGATGTATATAGACATATATAAAAGAGTGTTGTGCTACATCATTGTGCAATTGTTGTTTAGCTTCTAATATTAACTTGGTGCTTTTAGGTACATATGTCATTGGTAAAGATCCGCGCTTCGACCCTTTCTGCGTATGTGGCAATGAGATATCGATGAACCAGCATCAAGTGAGGAAGCTGATAAAGATTGTTAGTAAAACGGGTCGAAAGATGGCAATTAAACTATTTGTTTACACTTTATCCAAGACAAGAATGAACTGCAGGATGGTAAGTAAGAACCCAGCAGCCTTCTTTTTACTGCCCATAATGAGTTGTGTTAGATGACAATGTCTGAATCTTTTTCCTTTGCAGTTGAGTTGTTGCAAAAGCATTTTACTCAAGATTACCTCTCAAACTACATGATTGTTGGGCATGCAAAGGTTAAAGTATTTCTACCAGAACACGACAATTATCTAGATGTTTTCATGAAGACCGTGAAGGATGGGCGGTTGGCCATCACAAGGGGTTGGACTAGAGTCGTGCATGCCTTCTGCATGGAGGAGGGCACAATATGGGCATTCCGCTTCACCTTGTTCAGCAACTAGAACATATTTCACCTCTTTCTTTACCGTCTTTAATAGTACAAGTATACAACTATGGTTCATCATTCTTTATTTGGTTCTTATGTAATTCTTGAACATATGTACCTATGAATCGAATAATACATTGGTTGTTTGAACCTGATGGATATGAATAAAGCTACAGCATACATTCAAATTCAAATCAAAATCTGGTACAATTTGGAAAAGCAGCAATTAAATTAGGGTGAAATTACGCTCTCTAGGTTGTTACAGCACACACGGTTGGTAAAACACAAACGTTTGTGATATGCACCGTAATCTGGGACGGTTCACAGAGAGGAAATGTCTGCAAGCATGCACACAGTTGCCATTTGCAAACCATGTGCGATGTCAGACAATATCACAAATGGTGCGGGCAAACTAAACGCTTGTGTTAGTTGCCTTATCGTACACGATTCGCAACCATGAACTGTTTCTGATGAAGTATGCATCGTAAACATTGCACCACAGGATAGCGTGTGCGATAGTTGTCGTGTACGAAGATGTTATGATAGTCCGATGTTTCGTAATCCTGTCCAACATTCGTACGATAATTAGCTAATCTTCTTAACGATGAACTATTTGTGATGGGCCGCGCATCATACACATTCTATAATAGTGAACTGTTTGTTGGGCCGTGCATCGTAAACGTAGCACCACAGAATACCGACTATGGTGGCAATGTGAGCAGAAACGAGTAGGAGTACTGTAGGGGCCCAATCCTCGACAGTTTCTGGGTCATGTGGGAAGGACCCCCCTATCGCCCACACTCACATCGCCACGGTTCTGTAGTGACCCGACCTCAGACGGTCAAGTCTCTGTGCTTAAGTGTCATCCCTGGATCGGTATGCTAACACACACACAGTACTCGAGGATTTATAACAGAGGTAAATCACATGTATAAAATAACGTAAATACTATTACCTCAATCCAAATAGCGGAAGTAACAACAAGTTTGTGGATTTCCATCAACACCAACGGCAAAGTTGAGTGTAGAAATTGTAACCCTAATGTATCACTTACTCGTTGTAAGAATCCTGCAACATGAGACGTTGCAGCCACAAAGGGTCAGTACATTGAATGTACTGGCAAATTCACACCATAGGTTAATGAAGAAAGATAAGTATCACTACATGCATATATGGCTGGTGGAAAGCTCTACGGTTATAATGTTTTTGCGAAAAGCCAATTTTTCCCTACTCCAAATGAATATATTTTATCTAACTACAAAGTTGGTTGAAAATATTGAGAAGGTAAACCCCCCTCTCAATCCCAATTAAAAGTAAACATTAACAACCCAAAAAATTATTTAAGTAACATGATGAGATCAATATGATAATCCAAGAACCAGATACTCAAGATGTCCATAACTGGGGACACAGCTAATCATGATTAGTTTGTACACTCTGCAGAGGTTTGTGCACTTTTCCCCACAAGACTCGATCTCCTCCGTTGGATTTCTCACACTATGAGGTGTTTGAGAAACGGATGACCTAGACACAGTCTTTCAGAAGCGTTAGCACCTTACGATTGGTAGACCGGTACACCTACATCCCCTACATCTGCTAGTCTACCATTGTAAGAGTTTACACGACTTAATCAACTATGCCAGAGCCCATAATGGCATGTGGCTGCACACGGAAGTTTCCAGCATGAATAATCTTATGATCCCTTTGAACCTGGGTGGCGGTCAATAGGAGAATCACATGGTACCCCGGGATTTCCAAAAATACAGGCAATCACTGGAATACCCAGGTGCCTCAATCGACCCAGATGTGTATTAAAGTTGCCACCTTAAGTTAACCATTAATTTAACAATCTCACATCTGTCATGGAATACACTCAAACCCAATCCACGTCTACGAGCATAGCATGGCAATATAAGCATAACATAGAAGTAACTCCTAGGGTTTGAATGCAGGGCAATATGTTCCTACCTCATCAACTACTTCCCGATACCCACATGTTATCAATTCCTAACCATGCAATGTTTGAGGGTGAAACTAATGCATAAAAATTGGGTATGAAAGGGATATGATCAAAGTGTGAACTTGCCTACAATGTTAATGAAGATGATTCGCACTCATAACTCTTGGTAGTTCTACTCGTCACACTCTGTTTGAAGGAAATATGCCCTAGAGGCAATAATAAAGTTATTATTTATTTCCTTATATCATGATAAATGTTTATTATTCATGCTAGAATTGTATTAATCGGAAACATAATACATGTGTGAATACATAGACAAACGGAGTGTCACTAGTATGCCTCTACTTGACTAGCTCGTTAATCAAAGATGGTTATGTTTCCTAACCATGGACAAAAGAGTTGTTATTTGATTAACGAGATCACATCATTAGTTGAATGATCTGATTGACATGACCCATTCCATTAGCTTAGCACCCGATCGTTTAGTATGTTGCTATTGCTTTCTTCATGACTTATACATGTTCCTATAACTATGAGATTATGCAACTCCCGTTTACCGGAGGAACACTTTGGGTACTACCAAACGTCACAACGTAACTGGGTGATTATAAAGGAGTACTACAGGTGTCTCCAAAGGTACATGTTGGGTTGGCGTATTTCGAGATTAGGTTTTGTCACTCCGATTGTCAGAGAGGTATCTCTGGGCCCTCTCGGTAATGCACATCACTTAAGCCTTGCAAGCATTGCAACTAAATGAGTTAGTTGCGGGATGATGTATTACAGAACGAGTAAAGAGACTTACCGGTAACGAGATTGAACTAGGTATTGGATACCGACGATCAAATCTCGGGCAAGTAACATACCGATGACAAAGGGAACAACGTATGTTGTTATGCGGTCTGACCGTGTCAGGACCCCGACTCAATGCCACATCGATCTAGCATGTAACACCTCATATCACCTTGCGGCCTCACGCACGGTATTCCCACGGGTGTCGCCTTACCTTTACCCGGGACCGTTTGCGCCTTTTGGCACACGTATATGACAGTGTCGCTAGCATCCATATGATAAGGAGCCCGGGCTGACATGGCTAGTCGTAAACCCAAAGTGGCACAAACTTACAAGGACAGGCATCCATGACCCAGCATCGAACGTGTCGGTCATCAGCGAGTGAATCCAGGCTGTAGCACTGGGCTAGCAGGACTCCGGTGAACCGGGCTGTAGCGGGCTAACAGGACTCCGGTATTCATCGCGTGACATTTCCCCGAAGGGACAGACACAGGAACGAAGAAGGACACATGCCAGCCAGCCTAAGTGTTCCGGAGCAGTAGCAAGCTACCATGGCTCGGTGGAAACACTAGGAGACATTTCCCGGTAAGAGAGGCTACTAAAGATAAACAACTAGATAGTCAGATCCCACACATACCAAGCATTTCAATAACATGCACACAATATGCTCGATATGTGCAATACAACATGGCATCACAAAATGACTCTACGACTCAAGTAGTTTATTCAATAGGCTCCGAGGAGCGAGATATTACAAACATAGGTCTCATGACCCAACATTCAGAGCATACAAGTCAAAGCACAAGCGGAAGCTTAACATGTCTGAGTACAGACATCTATAAATGAAAAAGGCTGAGAAGCCTGACTATCTACCAGATCCTGCCGAGGGCACAAGATCGTAGCTGAGGTAACAAGCTAAACATCGAAGTCCACGTGGAACTACTAGTGAGACTGAAGTCTCTCTGCAAAAACATAAAATAAGCAACGTGAGTACAAATGTACCCAGCAAGACTTACATCAGATCTATCTACATATGCATCATTATCAACAAAGGGGATGGTGGAGTTTGACTGCAGCAAGCCAGCTTTGACTCGGTGGCTAACCTGAACTACGACTGCAAGTAACTCTTTTGAGGTGGCGCACACGAGTCCACATATTCACCATATCAATACACCACTATGGATCCGCTCCCGTCTCCCTACGAGAACGCCATCCATAGCACTCACGCTTATCTTGCGTATTTTAGAGTATCCACTTTCACTTGTCTATGAACTATGCAAGGGGTCCAAGTTTCCATATCCGAGGAATCCGGCTATTCGAATAGATAATGATAACCCTGCAGGGGTGTACTTCTTCACACACGCTTTCGCCACTTATCGCCCTGTACACGTCATGTACCTCGGCAACCTTCAAGCGGAAGCCGGGCGAGGGAGTCAGCCACGACCTGACTAACCGAACAAGTCTCTCGTCCAGGTTTATCGCCTATTCGGGTTCCATCCGCAAGGAGATCCGGCCGGGGTGTCGCTCACGGCCCCAAATGATGTGAGCAGGGTTCCCAAGCCCACCATCCGGGTGCCACTTGGTACACCGTGCCACTGTGCCTAGTCTGTCCCAAGCCCACCTGTACCGGGTGCCACTTGGTAGACTACTAACACTACCTACAAACACCAGAAACTAGTTGCAACTCCTGGACAGAGATCATGTTGATTAATAAGTCGAGAGGGGTCGAGTTACCGGAACCCAATGTGTGGTAGTAACTGGTCATGGATCACAGACACAGAACTCAGTTCCTGAGGACGGCTGCAATGATACAACCCACCATGTACTCCTACATGGCCTCTCATCGCTACCTTTACCAAATCGTGTTCACACACTTAGCTCACACACAGTAGGACATGTTCACACGCCTCTGATTCATCCCCGATGAATCAGACCTGACTCAACTCTAAGCAGTAGAAGGCATGACAAACAAGCATGAATGAGTAGGCACATCAGGGCTCAAACAACTCCTACTCATGCTAGTGGGTTTCATCTATTTACTGTGGCAATGACAGGTCATGCAAAGGATAAAGGGGTTCAGCTACCGCAACAAGTAACAAATATGTCGTTGTTGTCCTAATGCAGTAAAAGAGAGCAGGGGCGAGAGAGTGGGATTTTATCGGAATGAACAAGGGGGTTTTGCTTGCCTGGCACTTCCGAAGATAATATTGAGTCTTCATCAGTGTCATCGATCTCATTGTCGAAACATCGTCTACCGAGAGGGGACAGATACCGGCAACAAAGAAGAAATACAATCAATGCAATGCACAATATGATGCATGCTCATGACATGGCAATATGAGTGTGTTTTGGGCTAATGCACCTAGACCAGGTTAAATGAAGTTGGTTTTATCCAAGATTCAAACTCAAACTCTATATGTGGATATTTAAATGCCATTAATATGATTTGTGCTAAACAGCACCTATAAGTTGTTCTAACATGCATGAAAATAGTACAGATGGATAGATTGGATTTTTCTGATCATTTTCCATATATAAAACATTTAATTTGGAGTTACGGTTAATTTTCTATGATTTATTGAAGTTTTAGCTATTTCTGGAATTTCCTGATTATTATAAAATAAACTAAATTCCAGAAAAGGAATATTGCGTCAGCATGACCTCACCCTAACGTCATCAGGTCAACAGGGCGGGTCCAGGTCAAACCTGACGTGTGGGGGCCACACGTCAGTGACACAAGAACTAATCCCGGTCAAACCCAACGCTGGCTGGGGTTTGACCTGGGGTGGGGCCCACTGTCAGTGTCTGTAGGTTGATTAACCAGCTGGGTTAGCTCCTAATGACGGAGCCACTCAGCTCCCGCCGGAGTTTCGCCGGCGACGACCAACGGAGCGGCGGAAACGCATCGGGTTCGCGCTACAGGGCACAGTTTAGGGTGCGGTTGGGTTCTACGGCGAGCTGGGACTCGTGCGCATCAAACGGTGGTGGTGGCCGTGCCGGTGATGGCCGGTACCGACGACGACGAGCTCGTGAGCGGCGGCTGGAGTTCGGGTGGTGGCGGGTTTGGCGCTACGAGCGGTGGTTTGGCGCGCTGAGGGCACTAGGGAGAAGCTCTTGCTCCTCCGCATCCAAAGGAACGGGCGGGAGGCCGCGAGGTGGCCGGAGTTGAGCACGGCGTCGACCTCGGCGGCGGCCGGAGCTCGGGCGAGCTCGGGGTCGGTGTTAGGGAGCACGACAGGAGGCGTTGTGGGTGTCTACGGGTTCATGCGATCATGCTGAGCACGATGGTGGGCTCGGGAGCGAGCTGCGGTGGCTGTGGCCACGGCCACGCCATGGCCGGCTGCGAGAAGCTCTCGGCCGAGGTGGGGAAGCTAGCTAGGGGAGGGGAATGATGGGGATTCCAGGGGGAAAAAGAAGAGTGGCTCACGTAGGGACTAGCAGAGTCGACGACGAGGTCGGGGAAGCTCTGGACGACGCGAATTTACGGCGGCGATCTCCGGGCACCGGAGATGAAGACGACGACGCTCCGGTCGACTGGGGCCTCCTCTGGTCGCGTGCGTCGGTGTGCAGCTCCATGGGGTCGGGACAGAGCTCAGGGGTGTGGAGAGGGAGCGAGGGGGTGGCTGTGGCCGCGGCGAACGGCGTCGGTGGCGACGAGCTCCGCTCGGGCAGAGAGGGAGAGAGAGCAGAGGAGAGGATGAGGCGAGGGAGAGAGTGAGAGAGAGCCAGGGGCTGCATGGAGCTCCGTGGCGTCGTCTAGGAGGGGCCGGGGAAGCAGGAGGTGGCCGGAGAAGCAGGAGGTGGCCGGGGCGCGTGGCCGCGCGCGCCGGGCGCGTGCCCGTCCTCCTGGCAAGGGAGGAAGGCGACAGGGGGGGGTAGCGGTGGCGGGCTGGGCCGGCCAGCTGCAGTGCTGGGCCGGTTTGGCTACCAGGTGAGCGCCAGGTAGGCTTCTGCTCTTTTTTATTTTTTTCTTCTGTTTTGTTTTATTTAATATCTTTTGCCATTGTTTTTGAATTTTAAACAAATTCAAACAATGCCAAAACTCCTCTGAATAATTTTATTTGGCTAGATGGACTTTTCCAAAAGCTCATAAAATATTTCAGGGGTATTTGAAATTATATTCTAATTATATGAATATAATTCAAATTCAAATAGCTAATGATTTAAATTCAAAGTCCCAAAAATAAATCCTTAAAAATGTTCAATATTTTGGTTGGGACCAGAACCCTTGCCAAAAATTATCAAACATTTAAGAAGAACATTTTGGAACAATGAATGAGATTTTAGGGTTTTTGCCCTTCTTTTATTTAGGATTTTGAGGCTTCCAATTTTCCTCAGTTCAAGTTTCAGAATTTAAACATGATGCACAGATGGAAGCAAGCCTAGGTCAGGCCAGAACTAGGGATGTGACAACTCACCCCCACTAAACAAGAATCTCGACCCGAGATTCAAGTGTAGGGTAAGACGAAGGGGAAACGCAAACTAGTATAATCTTCATGATCCAGGTTGCCCTTCATAAGAACATTGATTCGATCACCATCATTGTCTTGATGTCTTGCTCTGAGAACTCTAGCTAATCATGACAAGAAGAGGAAAAGAAAACTCTAGAAGGATCGATCTTCTCGAAGGTCGAACAACTCAGGATTAACTCCCGGAATGTGACATAGCAACATCTCTCGAGCTGAGAGACGAAGCATACCTCTAGAGGGATGGAGTGGGACAAATGACGGAGGTTTACCAGGTAGACAACAATTCCACACCTAAGGAGGTGGTAAACGGTTGTCAACGTTGCGAGGTGTTGAGTTGCCATGATACCATAACGATGCACCTTAGGGAAGGTGACTCGTAGAAATATCCCCTTAAGTGGCAAAAGGATTACCTTTGATTCAAGGATCATTGAAACTCTTTATACCAGCTTAAGGCAAATCATAATCGATCATTTAGAGGGGTTCGGTAGAATGGCATACTTGAACTTGGATGATGTGGATTACCTTGTTGAAGACAACGCAATGGATGATTTTTGCTTATCACCGGAAATGGATGAGACCCATGGTAGAATGGCACATTGGCGGTGCAAGCTGGGAACAAAATGCAAATACTGGGAATGATTCTGGTAACTGGGGAAGAACCCAACAATAGAGAGTGAATTCACTGTTTGAAAAGGTCATAGCATTGCCGAGGAAACTGAGAGCACTATACAGTTAATGTCGACGATCAAACCTAGCACTTGCGCGTGCTCTCAAGAACTTGAGCATTTCCATAATCATCAAGATTTTACCAATATCCGTGTCAAGGATCCTGGCCACACAACTTACTACCATGATGAATACCGGTGGAAGATGCAGATGCAAAGGAAGATAACACTTTCTCAGATTTCACCCTTGGCGGGGCCAAGGAAATAAAATCTGGATGATCGACCAAGAGACATTTAGCACTCCGCTTCTAATGTTCTCCTTGACGTGCCAGTGTAACCCATTCATAGATATGGTTTGATAACTAGAACATCAAGTAAAGGTCGGACTTCGGGAGCAATAGAATCCATAAGGAACAGTTACGGAGGTAAATCCTACGAAATCCTTATGGGGAGGTGGCCAACTTCCTCAATCAAGATATTATAATAACAGGTCTTCCGGCTGGGTGTGTTGGCCACGACATCCACTTTACCGGTTATCGAGGGACCAATATTATAGTTCTTGGGAAATGTTCCAACCATCATATCTGCCTGAGACTCAGATCTGGTTGGTGTCAGGATATTCCAGACTCATCGAGTCTAGGAAGAAAAATGAAAGTTTGCAACACAAATCGACGAGATGACGTTGCGAGATTCTCGGGAAATGAACTACGATAGCGAGCTCCAAAACATGAGCTAGTTCTGCTACACATGTGTGAACACGCTGCCTCAGACAAACATGATCACATGATAGTCTTATAATAAAACACTACCGAGTTCTGGTTGGGAACCATCAGCGAGGATATCAGAGTTCTTTCATAAGTCCGGATTAGCTCTTATGAAGATACTCCTTCTCCTTAAACAAATCAGTCAGTGGCTTGGTGTGCTAGGATACACATATGGAATGAAGATGATCAGTCTATCAAACCACAGAATACTTCGCACGTGCATGACTGACTTGGGATGATTCTAGAGGAAGCAAAAATAGACTTTCTCGAATTCACGGCGGCAACTTACATCAAATGCACGTGAATCAAAGGAGGTCACTTCTTTCATCCGAGCATATGCTTCATGAGCTAGCATGAACAAATGCTTTCAAAAGTTTTCAACACTAACTTAATGTTCAGCAAAATTATGAAGAAGACAAGGATGTTGTCGATGGACTCAACAACAATTCATCCAAATTCCCATGAAGATGGAATTCCCTAATTATGTGAACAGGTGATAGTATTGGTCAGACCAAAGATATAATGGTGTATGCTCGAGGGAAAACCACGAGTAAGACAACATTACGAACATCGTTGGTTCTGACTTGATTTGAGGATAGCCCACACCCAAATCAAAGGTTGGACAAGATGATAGGTCCATTAACTGATCACGAGGGTCAGTCGATGAAATATCAATTTTCTTCAACACACACATACAAAGGGTATCCCTTTGAAATGAACTAAGTCAGGTAAGCTTTTATCTTCCAACTCTCCAAGTTGTTGCTTGGCTTAACAAACTAGCTCAGGGGTATGCAACACAGATTCTTGGAGAAAGGGTGGTTTACAGGATAAACCAACTTGATCACGAGCTCAACATAACAGTCAGGTGACAACCTGGTGATACTTCTGAGAAGATATTCAGAAAATCGCGAACCACCGATATGTTACTAAGCTCGAGAACAACCTTGCTTTTCAGGGCAAGATGATATGATCACAATAGCGAGGGACTGACTCAATCCCAACTCATTGATCGAAAGGTGCACCGGAAATAAGGACTAGGTAGCACGACCAACCTTAGGGCGATGATTCAAAAATCAACATGCTAAGAATGAGGTTATTGTCCATTTAACTACCCAGCAACAGAGTTGCTAGGAGTATAGATTTCACACATCACGATTCACTTGTCGGCATTCCGGTTCAACAACACGGGGACCGAGAAATGAATAATGATGGCGAGGAGTATCACTGCACCAAGAATTCACAAGAGCCGGTGCAATTCTCATGAAAATCCTGATATAAAAGATGGTAATACTCCAAGGAAGAGCAGAACAAAAGCTGGATTAGCAATTTGATCTGCGGAGCACAACTTCTTTGACCCAATCCTGGATATGGAAGAGGTACTGGAGTTTGTTTCTCCTAGTCATTCCAGAATAGAATGGCTTGACGGACCACAAGAGTAATAGGTATCGATAAATGAACGCACGCATACTCTTGACTACCAATTGATAGACGGGGGTCAGAAGACAACTAAAGAGGGACAACTCAAAAGAACATATGATTTTATGAGTTGTGGATGCATAGATTAGCATGTCGAACGAGTTCAACATATTTCTTCCGGATAACCCGTGCAGAAAGGTGGAACTGGCAGAATCACAACATAAGATCGAGAACTCGTCAAGAGCACTCTGGTTGTGATCTTTTGACCCAACAACTTCTGCCATAAAGTGGTTCATAGTATTTGGAAGAAGGAAATACCACGAACTTCGAGGACTATCGCAAAGTTACTAATATCCTAAAGGAACTAGCAAACACTATCAACATGAAGTAAGTAGAGTGAATCTCGGGTTCAGAACCCAGAAATAGAATGCCTACTAACTATATGGCATCACGGGATGCTTTCGATAATGACGGCCAGAATCATCACACTGGGACACAAAACATGGCCAGACTACTAGATGATACTCTAGATACCTAGGGTCATAATAATGATTCCAACATATATGTCGAGGCAAAAGAATACCTCAACTCAGCAATTAGTGTGATTAACCTGGCCCAAAGGAACATCAAAACCAGAGGAAAAGGATTTGCAAGTGCATCAGATTATTTAGAAACCTGGGGTGACTCGGACAGCATAACGGCTGTAAATGCTCAGAAAAGATTTGAGACATTCACAAAAATGGTGGCATAACCACTCAGAAGCACAATACCAAGGTTTCGAGATCAACAGTTAACATACAGAAGTCGTAGGAGCTGAACTCAAGCTTAGATCCAACAATCTTACAAGTCTGCAGATTAGTAACACGTGATCCTGATAGAAAGAAGAGATAGCCTAGTTCCTTAACCCCGTAGGAAAGATAAGATGACTCAGATCAGAAGGCCATGAGATATAAGGAGTAAAAAGAGCCTTACGTTCCATCCCACAATCAATTCCCTTATATAACTAAAGAATTTCTAGACTCAACTTCGACCACTTTGGCTTGGTAATCCTACAGGCAGTCAAGCTCTGATACCAATGCTGTCAGGACCCCGACTCAATGCCACATCGATCTAGCATGTAACACCTCATATCACCTTGCGGCCTCACGCACGGTATTCCCACGGGTGTTGCCTTACCTTTACCCGGGACCGTTTGCGCCTTTTGGCACACGTATATGACAGTGTCGCTAGCATCCATATGATAAGGAGCCCGGGCTGACATGGCTAGTCGTAAACCCAAAGTGGCACAAACTTACAGGGACAGGCATCCATGACCCAGCATCGAACGTGTCGGTCATCAGCGAGTGAATCCAGGCTGTAGCACTGGGTCAGGACTCCGGTGAACCGGGCTGTAGCGGGCTAACAGGACTCCGGTATTCATCGCGTGACATTTCCCCGAAGGGACAGACACAGGAACGAAGAAGGACACATGCCAGCCAGCCTAAGTGTTCCGGAGCAGTAGCAAGCTACCATGGCTCGGTGGAAACACTAGGAGACATTTCCCGGTAAGAGAGGCTACTAAAGATAAACAACTAGATAGTCAGATCCCACACATACCAAGCATTTCAATAACATGCACACAATATGCTCGATATGTGCAATACAACATGGCATCACAAAATGACTCTACGACTCAAGTAGTTTATTCAATAGGCTCCGAGGAGCGAGATATTACAAACATAGGTCTCATGACCCAACATTCAGAGCATACAATTCAAAGCACAAGCGGAAGCTTAACATGTCTGAGTACAGACATCTATAAATGAAAAAGGCTGAGAAGCCTGACTATCTACCAGATCCTGCCGAGGGCACAAGATCATAGCTGAGGTAACAAGCTAAACATCGAAGTCCACGTGGAACTACTAGTGAGACTGAAGTCTCTCTGCAAAAACATAAAATAAGCAACGTGAGTACAAATGTACCCAGCAAGACTTACATCAGATCTATCTACATATGCATCATTATCAACAAAGGGGATGGTGGAGTTTGACTGCAGCAAGCCAGCTTTGACTCGGTGGCTAACCTGAACTACGACTGCAAGTAACTCTTTTGAGGTGGCGCACACGAGTCCACATATTCACCATATCAATACACCACTATGGATCCGCTCCCGTCTCCCTACGAGAACGCCATCCATAGCACTCACGCTTATCTTGCGTATTTTAGAGTATCCACTTTCACTTGTCTATGAACTATGCAAGGGGTCCAAGTTTCCATATCCGAGGAATCCGGCTATTCGAATAGATAATGATAACCTTGCAGGGGTGTACTTCTTCACACACGCTTTCGCCACTTATCGCCCTGTACACGTCATGTACCTCGGCAACCTTCAAGCGGAAGCCAGGCGAGGGAGTCGGCCACGACCTGACTAACCGAACAAGTCTCTCGTCCAGGTTTATCGCCTATTCGGGTTCCATCCGCAAGGAGATCCGGCCGGGGTGTCGCTCACGGCCCCAAATGATGTGAGCAGGGTTCCCAAGCCCACCATCCGGGTGCCACTTGGTACACCGTGCCACTGTGCCTAGTCTGTCCCAAGCCCACCTGTACCGGGTGCCACTTGGTAGACTACTAACACTACCTACAAACACCAGAAACTAGTTGCAACTCCTGGACAGAGATCATGTTGATTAATAAGTCGAGAGGGGTCGAGTTACCGGAACCCAATGTGTGGTAGTAACTGGTCATGGATCACAAACACAGAACTCAGTTCCTGAGGACGGCTGCAATGAGACAACCCACCATCTACTCCTACATGGCCTCTCATCGCTACCTTTACCAAATCGTGTTCACACACTTAGCTCACACACAGTAGGACATGTTCACACGCCTCTGATTCATCCCCGATGAATCAGACCTGACTCAACTCTAAGCAGTAGCAGGCATGACAAACAAGCATGAATGAGTAGGCACATCAGGGCTCAAACAACTCCTACTCATGCTAGTGGGTTTCATCTATTTACTGTGGCAATGACAGGTCATGCAAAGGATAAAGGGGTTCAGCTACCGCAGCAAGTAACAAATATGTCGTTGTTGTCCTAATGCAGTAAAAGAGAGCAGGGGCGAGAGAGTGGGATTTTATCGGAATGAACAAGGGGGTTTTGCTTGCCTGGCACTTCTGAAGATAATATTGAGTCTTCATCAGTGTCATCGATCTCATTGTCGAAACATCGTCTACCGAGAGGGGACAGATACCGGCAACAAAGAAGAAATACAATCAATGCAATGCACAATATGATGCATGCTCATGACATGGCAATATGAGTGTGTTTTGGGCTAATGCACCTAGACCAGGTTAAATGAAGTTGGTTTGAATCCAAGATTCAAACTCAAACTCCATATGTGGATATTTAAATGCCATTAATATGATTTGTGCTAAACAGCACCTATAAGTTGTTCTAACATGCATGAAAATAGTACAGATGGATAGATTGGATTTTTCTGATCATTTTCCATATATATAACATTTAATTTGGAGTTACGGTTAATTTTCTATGATTTATTGAAGTTTTAGCTATTTCTGGAATTTCCTGATTATTATAAAATAAACTAAATTCCAGAAAAGGAATATTGCGTCAGCATGACCTCACCCTGACGTCATCAGGTCAACAGGGCGGGTCCAGGTCAAACCTGACGTGTGGGGGCCACACGTCAGTGACACAGGAACTAATCCCGGTCAAACCCAGCGCTGGCTGGGGTTTGACCAGGGGTGGGGCCCACTGTCAGTGTCTGTAGGTTGATTAACCAGCTGGGTTAGCTCCTAATGACGGAGCCACGTCAGCTCCCGTCGGAGTTTCGCCGGCGATGACCAACGGAGCGGCGGAAACGCATCGGGTTCGCGCTACAGGGCACAGTTTAGGGTGCGGTTGGGTTCTACGGCGAGCTGGGACTCGTGCGCATCGAACGGTGGTGGTGGCCGTGCCGGTGATGGCCGGTACCGACGACGGCGAGCTCGTGAGCGGCGGCCGGAGTTCGGGTGGTGGCGGGTTTGGCGCTACGAGCGGTGGTTTGGCGCGCTGAGGGCACTAGGGAGAAGCTCTTGCTCCTCCGCATCCAAAGGAACGGGCGGGAGGCCGCGAGGTGGCCGGAGTTGAGCACGGCGTCGACCTCGGCGGCGGCCGGAGCTCGGGCGAGCTCGGGGTCGGTGTTAGGGAGCACGACAGGAGGCGTTGTGGGTGTCTACGGGTTCATGCGATCGTGTTGAGCACGATGGTGGGCTCGGGAGCGAGTTGCGGTGGCTGTGGCCACGGCCACGCCATGGCCGGCGACGAGAAGCTCTCGGCCGAGGTGGGGAAGCTAGCTAGGGGAGGGGAACGACGGGGATTCCAGGGGAAAAAGAAGAGTGGCTCACGTAGGGACTAGCAGAGTCGACGACGAGGTCGGGGAAGCTCTGGACGACGCGAATTTACAGCGGCGATCTCCGGGCACCGGAGATGAAGATGACGACGCTCCGGTCGACTGGGGCCTCCTCTGGTCGCGTGCGTCGGTGTGCAGCTCCATGGGGTCGGGACGGAGCTCAGGGGTGTGGAGAGGGAGCGAGGGGGTGGCTGTGGCCGCGGCGAACGGCGTCGGTGGCGACGAGCTCCGCTCGGGCAGAGAGGGAGAGAGAGCAGAGGAGAGGATGAGGCGAGGGAGAGAGTGAGAGAGAGCCAGGGGCTGCGTGGCGCTCCGTGGCGTCGTCTAGGAGGGGCCGGGGAAGCAGGAGGTGGCCGGAGAAGCAGGAGGTGGCCGGGGCGCGTGGCCGCGCGCGCCGGGCGCGTGCCCGTCCTCCTGGCAAGGGAGGAAGGCGACAGGGGGGGTAGCGGTGGCGGGCTGGGCCGGCCAGCTGCAGTGCTGGGCCGGTTTGGCTACCAGGTGAGCGCCAGGTAGGCTTCTGCTCTTTTTTATTTTTTTCTTCTGTTTTGTTTTATTTAATATCTTTTGCCATTGTTTTTGAATTTTAAACAAATTCAAACAATGCCAAAAACTCCTCTGAATAATTTTATTTGGCTAGATGGACTTTTCCAAAAGCTCATAAAATATTTCAGGGGTATTTGAAATTATATTCTAATTATATGAATATAATTCAAATTCAAATAGCTAATGATTTAAATTCAAAGTCCCAAAAATAAATCCTTAAAAATGTTCAATATTTTGGTTGGGACCAGAACCCTTGCCAAAAATTATCAAACATTTAAGAAGAACATTTTGGAACAATGAATGAGATTTTAGGGTTTTTGCCCTTCTTTTATTTAGGATTTTGAGGCTTCCAATTTTCCTCAGTTCAAGTTTCAAAATTTAAACATGATGCACAGATGGAAGCAAGCCTAGGTCAGGCCAGAACTAGGGATGTGACAGACCGATAAAGATCTTCGTATAATATGTAGGAGCCAATATGGGCATCCAGGTCCCGCTATTGGTTATTGATCGGAGACGTGTCTCGGTCATGTCTACATTAATCTCGAACCCGTAGGGTCCGCACGCTTAAGGTGACAATGACAGTTATATTATGAGTTTACATGTTTTGATGTACCGAAGGAGTTCGGAGTCCCAGATGAGATCGGGGACATGACGAGGAGTCTCGAAATGGTCGAGACGTAAAGATTCATATATTGGATGATATGGTTAGGCCAAGGGGTCAAGCCCATGAGGCTTTAGGTCGGTGCAAAAGGAGTTTTGCGGAGGCCAGGGGGCCAAACGCCGGAGACCCTGGCGTCTGGCCCTGGGCCAGACGCTGAGGCCCATGGCGTCTGGGCCAGATGCCAAGGATTGTGGCGTTTGGTGCTGGAGTCCGAGTGGGACTCTTGCCTTTCGGGCAAAACCGACTTTGAGGAGGCTTTTGCTCCAAGTTTCGACCCCGGGGCTCAACATATCAATAGAGGGGCAGGGCTAGCACCAAAGACACAACAAGTTGATCCACGTGATCTATTCCTTAGCCGTGTGCGGTGCCCCAGCCACCATAATCCTCGATAATACTGTAGTGGAGTTTAGGCGAAGCCCTGCTGCTGTAGTACATCAAGATCGTCATCACACCGTCGTGCTGACGGAACTCTTCCCCGACACTTTGCTGGATCGGAGTCCGGGGATCGTCATCGAGCTGAACGTGTGCTCGAACTCGGAGGTGCCGTAGTTTTGGTGCTTGATCGGTCGGATCAGGAAGACGTACGACTACTTCCTCTATGTTGCGTCAACGCTTCCGCAGTCGGTCTGCGTGGGTATGTAGACAGCACTCTCCCCTCTCGTTGCTATGCATCACATGATCTTGCGTGAGCGTAGGAAAATTTTTGAAATTACTACGGAACCCAATAGTAGCATCCGAGCCTAGGTTATTTATGTTGATGTCATATGCACGAGTAGAACACAAGTGAGTTGTGGGCGATATAAGTCATACTGCCTACCAGCATGTCATACTTTGGTTCGGCGGCATTGTTGGACGAGACGACCCGGACCAACATTACGCGTACGCTTACGCGAGACCGGTTCCCCCGACGTGCTTTGCACATAGGTGGCTTGCGGGTGACAGTCTCTCCAACTTTAGTTGAACCAAGTATGGCTACGCCCGGTCCTTGCGAAGGTTTAAACGGAGTCTACTTAACAAACTATCATTGTGGTTTTGATGCGTAGGTGAGATTGGTTCTTGCTTAAGCCCGTAGCAGCCACGTAAAACTTGCAACAACAAAGTAGAGGACGTCTAACTTGCTTTTGTAGGGCATGTTGTGATGTGATATGGTCAAGGCATGATGCTGAATTTTATTGTATGAGATGATCATGTTTTGTAACCGAGTAATCGGCAACTAGCAGGAGCCATATGGTTGTCGCTTTATTGTATGCAATGCAATCGCGATGTAATGCTTTACTTTATCACTAAACGGTAGCGATAGTCGTGGAAGCATAAGATTGGCGAGACGACAACGATGCTACGATGGAGATCAAGGTGTCGCGCCGGTGACGATGGTGATCATGACGGTGCTTCAGAGATGGAGATCACAGGCACAAGATGATGATGGCCATATCATATCACTTATATTGATTGCATGTGATGTTTATCCTTTTATGCATCTTATCTTGCTTTGATTGACGGTAGCATTATAAGATAATCTCTCACTAAATTATCAAGAAGTGTTCTCCCTGAGTATGCACCGTTGCGAAAGTTCTTCGTGCTGAGACACCACGTGATGATCGGGTGTGATAGGTTCTACGTTCAAATACAACGGGTGCAAAACAGTTGCACACGCGGAATACTCAGGTTATACTTGACGAGCCAAGCATATACAGATATGGCCTCGGAACACGGAGACCGAAAGGTCGAGCGTGAATCATATAGTAGATATGATCAACATAACGATGTTCACCATTGAAAACTACTCCATCTCACGTGATGATCGGACATGGTTTAGTTGATTTGGATCACGTGATCACTTAGAGGATTAGAGGGATGTCTATCTAAGTGGGAGTTCTTAAGTAATATGATTAATTGAACTTTAATTTATCATGAACTTAGTCCTGGTAGTATTAGCATATCTATGTTGTAGATCAAAAGCTCGCGTTGTTGCTTTCATATGTTTATTTTGATATGTTCCTAGAGAAAATTGTGTTGAAAGATGTTAGTAGCAATGATGCGGATTGGATCCATGATCTGAGGTTTATCCTCATTGCTGCACAGAAGAATTATGTCCTTGATGCACCGCTAGGTGACAGACCTATTGCAGGAGCAGATACAAACGTTATGAACGTTTGGCTAGCTCAATATGATGACTACTTGATAGTTTAAGTGCACCATGCTTAACGGCTTAGAATCGGGACTTCAAAGACGTTTTGAACGTCATGGACCATATGAGATGTTCTAGGAGTTGAAGTTAATATTTCAAGCAAATACCCGAGTTGAGAAATATGAAGTCTCCAACAAGTTCTATAGCTAAAAGATGGAGGAGAATCGCTCAACTAGTGAGCATGTGCTCAGATTGTCTGGGTACTACAATCGCTTGAATCAAGTGGGAGTTAATCTTCCAGATAAGATAGTGATTGACAGAATTCTCTAGACACCATCACCAAGTTAGTAGAACTTCGTGATGAACTATAATATGCAAGGGATAACGGAAACAACTCCCAAGCTCTTCGTGATGCTGAAATCAACGAAGGTAGAAATCAAGAAAAACATCAAGTGTTGATGGTTGACAAGATCACTAGTTTCAAGAAAAGGGCAGAGGGAAGAAGGGGAACTTCAAGAAGAACAGCAAGCAAGTTGCTGCTCAAGTGAAGAAGCCCAAGTCTGGTCCTAAGCCTGAGACTAAGTGCTTCTACTGCAAAGGGACTGGTCACTGGAAGTGGAACTACCCCAAGTGATTGGTGGATAAGAAGGATGGCAAAGTGAACATAAGTATATTTGATATACATGTTATTGATGTGTACTTTACTAGTGTTTATAGCAAACCCTCAGTATTTGATACTAGTTCAGTTGCTAAGATTAGTAACTCGAAACGGGAGTTGCAGAATAAACAGAGACTAGTTAAGGGTGAAGTGACGATGTGTGTTGGAAGTGGTTCCAAGATTGATATGATCATCATCGCACACTCCCTATAATTTCGAGATTAGTGTTGAACCTAAATAAGTGTTATTTGGTGTTTGCGTTGAGCATGAATATGATTTGATCATGTTTATTGTAATAATGTTATTCATTTAAGTAAGAGAATAAATCGTTGTTCTGTTTATATGAATAAAACCTTATATGGTTACACACCCAATGAAAATAGTTCGTTGGATCTCGATCATAGTGATATACATAATCATAATATTGAAACCAAAAGATGCAAAGTTAATAATGATGGTGCAACTTATTTGTGGCACTGCCGTTTAGGTCATATTGGTGTAAAGTGCATGAAGAAACTCCATGCTGATGGGCTTTTGGAATCACTTGATTATGAATGAGTTGATGCTTGCGAACCATGCCTCATGGGCAAGATGACTAAGACTATGTTCTTCGGAACAATGGAGCGAGCAACAGATTTGTTGGAAATCATACATACTGATGTATGTGGTCCGATGAATATTGAGGCTCGCGACAAGTATCATTATTTTCTGATCTTCACAGATGATTTGAGCAGATATGAGTATATATACTTGATGAAACATAAGTCTGAAACATTTGAAAAGTTCAAAGAATTTCAGAGTGAAGTGAAAAATCATCGTAACAAGAAAATAAAGTTTCTACGATCTGATCGTAGAGAAGAGTATTTGAGTTACGAGTTTGGCCTTCAGTTAAAAACAATGTGAAATAGTTTCACTACTCATGCCACCTGGAACACCACAATGTAATGGTGTGTCCGAACGTCATAACCGTACTTTATTGGATATAGTGCAATCCATGATGTATCTTACCGATCTACCACTATCGTTTTGGGGTTATGCATTAGAGACAGCTGCATTCACGTTAAATAGGGCACCATCAAAATCCGTTGAGACGACGCCTTATGAACTGTGGTTTGGCAAGAAACCAAAGTTTTCGTTTCTTAAAGTTTGAGGTTGCAATGCTTATGTGAAAAAGTTTCATCTTGATAAGCTCAAACCCAAATCGGAGAAGTGCGTCTTCATAGGATACCCAAAAGAAAAATGTTGGGTACACCTTCTATCACAGATCCGAAGGCAAATTCGTTGCTGAGAGTGGATCCTTTCCAGAGAAGGAGTTTCTCTCGAAAGAAGTGAGTGAGAGGAAAGTAGAAAACTTGATAAGGTAATTGTACCTTCTCCCTTATTGGAAAGTAGTTCATCACAGAAATCTGTTCTTGTGACTACTACACTAATTAGTGAGGAAGCTAATGATGATGATCATGTAACTTCAGATCAAGTTACTACTGAATCTTGTAGGTAAACCAGAGTGAGATCCGCACCAGAGTGGTACGGTAATCCTGTTCTGGAAGTCATGTTACTAGACCATGACGAACTTGCGAACTATGAGGAAGCGATGATGAGCCCAGATTCTGCGAAATGGTTTGAGGCCATGAAATCTGAGATATGATCCATGTATGAGAACAAAGTTTGGACTTTGGTTGACTTGCCCGTTGATCGGCAAGCAATTGAAAATAAATGGATCTTCAAGAGGAAGACATACGCTGATAGTAGTGTTACTATCTATAAAGCTAGAATTGTCGCAAAAGGTTTTCGACAAGTTCAAGGTGTTGACTACGATGAGAGTTTCTCACTCGTATCTATGCTTGAGTCTATCCGAATCATGTTAGTAATTGCCACATTTTATGAAATCTGGCAAATGGATAAACAAAACTGCATTCCTTAATGGATTTATTAAAGAAGAATTGTATATGATGCAACCAGAAGGTTTTGTCAATCCTAAAGGTGCTAACAAAATATGCAAGCTCCAGCGATCCATCTATGGACTGGTGCAAGCATCTCGGAGATGGAATATACGCTTTGATAAGTTGATCAAAGCATATAGTTTTATACAGACTTGCGATGAAGACTGTATTTACAAGAAAGTGAGTGGGAGCACTACAGCATTTCTGATAAGTATATGTGAATGACATATTGTTGATCGGAAATAATGTAGAATTATTCTGTAAAGCATAAAGGAGTGTTTGAAATGAGTTTTTCAAAAGAAAGACTTCGGTGAAGCTGCTTACATATTGAGCTTCAAGATCTATAGAGATAGATCAAGATGCTTGATAAGTTTTTTCAATGATTACATACCTTGACAAGATTTTGAAGTAGTTCAAGAATGGAGCAGTCAAAGAAAAAGTTCTTGCCTGTATTACAAGGTGTGAAGTTGAGTAAGACTCAAAGCCCGACCACGGCAGAAGATAGAAAGAGAGTGAAAGTCATTCCCTATGCCTCAGTCATAGGTTCTATAAAGTATGCCATGCTGTGTACCAGATATATTGTATACCCTGCACTGATTTGGCAAGGGAGTACAATAGTGATCTAGGAGTAGATCACTGGACAGCGGTCAAGATTATCCTTAGTAGAATAAGGAAATATTTCTCGATTATGGAGGTGACAAAAGGTTCGTCGTAAAAAGTTACGTCGATGCAAGTTTTGACACGGATCTGGATGACTCTAAGTCTCGATCTAGATACATATTGAAAGTGGGAGCAATTAGCTAGAGTAGCTCCGTGCAGAGCATTGTAGACATAGAAAATTGCAAAATACATAACGGATCTGAATGTGAAAGACCGTTGACTAAGATTCTATCACAAGCAAAACATGATCACACCTTAGTACTCTTTGGGTGTTAATCACATAGCGATGTGAACTAGATTACCGAATCTAGTAAACCCTTTGGGTGTTGGACACATGACGATGTGAACTATAGGTGTTAATCACATGATGATGTGAACTATCGATGTTAATCACATGGTGATGTGATCTAGATTATTGACTCTAGTGCAAGTGGGAGACTGAAGGAAATATGCCCTAGAGGCAATAATAAAGTTATTATTTATTTCCTTATATCATGATAAATGTTTATTATTCATGCTAGAATTGTATTAATCGGAAACATAATACATGTGTGAATACATAGACAAACAGAGTGTCACTAGTATGCCTCTACTTGACTAGCTCGTTAATCAAAGATGGTTATGTTTCCTAACCATGGACAAAAGAATTGTTATTTGATTAACGAGATCACATCATTAGTTGAATGATCTGATTGACATGACCCATTCCATTAGCTTAGCACCCGATCGTTCAGTATGTTGCTATTGCTTTCTTCATGACTTATACATGTTCCTATAACTATGAGATTATGCAACTCCCGTTTACCGGAGGAACACTTTGGGTACTACCAAACGTCACAACGTAACTGGGTGATTATAAAGGAGTACTATAGGTGTCTCCAAAGGTACATGTTGGGTTGGCGTATTTCGAGATTAGGTTTTGTCACTCCGATTGTCGGAGAGGTATCTCTGGGCCCTCTCGGTAATGCACATCACTTAAGCCTTGCAAGCATTGCAACTAAATGAGTTAGTTGCAGGATGATGTATTACAGAACGAGTAAAGAGACTTACCGGTAACGAGATTGAACTAGGTATTGGATACCGACGATCAAATCTCGGGCAAGTAACATACCGATGACAAAGGGAACAACGTATGTTGTTATGCGGTCTGACCGATAAAGATCTTCGTAGAATATGTAGGAGCCAATATGGGCATCCAGGTCCCGCTATTGGTTATTGAACGGAGACGTGTCTCGGTCATGTCTACATTAATCTCGAACCCGTAGGGTCCGCACGCTTAAGGTTACGATGACAGTTATATTATGAGTTTACATGTTTTGATGTATCGAAGGAGTTCGGAGTCCCGGATGAGATCGGGGACATGACGAGGAGTCTCGAAATGGTCGAGACGTAAAGATTCATATATTGGATGATATGGTTAGGCCAAGGGGTCAAGCCCATGAGGCTTTAGGTCGGTGCAAAAGGAGTTTTGCGGAGGCCAGGGGGCCAAACGCCGGAGACCCTGGCGTCTGGCCCTGGGCCAGACGCTGAGGCCCATGGAATCTGGGCCAGACGCCAAGGATTGTGGCGTTTGGTCCTGGAGTCCGAGTGGGACTCTTGGCTTTCGGGCAAAACCGACTTTGAGGAGGCTTTTGCTCCAAGTTTCGACCCCGGGGCTCAACATATAAATAGAGGGGCAGGGCTAGCACCAAATACACAACAAGTTGATCCACGTGATCTATTCCTTAGCCGTGTGCGGTGCCCCAGCCACCATAATCATCGATAATACTGTAGCGGAGTTTAGGCGAAGCCTTGCTGCTGTAGTACATCAAGATCGTCATCATGCCGTCGTGCTGACGGAACTCTTCCCCGACACTTTGCTGGATCGGAGTCCGGGGATCGTCATTGAGCTGAACGTGTGCTCGAACTTGGAGGTGTCGTAGTTTCGGTGCTTGATCGGTCGGATCGGGAAGACGTATGACTACTTCCTCTATGTTGCGTCAACGCTTCCGCAGTCGGTCTGCGTGGGTACGTAGACAGCACTCTCCCCTCTCGTTGCTATGCATCACATGATCTTGCGTGAGCGTAGGAAATTTTTTGAAATTACTACGAAACCCAACACTGTTCAATCTATCGTAGGCAAGCAATAGTAACCACAAATAAGTAATAACTCAAAAGGTCGGAAAGAACGAAGAACAATTCGGAAAGCATCAAAACCAAGCAAATAACTCTTGCAACATAAAACAATTTCTAATAGTACCAAAATTATGTGTATTTGGCCTTAACAGAAAGTTTACGTAACACCCACGATGCGGCTTATCTCCCACGTGTCGGAGCACGACTTAGAGGCATAACCGCATTGAAGGCATGTCGCAAGAGGGGTAATCTTAACACATCCCATGTACTGAATTAGAAAGTGGTACAGAGTTGTCTTACAATCGCCACTTCACACAATACATAAATATAGCATTACATCAACCAGATACAATCAAGGTCCGACTACGGAACCAAAATAAAAGAAGACTACCCCTAATGCAAAAGATCCCCGATCGCCCTAACTAGGCTCCACTACTGATCAACTGGAAACGGAACAACACAATGAACACGGTCTTCATCGAGCTCCTCCTTGAGCTCGGTTGAGTCACCTGCACGGTATCATCGGCACTCGCAAAGTGATTTTGGAAGTAATATGTGAGTCACGGGGACTAAGCAATCTCACACCCTCGCGATCAAAACTATTTAAGCTTATGGGTAAGTAAAAGATATGAGGTGGAGCTGCAGCAAGCACTAGCATATATGGTGGCTAACTTACGCAAAAGAGAGCGAGAAGAGAAGCAAAGCACGGTTGTGAAGTAGAAGTGATCAAGAAGTGATCCTGAAACTACTTACGTTCAAGCATAACTCCAATGCCGTGTTCACTTCCCGGACTCCGCCGAGAAGAGACCATCACGGCTACACACGCGGTTGATGCATTTTAATTAAGTTAAGTTTCAAGTTTTCTACAACCGGACATTAACAAATTCCCATCTGCCCATAATCGTGGGCACGGCTTTCGAAAGTTCAAAACCCTGCAGGGGTGTCCCAACTTAGCCCATCACAAGCTCTCACGGTCAACGAAGGATATTCCTTCTCCCAGGACGGCCCGATCAGACTCGGAATCCCGGTTACAAGACATCTCGACAATGGTAAAACAAGTCCAGCAAGACCACCCGCTGTGCCGACAAATCTCGATAGGAGCTGCACATATCTCGTTCTCAGGGCACACAGGATAAGCTAAGCGTACAGGAGCCGACGTAACCCAAGTTGCCAAGCGATGGCCCTGCACGGTGCTCTAGGTTGGACCAACACTAAGAGAAGCACTGGCCCAGGGGTTTAAATAAAGATGACCCTTGGGAGCGCGACTCCCCAGGGAAAAAGGCTTAGGTGGAAAATGGTAAAACCAAGGTTGGGCCTTGCTGGAGGAGTTTTATTCAAAGCGAACTGTCAAGGGGTTCCCATTATAACCCAACGGCGTAAGGAACGCAAAATCAAGGAACATAACACTGGTATGACGGAAACTAGGGCGGCAAGAGTGGATAAAAACACCAGGCATAAGGCCGAGCCTTCCATCCCAACAATAACCATGTTCCAACATGGAACAAACTCCATCTTCACCTGCAACTAACAACACTATAAGAGGGGCTGAGCAAAGCGGTAACATAGCCAAACAACGGTTTGCTAGGACAAGGTGGGTTAGATGTTTGACATGGCAATAATGGGAGGCATGATAAAGCATGTGGTAGGTATCGTAGCATAGGCATAGCAATAGAGAGAGAAACTAGCAAGCAAAGATAGAAGTGATTTCAAGGGTATGGTCATCTTGTCTGAGATCCCGCAAGGAAGAAGAACAAGTCCATGAAGAAGGCAAACGGACGTAGTCGAACGAGTCCTCACAAACGCGACGTTATCGGAACCAACCCGAAGAGGCAACACTGGAAAGAAGCAAACAACATGGTAAACAACCATCACATAATCATGGCATGATGCACAATCAAGTACGATGCATGTCCGATTTAATGAGGCATGGCATGGCAAAAATACACAAACAATCCTACAAATTAAGTGGAGCTCAATATGCAACGAGTTGCATATTGACGGAACACCACGTGACTTATTTAGTTCTCTCTCGTTTAGGTACCCAACAATATTAAGTGTTGATTAACATGACAAGGGGTGAAGCATATGAAAACTACCTATCTAGGCAAGTTTAAATGACGCCGGAACAACAAAACAACAAGTCCGGAAACTCCTGATGTGCATATTTTAGGTTTTGGTACTGTTCTGCCCTAAACCATATTTTATAGTTTTTAAACATGCAAAGCAATGTCACCATGTTAAACTAGGCATTTTTCTACCCCATTTACATATAAAGTTTATTAAAAACCGAGCTACGGTTATTAAGTTATGGAATAAATCATTTTAGCATGGCAATAGGAAAAATTTAAACAAATAACATTTTTAACATGGATGAAAGTGGCAAATTATTAAACTAGATGAAATTCTAAGCACTTTTCATATATTAAGTTTTTACATGTGATGCATGGTTGGTGAGTTATTAAATGCAAAAAGAACAGGGGCTTTGCTGCAAATCTGCAAACTCCTGGAAAAATAGCTAAAACCCAGAACTTAAAAAAACGTGACACGGGCTGCAACTGTTGGCCCAACTGCACAGAGGTATGAAGGGGGGGTCTCACCATGGGCTTCGGCCCAGTCAGTGTCGCGGGCCGGCTTGCGCTGGTGGAACTGGACTGTGAGGACGCAGCCCACGCGGGCGCGGTCAACGGTGACGGGCGAACTCCTCCCGTTCGAAGCAGAGGCGGGAACAGGCACGGCGGCGGCGGGGTTCAGCGAGGGGCGCAACACAGGCGAGGCCCCAGGCGATGGTCGACGAGGCTTGATGCAGAGAAGACGATGACGCGGGAGGATCTCGCCGGTGTGGATGAAATGATAGGGCGCAGGGAGCTCGTTCCTGACGGCGGAGAGGGAGAATCCGGCCAGAGAGCTCGAATGGCAGCGGCGGGGTTCATGCGGGCGAAGTAGAGGACGGTGTGGAGTTCGTTCCTGAGCAAAGGACGACGACGGACTTGGCGCAAGCACGGGAAAACTGAGGTCGAGCAGGGGTCCATAGCACGCGGGGTTGCTGCCTGGTGCTGCTCCA
>NC_041392.1:262931587-262933434 GCF_002162155.2 Triticum dicoccoides
AGAGAGAGAGAGAGAGAGAGAGAGAGAGAGAGAGAGAGATGTGAGAGAGAGAGAGCGGAAGAAAGAAAGACGGGGAGGAGGAACCGAGGGAAGGAGAGGGGCGGTGCTTATCTGATCATCGCAGGCGAGGACGGCTGACTCCATGGACGGCCTCGAGAAGAAGCAGAGGAGGCGGGCGCGATGGAGGGAAGATGGAGGACGGAGGGGAGCGCGAGGGTGCAGCTGCTGCTGCCGGCGGCCTCACTGATTGGATCGCTGGAGGTGAATCGGGAGGAGAGGTGGAGGCTACCAGTTGGGTGGATGGGAAAAACAAGGTGGATCTAGGAAGATCCCGAGGGGAATGGTGAGTGGGTGGCAGCAGCGCGATGGGACAAGGAGGAGGATTTTTAGGGTTAGGCTAGAGTTTGATCTATATATAGCAAAAGGCTAAGTTTAGGGGCATTTGGACCCTCCGATCTTAATCGGACGGTCTCGGAGAAATAGGCTAGGGAGATCAAATAAGAAAACGGAGACGTTTTGTAGATGTTTGGGGATGATCCGGATCCAATGGTGATGACTGCCCGTTTCGGGTTCGGGTGAGTTTTGGACACGCGCGAGGGGTCGATGCACTGAGCAAAGAGGGGTTTCGGACCATGCGATTGCATCGGACAACTCCGGACGTGAAGAGGGGTAGGTGGATGGACTAGGTGGGCTGTGGCGAGGCTGAGAGGAGAGAAGAGAGAGAGAGAGGGCCCTACAGCAGTTTTCGGAGACCGAAAACGTCCGACGTTAGACCAGCAGCGGTGCCGCTATAGTTATTCGTTGGGGCATCAGACGGACTCCGAGTGCGATGAAACTTGGCAGGCGGCCTACCTACAACAAAACAACACCACACGCCAACTTTCAACCCAATCTGAGAACATTTTCCGGCCACTTATAAAATAATATTTTGGACGTGCCGCGGGCGCGTGCAAGTGTGTATGGGCTCAGAACGGACAACGGAAGGAACTAGGAGACCGGGACAGATGCAAGTTTTGAAAAACATGATGATGCAAAGCACATGATGACATGACAAGATGCAACACTCAAGTGAATGACATGGCAAAGACAGCGAATAACTGTAAGACACCTGGCGCATCGATCTCGGGGCGTCATAGTTTAGGTCAAGAGCTTCGATTTGCAAAAAGAATCAACTAAATCGGAGTTACGAAACTCAAGTTATGTTCAAATGAAGTTTGAATCTAAATCTGTTTGAAACCAAATTTTAAATTTTCAAAAACGTGTTTAAGTTGTTTTACTAGATAGAGGGGATCATAACGAAGAAGTGGGCATTGGTTTCATCTAATTCCGAGTAACGAGCAAGAAGTAGCGATCGATTGAAGTACAGGGACTAATTTGTAAATAAAATCATCACAAATAGGTCCATGGCCGAAATCTAAAAATAAAAATAAAAAGTCTAAATAGCGAGCGTTCGTTACCAAACGCTAACGAACGAAATCGTTTGCTACCGAACCTAACGAACGAACATCCACAAATTAAACTAACCTAAATAACTAAACCGATTAAAATAAAATTAAAAAACCGAAAAGAAAAACCGGGTCGAGCGATGGTTTATACCGGTTAGCCAGAATAAACAGGCGGTGGCGGATCCGATCGAGCTCCGGCGAGGGCGGCGCGGCTCCGGCGAGCGGGGCGAGGCAAGGCGGCGGCTCTAGCACGGAACGGTGACGAGGGGCAAGGGCAGCGTGGGGAGCGGCACGGTGGCGCAGGCGAGCGGCGAGGGGAGGCGGCGGTGAGGGGAGGCGGCGGCGCGGTGCGCGCGAGATGCGGCGGCGGCGGGATGCGGCGGAAGCAGCAGCGCAAGAGAG
>NC_041392.1:262933766-262986650 GCF_002162155.2 Triticum dicoccoides
GAGAGAGAGAGAGAAAGAGAGAGGGAGGGCGGCGGCGCAGGCTTATATAGAGGGGGGCGAGGTGTTGCGTGGAGGAGGGGCAGGGCAAAGGCGGCGGTCGCGGAGTCCGGAGGTGGCACGGACGCCAAGGCGACGATGGCGTGCGGCGGCAGGTCTCCCGCTCGGGAAAGAGACGGCGCGCAGGACTGGGCCGGGCCGGCTGGCTGGGCTTCGGCCCAGTTGGCCCGGTCTGGCTAAGAAGTTTTTAAAAAAACATTTTCCCAAACAAGGAAAAATAAAAACGAAATAAATAAAAGTATTATAAAGGCATATAATATATCAAAAAAAAGATTTTGTACAACGTGAACATTTTTATAACTTTGAATAAAATCTACATAAATTCGAATAAATCAAACAATGCTACTGATTCAATAAAACCCACTAAAAATCATTTTAAAAATACCAAAATGATTTCAAATTAATTTTTCTCCAATTTTCTATTGTAGGGAATCATATTACCCTATTTCCCGTATTTTTTTGGAGAAAAATAATTTGAGTAAAACCCAAATCACTCCAAATTGAAAATAATTTCCAAAAAGGACTTTAAATTTGATCTTTGAAACTCTCAACTCATATTTCATATAATTTGAAGAAGTCATTTTATCTTCTCTCATGAAAATCATTGAGTTGCATAAAGTTTCAGAATTGGAAATATTTTCAAATGAAATTCAAATATTTTCAACACCCCTTGTCATTTAAATAAATGGAAGAAGTCATGTCATCTTCTCTCCAGGGTTTTGTGGTGAAAGAATTTGAATTCACGAAGATCATAAAAGCAAAAATGAAAGTTTGGGAAAGTCCTTTTATTTCCTCTCATTTAACTTTCAGAAAGTTTCGAATTTCACTCAATTTCACTCAATCAATCAAACAATCATCCAAATCTATCTATTTATTATAACATTCTAAAATTTAGAATTTTGGGGTGTTACAGGTTCCAAATGCCGTCGTGGAAAGGGGTTGAAAACCGTTTGTTTAGGACCGATGCGCACCAGTGTATGTAGTATCGTAAAATACGAGTAAATGAAAAAGAATTAAATGGAAAAAACAAAAATAAAGGAAAAATAAATCATGAACCCAAACCCCCCAAACCTTTTAGTACCAGTTGGTATTACCAATCGGTACTAAAGGTCTCCCCGCCCCCGGCGCTGGCTCGTGCCACGTGGTGGCCCTTTAGTGGCGGTTCGTGTTGAACCGGTACTAAAGGGGGGACCTTTAGTCCCCAACCTTTAGTGTCGGTTATAGAACTGGCACTAAAGGGACTTACGAACCAGTGATACAGCCCGGTTCTGCACTAGTGCATCATCAATAGCTGGGAGATGGATCTTCGTCTTCTCTTTCCAGAAGGAATAGTCCGTCTCATCGAAGATGGGAATCTTGAGGTGCGATTTGTAGTTCACTGAAGACAAACTTAAACTCCAAGGTGGTTAGACCAAAATGAGCAGAGTCAAGGAGTACCTTGCTCTGGTACCAATTGTAGGAACGAAGTATGTCTACCATAGGGGGATGAATGGGAGTTTTAAAATTTATTCGGAAATCTCAAAATTCTCGGAACCCAGCAGCCGAGCGAATGAAAACAGAGTACATCGAGCGAATACAAGCTAACAAATGGAAAGTAAAAGCATTCATCGAGACAAATCACATGATTGAAACAAATCGAATGTAAAGAGGAGAGGTAGAGGTAACCACTGATGCTCGATGGCGACAAGAAATTTGGTAGACCAGTTTGCCCTTCTGCACATGGACTACGCCTGGTTAGAGGGGTTGTGATTTAACATAGAAGATAAACTCTCTTCACCCTATTCTCCTCAACAATTGGTTTGTCAACCAATGTCGATCACTCATGGTAGATACTTGAGGCGATCTCCGAATCTTTACAGACTTTTTCTTCGAGAACCACAATTACTCTTGGTCTTTGAAGAAATTGACACCTAACCATCTAGAGAGTCTGCAGTGAAGGAAATATGCCCTAGAGGCAATAATAAAGTTGTTATTTATATTTCCTTATATTATGATAAATGTTTATTATTCATGCTAGAATTGTATTAACCGGAAACTTAGTACATGTGTGAATACATAGACAAACAGACTGTCACTAGTTTGCCTCTACTTGAGTAGCTCGTTGAATCAATGATGGTTATGCTTCCTAACCATAGACATGAGTTGTCATTTGATTAACGGGATCACATCATTAGAAAATGATGTGATTGACTTGACCCATCTGTTAGCTTAGCACGATGATCGTTTAGTTTGTTGTTATTGCTTTCTCCATAACTTGTACATGTTCCTATGACTATGAGATCATGCAACTCCTGAATACGGGAGGAACACTTTGTGTGCTACCAAATGTCACAACGTAACTGGATGATTATAAAGGTGCTCTACAGGTGTCTCCGATGGTGTTTGTTGAGTTGGTATAGATCGAGATTAGGATTTGTCACACCGATTGTCGGAGAGGTATCTCTGGGCCCTCTCGGTAATGTACATCACCATAAGCCTTTCAAGCAATGTAGCTAATGAGTTCATTACGAGGTGTAGCATTACGGAATGAGTAAAGAGACTTACCGGTAACGAGATTGAACTAGGTATTGAGATACCGACGATCAAATCTCGGGCAAGTAACATACCGATGACAAAGGGAATGATGTATATCGTTATGTCATTTGACCGATAAACATCTTCGTAGAATATGTAGGAACCAATATGAGCATCCAGGTTCCGCTATTGGTTATTGACCGGAGACGTGTCTCGGTCATGTGTACATAGTTCTCGAACTCGTAGGGTCCGCACGCTTAACGTTTGGTGATGATCGTATTATGAGTTTATGTGTTTTGATGTACCGAAGGTAGTTCGGAGTCCCGGATATGATCACGGACATGACGAGGAGTCTCGAAATGGTCGAGACATAAAGATCGATATATTGGACGACTATATTTGGACATCGGAATGGTTCCAGGTGAGATCGGGCATTTACAGATGTACCAGGGGGTTACCGGAACCCCCCAGGAGGTATATGGACTTATTAGGCCATAGTGGGAGAGAGGAGAAGGGAGCAAAGGAGAGGGCACCCCCCCCAAGCCCAATCCGGATTGGGAAGCCCCCCCCCCTTTCCTGCCTTCTTCCTCCCCCTTCCTTCTCTCCTAATCCAACTAGGGAAGGGGGGAATCCTACTCCCGGTGGGAGTAGGACTCCCCTTGGGGTGCGCCTAGGAGGCCGGGCCCCTCGCCCTCTTCCACTCCTTTATATAGGGGGGAAGGGGCACCCCATAGACACACAAGTTGATCATTGATCTCTTAGCCGTGTGCGGTGCCCCCCTCCACCATAATCCACCTCGGTCATATCGTAGCGGTGCTTAGGCGAAGCCCTATTTCGGTAGCATCATCATCACCGTCATCAAGTCGTCGTGCTGATGAAGCTCTCCCTCGACACTCTACTGGATCATGAGTTCGTGGGACATCACCGAGCCGAACATGTGCAGATCACGGAGGTGTCGTGCCTTCGGTGCTAGGATCGGTCGATCGCAAAGACGTATGACTACATCAACCACATTGTCATAACGCTTTCGCTTACGGTCTACGAGGGTACATGGACAACACTCTTCCCTCTCGTTGCTATGCATCACCATGATCTTGCGTGTGCGTAGGAAAATTTTGAAATTACCGCGTTCCCCAATAGTGGCATCCGAGCCGGGTTTATGCGTAGATGTTATATGCACGAGTAGAACACGAAGGAGTTGTGGGCGTGGGTGTATACATATTTCTTGCCTTCACTAGTTGATTCTTGATTCAGCGGTATTGTTGGATGAAGCAGCCCAGACCGACATTATGCGTACACTTACGCGAGACTGGTTCTACCGACGTGCTTCGCACAAAGGTGAATGGTGGATGCCAGTTTCTCTAATTTTAGTTGAATCGGATTCAATGAATAGGGTTCCTTCTGAAGATCAAAAAACATTCACTATACCGCATTGTGGTTTTTTATGCGTAGGTAAGAACGGTTCTTGCTCAGCCCGTAGCAGCCACGTAAAACTTGCAACAACAAAGTAGAGGACGACTAACTTGTTTTTGTAGGGCATGTTGTGGTGTGATATGGTCAAGACATAGTGCTAAATTTTGTTGTATGAGATGATCATGTTTTGTAACACAGTTATCGGCAACTAGCAGGAGCCATATGGTTGTCTCTTTAGTGTATGAAATGCAATCGCCATGTAATTGCTTTACTTTATCACTAAGCGGTAGAGATAGTCGTAGAAGCAATAGTTGGCGAGATGACAATGATGCTTCGATGGAGATCAAGTTGTCAAGCTGGTGATGATGGTGATCATGACGGTGCTTTGCAGATGGAGATCAAAGGTACAAGATGATGATGGCCATATCATATCACTTATATTGATTGCATGTGATGTTTATCCTTTTTGCATCTTATTTTTCTTAGTTCGGCAGTAGCATTATAAGATGATCTCTCACTAAATTTCAAGGTATAAGTGTTCTCCTTGAGTATGCACCGTTGCTACAGTTCGTCGTGCCGAGACACCACGTGATGATCGGGTGTGATAAGCTCTACGTTCACATACAATGGGTGCAAGCCAGTTTTGCACACGCGGAATACTCGGGTTAAACTTGATGAGCCTAGCATATGCAGATATGGCCTCGGAACACTGAGACCGAAAGGTCGAACATGAATCATCTAATAAATATGATCAACATAGTGATGTTCACCATTGAAAACTACTCCATCTCCCGTGATGATCGGACATGGTTTAGTTGATATTGATCACGTGATCACTTAGATGATTAGAGAGATGTCTATCTAAGTGGGAGTTCTTAAGTAATTTGATTAATTGAACTTTAATTTATCATGAACTTAGTACCTGATAGTATTTTGCATGTCTATGTTGTTGTAGATAGATGGCCTGTGCTGTTGTTCCGTTGAATTTTAATGCATTCCTAGAGAAAGCGAAGTTGAAAGATGATGGTAGCAACTACACGGACTGGGTCCGTAACTTGAGGGTTATCCTCATTGTTTCACAGAAGAATTACGTCCAGGAAGCACCGCTTGGTGACAAACCCGCTGCAGGAGCAACACCAGATGTGAACACCTGGCAGAGCAAAGATGATGACTACTTGATGGTTTAGTGTGCCATGCTATATTGCTTAGAACCGGGACTTCAACGATGTTTTGAACGTCATGGAGCATATGAGATGTTCCAGGAGTTGAAGTTAATATTTCAAGCAAATGCCCGAATTGAGAGATATGAAGTCTCCAATAAGTTCTACAGCTGCAAGATGGAGGAGAATAGTTCTATTAGTGAACATATACTCAGAATGTCTGGGTACCACAACCACTTGACTCAACTCGGAGTTAATCTTCCTGATGATAGTGTCATTGATAGAGTTCTTCAATCACTGCCACCAAGCTACAAGAGCTTCGTGATGAACTATAATATGCAAGGGATGGATAAGATGATTCCTGAGCTCTTCGCAATGCTAAAGGCCGCGGAGGTAGAAATCAAGAAGGACCATCAAGTGTTGATGGTCAACAAGAAGACCAGTTTCAAGAAAAAGGGTAAAGGGAAGAAGGGGAACTTCAAAAAGAACAGCAAGCCAGTTGCTGCTCAAGTGAAGAAACCCAAGTCTGGACCTAAGCTTGAGACTGAGTGCTTCTACTGCAAAGGAACTGGTCACTGGAAGCCGAACTACCCCAAGTATTTGGCGGAGAAGAAGGGTGGCAAAGTGAAAGGTATATTTGATATACATGTTATGGATGTGTACCTTACTAATGCTCGCAGTAGTGCCTGGGTATTTGATATTGGTTTAGTTGCTAACATTTGCAACTTGAAACAGGGGCTACGGATTAAGGGAAGATTGGCTAAGGACAAGGTGATGATGCGCGTGGGAAATGGTTCCAAAGTCGATGTGATCGCCATCGGCACGCTACCTCTACATCTACCTTCGGGATTAGTTTTAGACCTAAATAGTTGTTATTTGGTGCTAGCGTTGAGCATGAACATTATATCTGGATCATGTTTGATGCGAGACGGTTATTCATTTAAATCAGAGAATAATTGTTGTTCTATTTATATGAGTAATATCTTTTATGGTCATGCACCCTTGATGAGTGGTCTATTTTTACTAAATCTTGATAGTAGTGATACACATGTTCATAGTATTCAAGCCAAAAGATGCAGAGTTGATAATGATAGTGCAACTTATTTGTGGCACTGCCGTTTAGGTCATATTGGTGTAAAGCACATGAAGAAACTCCATTCTGCTGGACTTTTGGAATCACTTGATTATGAATCACTTGGTACTTGCGAACCATGCCTCATGGGCAAGATGACTAAATCTCCGTTCTCCTGAACAATGGAGTGAGCAACAGAGTTATTGGAAATCATACATACTGATGTATGTGGTCCAATGAACATTGAAGCTCGTGGCAGATATCGTTATTTTCTCATCTTCACAGATGATTTGAGCAGATATGGGTATATCTACTTAATGAAACATAAGTCTGAAAAATTTGAAAAGTTCAAAGAATTTTAGAGTGAAGTGGAAAATCATCGTAACAAGAAAATCAAGTTTCTACGATCTGATCGTGGAGGTGAATATTTGAGTTATGAGTTTGGACTTCATTCGAAACAATGCGGAATAGTTTCGCAACTCACGCCAGCTGGAACACCACAACATAATGGTGTGTCTGAACATCATAACCGCACTTTATTAGATATGGTGCGATCAATGATGTCTCTCACTAATTTACCGTTATTGTTTTGGGGTTATGCTTTAGAGACGACTGCATTCACGTTAAATAGGGCACCATCTAAATCCGTTGAGACGACACCTTATGAGTTGTGGTTTGGCAAGAAACCCAAGTTGTCGTTTCTTAAAGTTTGGGGCTGCGATGCTTATGTGAAAAAGCTTCAAACTGAGAAGCTCGAACCCAAATCGAAGAAATGTATCTTCATAGGATACCCAAAGGGATACTGTTGAGTACACCTTCTATCACAGATCCAAAGGCAAGATATTCGTTTCTAGAGGAGTTTTTCTCGAAAGAAATGAGTGGAAGGAAAGTAGAACTTGACGAGGTAATTGTACCTTCTCCCTTATTGGAAAGTAGTTCATCACTGAAATCCGTTCCAGTGATTCCTACACCAGTAAGTGAGGAAGTTAATGATGATGATCATGAAACTTCTGATCAAGTTACTACCGAACCTTGTAGGTCAAGCAGAGTAAGATCCGCACTAGAGTGGTATGATAATCCTATTCTGGAAGTCATGTTACTTGACCATGACGAACCTGCGAACTATGAGGAAGCGATGATGAGCCCAGATTCCACAAAATGGCTTGAGGCCATGAAATCTGAGATGGGATCCATGTATGAGAACAAAGTATGGACTTTGGTTGACTTTCCCGAAGATCAGCAGGCCATAGAGAATAAATGGATCTTCAAGAAGAAGACTGACGCTGACGGTAATATTACTGTCTACAAAGCTCGACTTGTTGCAAAAGGTTTTCAACAAGTTCAAGGAGTTGACTACGATGATTCCTTCTCACCCGTAGCGATGCTTAAGTCTGTCTGAATCATGTTAGCACTTGCCGCATTTTATGATTATGAAATTTGGCAAATGGATGTCAAAACTGCATTCCTTAATGGATATCTTAAAGAAGAGTTGTATATGATACAACCAGAAGGTTTTGTCGATCCAAAAGGTGCTAACAAAGTGTGCAAGCTCCAGCAATCCATTTATGGACTGGTGCAAGCCTCTCGAAGTTGGAATATACGCTTTGATAGTGTGATCAAAGCATATGGTTTTATACAGACTTTTGGAGAAGCCTGTATTTACAAGAAAGTGAGTGGGAGCTCCGTAGCATTTCTAATATTATATGTAGATGACATATTGTTGATCGGAAATGATACTGAATTTCTGAATAGCATAAAAGGATACTTGAATAAGAATTTTTCAATGAAAGACCTCGGTGAAGCTGCTTATATATTGGGCATCAAGATGTATAGAGATAGATCAAGAGGCTTAATTAGACTTTCAAAAAGCACATACCTTGATAAAGTTTTGAAGAAGTTCAAAATGGATCAGGCAAAGAAAGGGTTCTTACCTCTATTACAAGGTGTGAAGTTGAGTAGGACTCAATGCTCGACCACTGTAGAAGATAGAGAGAAAATGAAAGGTGTTTCCTATGCTTCAACCAGGCTCTATCATGTATGCAATGTTGTGTACCAGACCTGATGTGTGCCTTTCTATCAGTTTAGTAGGGAGGTACCAAAGTAATCCAGGAGTGGATCACTGGACGATGATCAAGAATATCTTGAAATACCTGAAAAGGACTAAGGATATGTTTCTCGTATATGGAGGTGACAAAGAGGTCGTCGTAAACGGTTACGTTGATGCAAGTTTTGACACTGATCCGGACGACTCTAAGTCACAAACTGGATACGTGTTTTTATTAAATGGTGGAGCTGTCAGTTGGTGCAGTTCCAAGCAGAGTGTCGTGGCGGGATCTATGTGTGAAGCGGAATACATAGCTGCTTCGGAAGCAGCAAATGAAGGAGTCTGGATGAAGGAGTTCATATCCGATCTATGTGTCATACCTAGTGCATCGGGTCCAATGAAAATCTTTTGTGACAATACTGGTGCAATTGCCTTGGCAAAGGAATCCATATTTCACAAGAGAACCAAGCACATCAAGAGGCGCTTCAATTCCATCCGCGATCAAGTCAAGGAGGGAGACACAGAGATTTGAAAAATACATACGGATCTGAATGTTGCAGACCCGTTCACTAAGCCTCTCTCATGAGCAAAACATGATCAACACCAAGACTCCATGGGTGTTAGAATCATTACAATGTAATCTAGATTATTGACACTAGTGCAAGTGGGAGACTGAAGGAAATATGCCCTAGAGGCAATAATAAAGTTGTTATTCATATTTCCTTATATCATGATAAATGTTTATTATTCATGCTAGAATTCTATTAACCGGAAACTTAGTACATGTGTGAATACATAGACAAACAGACTGTCACTAGTTTGCCTCTACTTGACTAGCTCATTGAATCAATGATGGTTATGTTTCCTAACCATAGACATGAGTTGTCATTTGATTAACGGGATCACATCATTAGAGAATGATGTGATTGACTTGACCCATCTGTTAGCTTAGCATGATGATCGTTTAGTTTGTTGTTATTGCTTTCTCCATAACTTGTACATGTTCCTATGACTATGAGATCATGCAACTCCTGAATACGGGAGGAACACTTTGTGTGCTACCAAATGTCACAACGTAAGTGGATGATTATAAAGGTGCTCTACAGGTGTCTCCGATGGTGTTTGTTGAGTTGGCATAGAACGTGATTAGGATTTGTCACTCCGATTGTCGGAGAGGTATCTCTGGGCCCTCTCGGTAATGTACATCACTATAAGCCTTGCAAGCAATGTAGCTAATGAGTTCATTACGGGATGTAGCATTACAGAACAAGTAAAGAGACTTGCTGGTAACAAGATTGAACTAAGTATTGAGATACCGATGATCAAATCTCGGGCAAGTAACATACCGATGACAAAGGGAACAACGTATATCGTTATGCGGTTTGACCGATGAAGATCTTCGTAGAATATGTAGGAACCAATATGAGCATCCAGGTTCCGCTATTGGTTATTGACCAGAGACGTGTCTCAATCATGTCTACATAGTTCTCGAACCCGTAGGGTCCGCACGCTTAACGTTCAGTGACGATCACATTATGAGTTTATGTGTTTTGATGTACCGAAGGTAGTTCGGAATCCCGAATATGATCACAGACATGATGAGGAGTATCAAAATGGTTGAGACATAAAGATCGATATATTGGACGACTATATTTGGACATCGAAATGGTTCCGGGTGAGATCGGGCATTTACCAATGTACCGGGAGGTTACCGGACCCCCCCCCCGAGAGGTATATGGGCCTTATTGGGCCATAGTGGGAGAGAGGAGAAGGGAGCAAAGGAGGGGGTGGCCCCCAAGCCCAATCCGAATTGTGAAGGGGTCGGGCCCCCTTTCCTTCCTTCTTCCTTCCCCTTCCTTCTCTCCTAATCTAACTATGGAAGGCAGGGAATCCTACTCCCGGTGGGAGTAGGACTCCCCTTGGGGCACGCCTAAGAGGCCGGCCCCCTCCCCCTCCTCCACTTCTTTATATACGGGGGAAGGGGGCACCCCATAGACACACAAGTTGATCATTGATATCTTAGCCATGTGATGTGCCCCCCTCCACCATAATCCACCTCGGTCATATCGTAGCGGTGCTTAGGCGAAGCCCTATTCCGGTAGCATCATCATCACACCGTCGTGCTGACGAAGCTCTCCCTCGACACTCTACTAGATCATGAGTTCATGGGACATCACCAAGCCGAACGTGTGCAGATCGTGGAGGTGCCGTACCTTCGGTGCTAGGATCGGTCGATCGTGAAGACGTATGACTACATGAACTGCGTTGTCATAACGCTTCCGCTTACGGTCTACGAGGGTACGTGGACAACACTCTTCCCTCTCGTTTCTATGCATCACCATGATCTTGCGTGTGCGTAGGAAATTTTTTAAATTACTGCATTCCCCAACATGCAGCTCTCAAGAGTAATAGGCGGAGCGTACTGGACTTAGATTCGAGTGATGCTGAATCACTATCTAATTTTTTGGCTCTAGGGATTTTCTCTTGGTGGATTTAAACTAAAATCACTCCGGAGAGGGGGTTGCTCAACAAACTTCTCACAATCAAACAGAGTAGCCACCGAACAAGCCGGTGCGGGGTGGCTATTTATAGTCGCAGCCTTCCTTGGTGGGAAATGACCATTTTGGACACGCAGTCCAGCCAATGGCCAACCGACACATTCACAACGATCGAATTTCAAGAGCAGTGGTAATATTACTTGAGGAAAAAGTAATCCTAACTCCTCGGCCAGAGACAAATCTCTCGCAGCGAAGAAGATCACAATCTCTTGCTGGCAAGTATTTGCTCGGAACGCAAAGAGATTTCTCTCGCAACTTTCATAAGACTTGGGTTTAGCATCTGAGAATAAAAGCTTCAAATGCTACACCTTTCTTAGTAGTACGATGGTCATGTGACTCAATAAAGAGAAGAGAAACAACGAAATAAATGCTACGTCTTTACTTCATCTTCAATCTTCTCGGTCACAGTCACTTCCTACGGACAAGCACCGAACCAATTGCTTCATGTCAAGAATTTTTGAGGGGTTACTCTGGTTATCATAATCTTCGGTGTAACCTTCACTACCATGCATGGGATTATCTTCGGCATTTGAATAAACTCCTCTTGATTCCAGGGACATGTTACTCTGTGTGCACTAGCAAACACATAAGTCCCATATTGTTTATGTCAACAAACTCCAAAACATAAGGAGGCATATTATTGCACCAACACCTCCTCCTACAGCGGCCTCTCTGTCAGCGTCTCGTTGGAGCTATCAAGGCCTCGTGGCAAAGTACCAGGCTTTTGCGTCTACAATCCAACTTCTCCTCCTCAAGGCACACCCAGGCAGCGAATGGCGTCAAGCTCGCGGCATCATCACGCGCGTGAAGGACTTCAACAAGGACACTCTCCTAACATGCATTCAGTTCTTCCATGCCCCATGCCACCTGAGAACGTGGCAAAGCTGATGGAGATTGTTAGATTGTCTTCGCCATTGCAGTTTCGCCTCTAGATTCATTGCTTCAGGCAATTTTGGAGGAGCGCTTCCTCAGAGATTCTTGAGCGCCTTGTTGCCTTAACTGATGTTTGCCTAGTTTCCATGATTAACGAACCCTCAAGATATCTATACCTGTCGATGTGTGTGTGCCATGTGACTACATAATCTGTGCCGACAATAGTCTGTTGCTACCTCTTGAGCACTGCGTTGGTTTTCCCTTGAAGAGGAAATGGTGATGCAGCAAAGTAGCGTAAGTATTTCCCTCAGTTTTTGAGAACCAAGGTATCAATCCAGTAGGAGGCCACACGCAAGTCCCTCGTACCTACACAAACAAATAAGAACCTCGCAACCAACGCGATAAAGGGGTTGTCAATCCCTTCACGGTCACTTATGAGAGTGAGATCTGATAGAGATGGTAATGATAACATAAATATTTTTGGTATTTTTATGATATAGATTGAAAGTAAAGATTGCAAAGTAAAGTAGATTGGAAACTTATATGATGGAAAATAGACCCGGGGGCCATAGGTTTCACTAGTGGCTTCTCTCAAGATAGCATAAGTATTACGGTGGGTGAACAAATTACTATGGAGCAATTGATAGAAAAGCGAATAATTATGAGAATATCTAGGCATGACCATGTATATAGGCATCACGTCCATGACAAGTAGACCGACTCCTGTCTGCATCTACTACTATTACTCCACACATCGACCGCTATCTAGCATGCATCTAGAGTATTAAGTTCATAAGAACAGAGTAACGCATTAGGTAAGATGACATGATGTAGAGGGATAAACTCAAGCAATATGATATAAACCCCATCTTTTTATCCTCGATGGCAACAATACAATACGTGTCCTTTCCCTTTCTGTCACTGGGATCGAGCACCGCAAGATTGAACCCAAAGCTAAGCACTTCTCCCATTGCAAGCAAGATCAATCTAGTAGGCCAAACCAAACTGATAATTCGAAGAGACTTGCAAAGATAACCAATCATGCATAAAAGATTTCAGAGAAGAATCAAATATTGTTCATAGATAGACTTGATCATAAACCCACAATTCATCGGATCTCGACAAACACACCGCAAAAAGAGTTACATCGAACAGATCTCCAAGAAGATCGAGGAGAACTTTGTATTGAGATTCAAAGAGAGAGAAGAAGCCATCTAGCTAATAAATATGGACCCGAAGGTCTGAAGTAAACTACTCACACATCATCGGAGGGGCCATGGAGTTGATGTAGAGGCCCTCCGTGATCGATGCCCCCTCCGGCGGAGCTCCGGAAAAGGCCCCAAGATGGGATCTCTTGGGTACAGAAGGTTGTGGCGGTGGAAATAGGGTTTCGTGGTGCTCCTGGATGTTTTCGGGGTATGTGAACATATATAGGAGGAAGAAGTAGGTCAGTTGATCCACGAGGGGGGAGGGCGCGCCCGGGGGGGTAGGCGCGCCCCCTGCCTCGTGGACTCCTTGTTTGTTTCTTGACGTCCACTCCAAGTCCTCTGGATCACATTTGTTCCAAAAATCATGCCCCCGAAGGTTTCATTCCGTTTGGACTCCGTTTGATATTCCTTTTCTGCGAAACACTGAAATAGGCAAAAAAAACAGCAATTTGCACTGGGCCTTGGGTTAATAGGTTAGTCCCAAAAATAATATAAAAGTGTAAAATAAAGCCCATTAACATCCAAAATAGATAATATAATAGCATGGAACAATCAAAAATTATAGATACGTTGGAGACGTATCAAGCATCCCCAAGCTTAATTCCTGCTCGTCCTCGAGTAGGTAAATGATAAAAACAGAATTTTTGATGTGGGATGCTTTCTAGCATGTTCTTCAATGTATTTTTCTCTATTGTGGCATGAATGTTCAGATCCGAAAGATTCAAGATAAAAGTTTATTGTTGACATAAAAATAGTAATACTCCAAGTATGCAAATCAAGCAATTATGTCTTATCAAAATAACATAGCCAAAGAAAACTTATCCCTACAAAATCATATAGTTTGGCAATGCTTCATTTTCGTCACACAAAATGCTCTCATCATGCACGACCCCGATGACAAGCCATGCAATTGTTTCATACTTAGCCTTTTCAAACGCTTTCAATTTTTACGCAATATATGAGCGCGAGCCATGGACATAGCACTATGGGTGGAATAGAATATGATGATTGAGGTTGTGTGAGAAGACAAAAAGGGAGAAAGTCTCACATTGATGAGGCTAATCAATGGTCTATGGAGATGCCCGCCGATTGATGTCAATGCAAGGAGTAGGGATTGCCATGCAACGGATGCACTAGAGCTATAAATATATGAAAGCTCATCAAAGAAACTTAGTGGGTGTGCATCCAACTTGCTTTCTCACGTAGACCTAGGGCATTTGAGGAAGCTCGTCATTGGAATATACAAGCCAAGTTCTATAATGAAAAATTCCCACTAGTATATGAAAGTGACAAAATAAGAGACTCTCTATCATGAAGATCATGGTGCTACTTTGAAGCACAAGTGTGGAAAAAGGATAGTAACATTGTCCCTTCTCTCTTTTTCTCTCCTTTTTTTATTTGGGCCTTCTTTCCCTTTTTTATGGCCTCTTTTTTATATTTTTATTTTATTTTTCGTCCAGAGTCTCATCCCGACTTGTGGGGGAATCATAGTCTCCATCATCCTTTCCTCACATGGGACAATGCTCTAATGATGATCATCACACTTTTATTTACTTACAACTCAATACTTAGAAAAAAAATATGACTCTATGTGAATGCCTCTGGTGGTGTACCGGGATTGCGAGGAATCAAGAGTGACATGTATGAAAAATTAAGCATCATGGCTTTGCCACAAATACGATGTCAACTACATGATCATGCAAAGAAATATGACAATGATGATGCGTGTCATAATAAATGGAACGGTGGAAAGTTGCATGGCAATATATCTCGGAATGGCTATGGAAATGTCATAATAGTTAGGTATGGTGGCTGTTTTGAGGAAGATATAAGGAGGTTTATGTGTGATAGAGCGTATCATATCACGGGGTTTGGATGCACCGGCGAAGTTTGCACCAACTCTCAAGGTGAGAAAGGGCAATGCATGGTACCGAAGAGGCTAGCAATGATGAAAGGGTGAGACTGTGTATAATCCATAGACTCAACATTAGTCATAAAGAACTCACATACTTATTGCAAAAATCTATAAGTCATCAAAACCAAGGACTACACGCATGCTCCTAGGGGGGTAGATTGGTAGGAAAAGACCATCGCTCGTCCCTGACCGCCACTCATAAGGAAAGCAATCAAAGAACACCCCATGCTTCAAATTTGTCACACAACGTTTACCATACGTGCATGCTACGGGACTTGCCAACTTCAACACAAGTATACATCAATTTCACAATTACTCAACTAGCACACCTCTAATATTACCACCTTTATTTCTCAAAACAACTATCAAGCATGCAACTTCTCTTAGCATTTAAAATTTATAGCCAAAGTAATTTACCATGCTGTTCTGAAGGACTCTCAAAATGATATAAGTGAATCATGATAGATTAATTATTTCTATAAAATAGAACCACCGCCGTGCTCTAAAAGATATAAGCGAAGCACTAGAGCAAAAATTATCCAACTTAAAAGATATAAGTGAAGCACATAGAGTATTATAATAAATTCCAATTCATGTGTGTCTCTCCCAAAAGGTGTGTACAGCAAGGATTATTGTGGTAAACTAAAAAGCAAAGACTCAAATCATACAAGACGCTCCAAGAAAAACACATATCATATGGCGAATAAAAATATAGCTCCAAGTAAAGTTACCGATGGACGAAGACGAAAGAGGGGATGCCTTCCGGGGCATCCCCAAGCTTAGGCTTTTGGTTGTCCTTGTATTTCACCTTGGGGTTCCATGGGCATCCCCAAGCTTATGCTCTTGCCACTCCTTGTTCCATAATCCATCAAATCTTTACCCAAAACTTGAAAACTTCACAACACAAAACTTAAAACAAAATCTCGTGAGCTCCGTTAGTAAAAGAAAACAAACCACCACTTCAAGGTACTGTAATGAACTCATCCTTTATTTATATTGGTGTTAAACCTACTGTATTCCAACTTTTCTTTGGTTCATAAACTCTATTACTAGCCATAGATTCATCGAAATAAGCAAACAACACACGAAAAATAGAATCTGTCAAAAACAGAACAGTATGTAGTAATCTGTAGGTTTCGAATACTTCTGGAACCCCAAAAATTCTAAAATAAATTTATGGACGTGAGTAATTTATCTATTAATCATCTTCAAAAATAATTAACTAAATAGAACTCTCCAGTAAAAAATGGCAGCAAATCTCGTGAGCGCTAAAGTTTCTGTTTTTTACAGAAAGATCGCAAAGACTTTCCGCAAGTCTTCCCAACGGTTCTACTTGGCACAAACACTAATTAAAAGCATAAAACCACATATAAACATAGGCTAGATGAATTATTTATTACTAAACAGAATCAAAAAAGCAAGAAACAAAAATAAAATTGGGTTGCCTCCCAACAAGCGCTATCGTTTAACGCCCCTAGCTAGGCATAAAAGCAAGGATAGATCTAGGTACTATCATCTTTGGTATGCAATCCATAAGTGGCTCTCATAATAGATTCATAAGGTAATTTAATTTTATTTCTAGGAAATTGTTCCATGCCCTTCCTTAACGGAAATTGAAATCTAATATTCCCTTCCTTCATATCAATAATTGCACCAATCGTTCTAAGGAAAGGTCTACCAAGAATAATAGGACATGTAGGATTGCAATCTATATCAAGGACAATGAAATCTATGGGCACATAATTCCTATTTGCAACAATAAGAACATCATTAATTCTTCCCATAGGCTTCTTAATGGTGGAATCCGCAAGATGCAACTTCAAAGAACAATCATCAAATTCACGGAAACCTAGCAAATCACACAAAGTTTTAGGAATCGTGGAAACACTAGCACCCAAATCACATAAATCAAAGCATTCATGATCTTTAATCTTAATTTTAATAGTAGGTTCCCACTCATCATGAAGTTTTCTAGGGATAGAAACTTCCAATTCAAGCTTTTCTTCATAAGATTGCATTAAAGCATCAATGATATGTTTAGTAAAAGCTTTATTTTTACTATAAGCAAGCGGAGAATTTAGCACGGATTGCAACAAGGAAATACAATCTATCAAAGTGCAATTATCATAATTAAATTCCTTGAAATCCAAGATAGTGGGTTCATTACTATTTAAAGTTTTGACCTCTCCAATCCCACTTTTATCAATTTTGGCATCAAGATCTAAAAACTCCGAATCATTGGGACGCCTTCTAACTAAAGTTGACTCATATACAGTCCCATCATTATCAAGATTCATATTGCAAAACAAAGATTTAATAAGTGACACATCAATAACTTTTAGATCTTCATCATTATTATCATGGAAACTAGAAGAACACGCTTTTACAAAGCAATCTTTTTTAGCACGCATCCTAGCGGTTCTTTCTTTGCACTCATCAATGGAAATTCTCATAGCTTTGAGAGAATCATTGATATCATGCTTAGGTGGAACAGATCTAAGCTTCAAAGAATCAACATCAAGAGAAATTCTATCCACGTTCCTAGCCAACTCATCAATCTTAGACAATTTGTCTTCAATCAAAGCATTGAAACTCTTTTGCGAACTAATAAATTCTTTAATATTAGATTCAAAATCAGAGGGCATCTATTATAATTTCCATAAGAATTGTTGTAGGAATTACCATTATTATTAGAGGAATTACTAGGAAACGACCTAGGATTGAAATTACCTCTATACGCGTTATTACCAAAATTGGTCCTACCAAAAAAATTCACATCCATAGATTCATTATTATTCTCAATCAAAGTAGACAAAGGCATATCATTAGGATCAGAAGAAACACTCTTATTAGCAAACAATTTCATAAGTTCATCCATCTTTCCACTCAAAACATTGATTTCTTCTATAGCATGCACCTTTTTATTAGTAGATCTTTCAGTATGCCATTGAGAATAATTAACCATAATATTATCTAGGAGTTTAGTAGATTCTCCTAAAGTGATTTCCATAGAAGTTCTTCCCACGGCCGTATCTAAAAGATTTCTAGAAGCAAAGTTCAATCCGGCATAAAATTTTTGTATAATCATCCAAAGATTCAAACCATGAGTAGGGCAATTACGTATCATTAATTTCATCCTCTCCCAAGCTTGTGCAACATGTTCATGATCAAGTTGCTTAAAATTCATAATATCGTTTCTAAGAGTGATGATCTTAGCGGGAGGAAAATACTTAGAGATAAAAGCATCTTTGCACATATTCTATGAATCGATACTATTTTTAGGCAAAGATGAAAACCAAGTTTTAGCACAATCTCTAAGAGAAAACGAGAATAGCTTCAGTTTAACAATATCATTATCCACATCTTTCTTCTTTTGAATATCACATAAATCAACAAAGTTGTTTAGATGAGTAGCGTCATCTTCACTAGGAAGGCCAGAAAATAGATCTTTCATGACAAGATTCAACAAGGCAGCACTAAATTCACAAGATTCAATATCGGTAGGAGGAGCAATCGGAGTGCTAATAAAATCCTTATTGTTGGTATTGGAAAAGTCACACAATTTAGTATTATCTTGAGCCATCGTACGAGCAAGCAATCCAACACACGAGCAAACAAGAAACAAGCAAAAAGAGACGAACTAGAAAAGAGAAGGGGAACGGAAAAAGAGGGCGAATAAAACAGCAAGTGTGAAGTGGCGGAGAGGAAAACGAGAGGCAAATGGAAAATAATGTAATGCGAGGGATAAGAGTTTGTGATGGGTACTTGGTATGTCTTGACTTGTGCGTAGACTCCCCGGCAACGGCGCTATAAATCCTTCTTGCTACCTCTTGACCAATGTGTTGGTTTTCCCTTGAAGAGGAAAGGGTGATGCAGCAAAGTAGCGTAAGTATTTCCCTCAGTTTTTGAGAACCAAGGTATCAATCCAGTAGGAGGCCACACGCAAGTTGCTCGCACCTACACAAACAAATAAGAACCTCGCAACCAACGCGATAAAGGAGTTGTCAATCCCTTCACGGTCACTTACGAGAGTGAGATCTGATAGAGATGATCATGATAACATAAATATTTTTGGTATTTTTATGATATACATTGAAAGTAAATATTGCAAAGTAAAATAGATTGGAAACTTATATGATGGAAAATAGACCCGGGGCCATAGGTTTCACTAGTGGATTCTCTCACGATAGCATAAGTATTACGGTGGGTGAACAAATTACTGTCGAGCAATTGATAGAAAAGCGAATAATTATGAGAATATCTAGGCATGATCATGTATATAGGCATCACGTCCGTGAAAAGTAGACCGACTCCTGTGTGCATCTACTACTATTACTCCACACATCGACCGCTATCCAGCATGCATCTAGAGTATTAAGTTCATAAGAACAGAGTAACGCATTAGGTAAGATGACATGATGTAGAGGGATAAACTCAAGCAATATGATATAAACCCCATATTTTTATCCTCGATGGCAACAATACAATACGTGTCCTTTCCCTTTATGTCACTGGGATCGAGCACCGCAAAATTGAACCCAAAGCTAAGCACTCTCCCATTGCAAGAAAGATCAATCTAGTAGGCCAAACCAAACTGATAATTCGAAGAGACTTGCAAAGATAACCAATCATGCATAAAAAATTTCAGAGAAGAATCAAATATTGTTCATAGATAGACTTGATCATAAACCCATAATTCATCAGATCTCGGCAAACACACTGCAAAAAGAGTTACAATGAATAGATCTCTAAGAAGATCGAGGAGAACTTTGTATTGAGATTCAAAGAGAGAGAAGAAGCCATCTAGCTAATAACTATGGACCCAAAGGTCTGAAGTAAACTACTCACACATCATCGGAGGGACCATGGAGTTGATGTAGAGGCCCTCCGTGATCGATGCCCCCTTCGGCGGAGCTCCAGAAAAGGCCCCAAGATGGGATCTCTTGGGTACAGAAGGTTGCGGCGATGGAAATAGGGTTTCGTGGTGCTCCTGGATGTTTTCGGGGTATGTGAACATATATAGAAGGAAAAAGTAGGTCGGTTGAGCCACGAGGGGTGGCGCGCCCCATGCCTCGTGGACTCCTCGTTTGTTTCCTGACGTCCACTCCAAGTCTTCTGGATCACGTTTGTTCCAGAAATCATGCTCCTGAAGGTTTCATTCTGTTTGGACTCCGTTTGGTATTCCTTTTCTACGAAACACTGAAATAGGCACAAAAAAACAGCAATTTGCACTGGGCCTTGGGTTAATAGGTTAGTCCCAAAAATAATATAAAAGTGTAAAATAAATCCCATTAACATCCAAAACAGATAATATACTAGCATGGAACAATAAAAAATTATAGATACGTTGGAGACGTATCATCTGTATCCCGTCGCTGGGGGCCTACGCCACTCCTGCCTATCGTGTTGTTGCCCGCTTTGTTTCCCATGAATGAAAAAATGTCCCTTCTAAGTTCGAATGTGAGAGCCTTAACAAACTTGCTAGATGCGCGACCACCTGAGCTATGATCGAAAGATCATCCTACTCCATAGTTTGTATGGAGGAATCCAAACTTGTGTGGAGTAGGATGATCATAGGAAGCCTGCTTTCCTCATGGAGCTCGTGCGTCCTTGGGTAGTAATAGGGGATTTCAACCTTACCAAAGACCCATAGGACAAAAACAATGTCAGAGTGTGTCGCTGATGGATTGATGCTACTTGTGATAGGCGTTGGGATTTCCCTAGAGAGAGAGGAAGGGTGATGTAGTATAGTACCAGAAAGTATTCCCTCAGTGAAGAACCAAGGTTTATCGAACCAGTAAGAGATTCACGCAAATAACTATCAATACCTGCACACGCACAAACAAATACTTGCACCCAATGTAAGCAAGAGGGTTGTCAATCCCCTTGTACTCGTTAATTCAAGGATTAATTCTCATAGTGATAGACATATAAATTGCAAAACTAAATAAAAGTAAATACATTGCAGCAAGGTATTTAGGGTTTAGTAATATAAAGTGAATGCGATCCGGGGCCATAGATTTCACTAGAGGCATATCTCTCAAGAACATCGCAACTGTGGGTACACAAATTACTGTTGGGCAATTCATAGAAAACCACATAGTTATGATGTTATCCATGGCATGATCAGCACATAGGCATTATGTCCATGACAAGTAGACCGGAACGATTCTGCATGTACTACTATTACTCCACTTCGAGAGCGCTTCTATGCTTTCCTCTCTAGGTATTAAGTTTATAATAAACAGAGTAATGCTTTAAGCATGATGACATAATGTAGACAAAATAACACCAATCAATATGATTGGACCCCATCGTTTTACCCTTAGTAGCAATAATACAAACATGTGATTCCCTACCCCTTCTGTCACGAGGTGAGAACACCGCATGATCGAACGTACTACTATGCACCACTTCCACTAAAGATCAACTCATCAACTTGGCCAAAGAAAACTCATAGGCCAGAAAGCATTACATAGTTACAACAATAACACATAATAAATTTCAAAAAAATAATCAGTTACTTTCAATGAATAATCTGACCATAAACCCACAATTCATTGGATCCCAACAAATGCATCGCAAAAGTATTACATCGAATCAATCTCTAAAGAGAACATTATACTAAAATCAGAGAGAGGGGGAGCCATCTAGCTACTGCTATGGACCCGTAGGTCCTGTGAGGAACTACTCACACATCATCGAAGAGGCAGTAAGGTTGATGTAGAGGCCCTCCGTGATCAATTCCCCCTCCAGAAGTGTCACATCCCTAGTTCTGGCCTGACCTATGCTTGCTTCCATGTGTGCATCATGTTTAAATTTAAATGAAATTTGAATTGAGGAATTTTCAAAGCCTCAGAAACCTTCTAAAAATGATCAACATTTAAATCTTCTCAAATGAGTCCAAGAAAATGTTCCTCTTAGTCTCTGAAAATATTGCAAAGAGGAAAAACTCAAAACAATATTTTTGGTCTCTCAGAGTTAATTATTTTGGGCCTTTGAATTAAATAAATAACTATTTGCATTGGATATATATTTCTTAATTAATTAATATATGTCCAATAATTTTGATCTTTGATGAAGGGCTTTGGAATAATCCTACTAGTCCCTACCATAATTATCAGAAGCAATAAAAATGGTTTAGTGTCTAAAACTAAATCAAAACAAACTACAGAAAATAGAAAACAGTAACAGAAATAGAAAACAAGAGAGAGAGAACCCACCTGGACTTACCTGGCGCCCACTTACCTGGCCCAGCTCCTCCAGCGGCCCAGCCCACCACCGCCTCCTTCTCTGTCGCCTTCCTCCTCTGCCAGGAGGATGAGCACGCGCCCGGCGCGCGCGGCCACGCGCCCCGGCCACCTCCTCCCTGCCTGCTTGCCTCCGCTACTCCCTGGAGACGCCACGCGGCCCCCTCGACCCTCTCTCACTCTCCCGTGTCTCTCCCTCCGTTCCTATCCCCCTCTGCTCCCTCTCCCTCCCGCGACCGAACGGAGCCCGTCGCCGCCGACCAGCGCTCGCACGGCCGCAGCCGTCCCGGAGCCTCTCCGACACGCCCTCGAGCTCCGCCGGTCCTCCCTCATCCTCCTCGTCGTCTCACGCGACCAGAAGAGCCCCAGAACGCCGCCCCCGACGTTTTCCCCCTCGCCGGCCGCCGAGGATCTTCACTGTCGATTCGCCACCATCGACGCTTCCCCGGCCCCGTCGTCTGCACCGGCCAACTCCCCGTGAGCTCCTCTTCCTTCTCCCCCTTTCCGTTCTCTCGTTTGCACGCCCTAGTTGCCGCCTTGCCAACGACCGAAACCCGCCGCCGCCCGCGCTCGTCGCCGGCGAAGTCTCGGTGACCTTTTGGTCCCGTGCGTGCGCCCGTTGCGCTCGCAACGTTCCGTAGAGCAGAACTAGCGCGACAGCCGGCTCGTTTGCAAGCCGCAGCGCCAACCCCGCACCCACCCGTAGCTCCGGCCGCCGCTTCTGTGCTCGCCGCCGTCATCTCCGGCGACTCTGAGGCCTCCCGATCGCTCAGCTAGACGCGGTCGAGCGCGGGCTACCCCCTGGTGGCCTTCGCGCATCCATCCGTCGCCCGCAGCTCAATTCCGGCGAGTTGCCGCCGCAGTTTAGGTCGTCGCCGGCGAAACTCCGGCGGGAGCTGACGTGGCGTTGCCATTAGCGGCTAATCCCCCCAATTAGCACACTAACAGACACTGACAGCGGGCCCCGTAGCGGGTCAAAGCCTGAGTCAACGCGGGTTTAGTGTATGTCTCACTGACCAATGGACCCCACGGGTCAGGTTTGACCCGGGGCGCCCAGTTGACTCTGCTGACGTCACAGTGACGTGGTGCTGACGCCATAAATCATTTTCTGGATTTATTTTTATTCAGAAAATTCCAGAAAATTGTTTAAAACTTCTAAAAATCATAGAAATTCAACCGTAACTCCAAATTAAATAAATTATATATGAAAAATTATCAGAAAAATTCAAAGAATCCATCTGTACCATTTTCATGCATGTTTGAGCAATGTTTGTCCTCTGTTTTGGACAAAACAAATAAAGGGCATTTAAATAATCATGTATGGAGTTGGAATTTGAATCTTGTACTCAAACCAACTTCATTTAAATCATAGCTAGGTGTATTAGCCCAAAACACATTCATATTGCCATGTCATAGCATGCATCATATTGTGCATTGCATTGATTGTATTTCTTCTTTGTTGCCGGTATCTGTTCCCTCCTGGTAGACGATGTTCCGACGATGTGATCGTTGACACTGATGAAGACTCAATGTTATCTTCAGAAGTGCCAGGCAAGCAAAACCCCCTTGTTCATTCCGATACAATCCTACTCTCTCGCTCCTGCTCTCTTTTACTGCATTAGGACAACAACGATTCAACTGTTACTTGCTGCGGTAGCTGAACCCCTTTATCCTCTGCATGACCTGTCATTGCCACAGTAAATAGATGAAACCCACTAGTATGAGTAGGAGTTGTTTGAGCTATGTTGTGCCTACTCATTCATGTTTGTTTGTCATGCCTGCTATTGCTTAGAGTTGAGTCAGGTCTGATTCATCGGGGATGAATCAGAGGTGTGTGAACATGTCCTACTATGTGTGAACAAAGTGTGTGAACACGATTTGGTAAAAGGTATCGGTGAGAGGCCATGTAGGAGTACATGGTGGGTTGTCTCATTGAAGCCGTCCTCAGGAACTGAGTTCTGTGTTTGTGATCCATGATTCAGCTACTACCATACATTGGGCCCTGAAATATGACCCCGCTCGACTTCTTATTCACCCTTGTCCTCTGTCCAGGAGTTGCAAGTAGTTTCTGGTGTTTGTAGTATGCTGGAGGCCGTGGACAGCGCGTAGGGGTGGGCTGTGATGCGGTAGGCACGTGGCACGGTGTACCAGGCGCCCGTTTGGTGTCTCGGGAACCCTGTTCACATCGTTTGGGGTTGTGAGCGAAACTCCGGCCGGATCTCCTCATGGATGGAACCCGAATAGGCGATAAACCTGGACTAGAGACTTGAGTGTTTAGGTAGGTCGTGGTCTACACCCACGTCGGCTTTCGCTTGAAGTCTGCCGAGCACATGTCGTGTGCAGACGCTAAGTGGTGGAAACATGTATGAAGAAGTACACCCCTGCAGGGTTAACATCATCTATTCGAATAGCCGTGTCCGCGGAAAAGGACTTCTGGGTTGCCTATATCAGTTCATAGACAAGTGAAAGTGGATACTCTAAAATACACAAGATAAGCGTGAGTGCTATGGATGGCGTTCTCGTAGGGAGACGGGAGCGGTTCCATAGTGGTGTATTGGTTGGTGAATATGTGGACTCGTGTGCGCCACCTCAAAAGAGTTACTTGCAGTCGTAGTTTAGGTTAGCCACCGAGTCAAAGCTGGCTTGCTGCAGATAAACTCCACCATCCCCTTTGTTGATAATGATGCATATGTAGTTAGTTCTGATGTAAGTCTTGCTGGGTACATTTGTACTCACGTTTGCCTATTTTATGTTTTTGCAGAGAGACTTCAGTCTCACTAGTAGTTCCACGTGGACTTCGACGTTTAGCTTGTTACCTCAGCTACGATCTTGTGCCCTCGGCAGGATCTGGTAGATAGTCAGGCTTCTCAGCCTTTTTCATTTATAGATGCCTGTACTCAGACATGATAGCTTCCGCTTGTGCTTTGATTTGTATGCTCTGAATGTTGGGTCATGAGACCCCTGTTTGTAATATCTCGCTCCTCAGAGCCTATTGAATAAATACTTGAGTCGTAGAGTCATGTTGTGATGCCGTGTTGTATTTGCACATATCGAGCATATTGTGTATATGCTATTGAAATGCTTGGTATGTGTGGGATCTGACTATCTAGTTGTTTATCCTTAGTAGCCTCTCTTACCGGGAAATGTCTCCTAGTGCTTCCACTGAGCCATGGTAGCTTGATACTGCTCCGGAACACTTAGGCTGGCCGGCATGTGTCCTTCTTCATTCCTGTGTCTGTCCCTTTGGGGAAATGTCACGCGGTGGGTACCGGAGTCCTGTTAGCCCGCTACAGCCCGGTTTACCGGAGTCCTGCTAGCCTAGTGCTACAGCCCGGATTCACTTGCTGATGACCGACACGTTCGATGCTGGGTCATGGATGCCTGTCCCTGTAAGTCTATGCCACTTTGGGTTTACGACTAGCCAGGTCAGCCCGGGCTCCTTATCATATGGATGCTAGCGACACTATCATATACGTGTGCCAAAAGGCGCAAATGGTCCCGGGCAAAGGTAAGGCGACACCCGTGGAATACCGTGCGTGAGGCCGCAAAGTGATATGAGGTGTTACATGCTAGATCGATGTGGCACTGAGTCGGGGTCCTGACAGCGTTGGTATCAGAGCTTGACTGCCTGTAGGATTACCAAGCCAAACTGGTCGAAGTTGAGTCTAGAAATTCTTTAGTTATATAAGGGAATTGATTGTGGGATGGAACGTAAGGCTCTTTTTACTCCTTATACCTTGTGGCCTTCTGATCTGAGTCAACCTCTTCTCTTCTACGGGGATTAAGAACTAGGCTATCTCTTCTTTCTATCAGGATCACGTGTTACTAATCCGTAGACTTATAGATTGTTGGATTTAAGCCTCAGTTCAGTTTCTCCCTCTGTATGTTAATTATTGATCTCGAGACCTTGATATTGTGCTTCTGAGTGGTTATGCCACCATTTTTGTGAATGTCTCAAATCTTTTCTGAGCATTTACAGCCGTTATGCTGTCCGAGTCATCCCAGGTTTCCAAAGAGTCTGATGCATTTGCAAAATCCTTTTCCTCTGGTTTCAATGTCTTTTAGGCCAGGTTAATCACACAAATTGTTGAGTTGAGGTACTCCACTGCCTCGACCTTTATGTTGGAGTTATTATTATGACCCTAGGTGTCTCAGGGGATCATCTAGTAGTCTAGCCATGTTTTGTGTCCCAGTGTGATGATTCTGGCTTTTATTCTCGAAAGCATCCCGTGATGCCACTTAGTAGTAGGTATTCTACTCCTTGGGTTTTGAACCCGAGATTCACCCTACTTACTTCATGTTGATAGTAATTGCTAGCTCCCTTAGGTTATTAGTAACCTTTGCGATAGTCCTTGAAGTCTGTGGTATCTTCTTCTTCCAAATACCATGAACTACTTATGGCAGAAGTTCCTCGTTGAACTGAACGGTCACAATCAGAGTACTCTTGAGGAGTTCTCCATTCATAAATCGTGACTCTGCCAGTCCTACTTCTCTGCATGGGTTATCCGGAAGAAACATGTTAAACTTGGTTCGACATACTAATCTATGCATCCACAACTCAGAAAATTATATGTTCTTTGAGTTGTCCCTCCTTAATTGTTCTCTGACCTCCATCTATCAATTGATAATCAAGAGTATGCTTGCATTCGCTCATCGATGCCTATTACTCTTGTGGTCCGTCAAGCCATTCTATTCCAGAATGACTAGGAGAAACAAACTCCAGTACCTCTTCCATATCTAGGACTGGGTCAAAACAATTGTACTCCGCAGATCAAAATGCCAATCCAGCTTTTGCTCTGTTCTACCTTGGAGTATTACCATCTTTATATCGGGATTGTTATAGGAATTGCACACCATCCTATGAACTCTTGGTACAGTGATACTTCTTGCCATCATTGTTCATTCCTCGGTTCCTGTGTCATTGTAACCGGAATGCCGACAAATGAATTTTGATGTGTGAAATCAATACTCCCAGCAACCTCGTTGCTTGGTAGTTAAAGGATAATAATTTCATTCTTAGCGTGTTGGTTATTGAATCATCAATCTAAGACTGATTGTGCTACCTAGTCCTTGTTCTCGGTGCACTCTTCGATCGATGAGTTAGGATTATTTCAAATCTTTGCTCTATTGATCATATCGTCTTGCCTCAAAAGGCAAGATTGTTCTCGAGCTTAGTAACATATCGGTGGTTTGTGATTTTCCGAATATCTTCTCGGAAGTATTACCAGGTTGTCACCTGACCGCTATGTTGAGCTCGTGATCAAGTTGGTTTTCTTATAAATCACCCCTTCTCCAAGAATCTGTGTTGGATATTCCTGAGCTAGTTGGTTGAGCCAGACAACAACTTGGAGAGTTAGAAGATAAAAGCTTGTCTGACTTAGTTCGTTCCAAAGGGATATTCTTGTGTAGAGTGTGTTGAAGAAAGATGATATCTTCATCGATTGGTCCCTGTGATCAGTTGATGGACCTATTGTCTTATCAATCCTTTGATTTGAGTGTGGGCTATCGTCAAATCAAATCAGTACCAACGATGCTCGTAATGTTGTCTTACTCGTGGTTGATCCCTCGAGCATACACCATTATATCTTTTGGGTCTGACCAATGCTATCACTTGTTCACTTAACTATGGAATTCCTTTTGAAAGGAAACCCAGATGAATTGTTGTTGAGCCCATTGACAACATCCTTGTCTTCTCCATAATTTTTCTGAACATTAAGCTAGTGTTGGAAAACTTTTGAAAGCATTTGTTCATGCTAGCTCATGAAGCATATGTTCGGATGTAAGAAGTGACTTCCTCTAGTTCATGTGCATTTGATGCAAGTTGCCGCCGTGGATTCGAGGAAGATTGTTTTGTTTCCTTTGGAATCATCCCAAATCAGTCATGCACACGTGCGAAGTATTCTGTAGTCTAGAGGCTTGCAATCTTCATTCTATATGTGTCCCTAGCACACTAAGCCACTGATTGACTTGTTCAAGGAAAAGAAGTCTATGCTTGGGATCTAATCCATGGACTTGGGTAAAGACTTCGATATCCTCGATGATGGTTCTCCACCTGAACTCGGTAGTGTTTAATTATAAGACTACTACGTGGCCATGCTTGTCTGAGACAACGTGTTCACATGTTTGTAGCAGAACCAGCTCATGTTTTGGAGCTTGCTATCGTAGTTCATTTCCCGAGAATCTCGCAACGTCATCTCGTCGATTTGTGTTGCAAACTTTCATTTTTCTTCCTAGACTCGATGAGTCTGGAATATCCTGACACCAACCAGATCTGAATCTCAGGCAGATATGATGGTTGGAACATTTCCCAAGAACTATAATATTGGTCCCTCGATAACCGGTAAAGTGGATGTCGTGGCCAACACACCCAGCCGGAAGACCTATTATTGTAGTATCTTGTTTGAGGAAGTTGGCCACCTCCCCATAAGGATTTCGTAGGATTTACTCCCTAGTTGCCCCTATGGATTTCTGTGTTCCGAAGTCCGACCTTTTTTACTTGATGTTCTAGATATCAAACCATATCTATGAATGGGTTACACTAGCACATCAAGGAGAACATTAGAAGCGGAGTGCTAAATATCTCTCGATCGATCATCCAGATTTTATTTCCTTGGCCCCGCCAAGGGTGAAATCTAAGAAAGTGTTATCTTCCTTGGCATCTGCATCGTCCATCGCTATTCATCATGGTAGTATGTTGTGTTGTCAGCACCCTTGACACGGATGTTGGTAAAACCTTGATGATTGTGGAAATGCTCAAGTTCTTGAGAGCACGCACAAGCGCTACGTGTTATCATCGGCACTAACTGGGATTCCTCTCAGTTTCCTCGGCAATGCTATGACCCTTTCAAACAGTGAATTCACTCTCTATTGTTGGGTTCTTCCCCAGTTACCAGAATCATTCCCAGCATTTGCATTCTGTTCCCAGCTTGCACCGCCATTGTGCCATTCTACCATGGGTCTCTTCCATTCCCGGTGGTAAGCAAATTCATCCATTACGTTGTCTTCAACAAGGTAATCCACATCATCCAAGTCCGAGTATGCCATTCTACCGACCCCCTCCAAACGATCGCTCGAGAATTGCCTTAGGCTGGTTTAAAGAGTTTCAATGATCTCTGAATCAAAGGTAATTCTTTTTGCCACTTAAGGGGATATATCTACGAGTCACCATCCCTAAGGTGCCTCGTTGTGGTATCATGGCAACTCAACTCCTCGCTACGTTGACAATCAATTACCACCTTCTTAAGCGTGAAATTGTTGTCTACCTAGTGAACCTTCGTCATCTGCTTCACTCCATTCCTATGGATGTGTGCTTCGTCTCTCAGCTTGAGAGATGTTGCTATGTCTCATTCCGTGGGTTAATTCTGAGTTGTTCGACCTTTGAGAAGAACAATTCTTTTAGGGTCTTTCCTTTCCTCTCGTTGTCATGATAGTTGGAGTTCTCAAGGCAAGACTTCGAGACAATGATGGTGAACGAATCAACGTTCAATTGAAGTGCAACCTGGATCGTGAAGATTGTGCTAGTTTGCGTCCCCCCTTCACCTTACCCTACGCTTGAATCTCGGGACGAGATTTTTGTTTAGTGGGGGTGAGTTGTCACATCCCTAGTTCTGGCCTGACCTATGCTTGCTTCCATGTGTGCATCATGTTTAAATTTAAATGAAATTTGAATTGAGGAATTTTCAAAGCCTCAGAAACCTTCTAAAAATGATCAACATTTAAATCTTCTCAAATGAGTCCAAGAAAATGTTCCTCTTAGTCTCTGAAAATATTGCAAAGAGGAAAAACTCAAAACAATATTTTTGGTCTCTCAGAGTTAATTATTTTGGGCCTTTGAATTAAATAAATAACTATTTGCATTGGATATATATTTCTTAATTAATTAATATATGTCCAATAATTCTGATCTTTGATGAAGGGCTTTGGAATAATCCTACTAGTCCCTACCATAATTATCAGAAGCAATAAAAATGGTTTAGTGTCTAAAACTAAATCAAAACAAACTACAGAAAATAGAAAACAGTAACAGAAATAGAAAACAAGAGAGAGAGAACCCACCTGGACTTACCTGGCGCCCACTTACCTGGCCCAGCTCCTCCAGCGGCCCAGCCCACCACCGCCTCCTTCTCTGTCGCCTTCCTCCTCTGCCAGGAGGATGAGCACGCGCCCGGCGCGCGCGGCCACGCGCCCCGGCCACCTCCTCCCTGCCTGCTTGCCTCCGCTACTCCCTGGAGACGCCACGCGGCCCCCTCGACCCTCTCTCACTCTCCCGTGTCTCTCCCTCCGTCCCTATCCCCCTCTGCTCCCTCTCCCTCCCGCGACCGAACGGAGCCCGTCGCCGCCGACCAGCGCTCGCACGGCCGCAGCCGTCCCGAAGCCTCTCCGACACGCCCTCGAGCTCCTCCGGTCCTCCCTCGTCCTCCTCGTCGTCTCACGCGACCAGAAGAGCCCCGGAACACCGCCCCCGACGTTTTCCCCCTCGCCGGCCGCCGAGGATCTTCACCATCGATTCGCCACCATCGACGCTTCCCCGGCCCCGTCGTCTGCACCGGCCAACTCCCCGTGAGCTCCTCTTCCTTCTCCCCCTTTCCGTTCTCTCGTTTGCACGCCGTAGTTGCCGCCTTGCCAACGACCGAAACCCGCCGCCGCCCGCGCTCGTCGCCGGCGAAGTCTCGGTGACCTTTTGGTCCCGTGCGTGCGCCCGTTGCGCTCGCAATGTTCCGTAGAGCAGAACTAGCGTGACAGCCGGCTCGTTTGCAAGCCGCAGCGCCAACCCCGCACCCACCCGTAGCTCCGGCCGCCGCTTCTGTGCTCGCCGCCGTCATCTCCGGCGACTCCGAGGCCTCCCGATCGCTCAGCTAGACGCGGTCGAGCGCGGGCTACCCCCTGGTGGCCTTCGCGCATCCATCCGTCGCCCGCAGCTCAATTCCGGCGAGTTGCCACCGCAGTTTAGGTCGTCGCCGGCGAAACTCCGGCGGGAGCTGACGTGGCGTTGCCATTAGCGGCTAATCCCCCAATTAGCACACTAACAGACACTGACAGCGGGCCCCGTAGCGGGTCAAAGCCCGAGTCAACGCGGGTTTAGTGTATGTCTCACTGACCAATGGACCCCACGGGTCAGGTTTGACTCGGGGCGCCCAGTTGACTCTGCTGACGTCACAGTGACGTGGTGCTGATGCCATAAATCATTTTCTGGATTTATTTTTATTCAGAAAATTCCAGAAAATTGTTTAAAACTTCTAAAAATCATAGAAATTCAACCGTAACTCCAAATTAAATAAATTATATATGAAAAATTATCAGAAAAATTTAAAGAATCCATCTGTACCATTTTCATGCATGTTTGAGCAATGTTTGTCCTCTGTTTTGGACAAAACAAATAAAGGGCATTTAAATAATCATGTATGGAGTTGGAATTTGAATCTTGTACTCAAACCAACTTCATTTAAATCATAGCTAGGTGTATTAGCCCAAAACACATTCATATTGCCATGTCATAGCATGCATCATATTGTGCATTGCATTGATTGTATTTCTTCTTTGTTGCCGGTATCTGTTCCCTCCCGGTAGACGATGTTCCGACGATGTGATCGTTGACACTGATGAAGACTCAATGTTATCTTCAGAAGTGCCAGGCAAGCAAAACCCCCTTGTTCATTCCGATACAATCCTACTCTCTCGCTCCTGCTCTCTTTTACTGCATTAGGACAACAACTATTCAACTGTTACTTGCTGCGGTAGCTGAACCCCTTTATCCTCTGCATGACCTGTCATTGCCACAGTAAATAGATGAAACCCACTAGTATGAGTAGGAGTTGTTTGAGCCATGTTGTGCCTACTCATTCATGTTTGTTTGTCATGCCTGCTATTGCTTAGAGTTGAGTCAGGTCTGATTCATCGGGGATGAATCAGAGGTGTGTGAACATGTCCTACTATGTGTGAACTAAGTGTGTGAACACGATTTGGTAAAAGGTATCGGTGAGAGGCCATGTAGGAGTACATGGTGGGTTGTCTCATTGAAGCCGTCCTCAGGAACTGAGTTCTGTGTTTGTGATCCATGATTCAGCTACTACCATACATTGGGCCCTGAAATATGACCCCGCTCGACTTCTTATTCACCCTTGTCCTCTGTCCAGGAGTTGCAAGTAGTTTCTGGTGTTTGTAGTATGCTGGAGGCCGTGGACAGCGCTGACCGTAGGGGTGGGCTGTGATACGGTGTACCGGGCGCCCGTTTGGTGTCTCGGGAACCCTGTTCACATCGTTTGGGGTTGTGAGCGAAACTCCGGCCGGATCTCCTCATGGATGGAACCCGAATAGGCGATAAACCTGGACTAGAGACTTGAGTGTTTAGGTAGGTCGTGGTCTACACCCACGTCGGCTTTCGCTTGAAGTCTGCCGAGCACATGTCGTGTGCAGACGCTAAGTGGTGGAAACATGTATGAAGAAGTACACCCCTGCAGGGTTAACATCATCTATTCGAATAGTCGTGTCCGCGGAAAAGGACTTCTGGGTTGCCTATATCAGTTCATAGACAAGTGAAAGTGGATACTCTAAAATACGCAAGATAAGCGTGAGTGCTATGGATGGCGTTCTCGTAGGGAGACGGGAGCGGTTCCATAGTGGTGTATTGGTTGGTGAATATGTGGACTCGTGTGCGCCACCTCAAAAGAGTTACTTGCAGTCGTAGTTTAGGTTAGCCACCGAGTCAAAGCTGGCTTGCTGCAGATAAACTCCACCATCCCCTTTGTTGATAATGATGCATATGTAGTTAGTTCTGATGTAAGTCTTGCTGGGTACATTTGTACTCACGTTTGCCTATTTTATGTTTTTGCAGAGAGACTTCAGTCTCACTAGTAGTTCCACGTGGACTTCGACGTTTAGCTTGTTACCTCAGCTACGATCTTGTGCCCTCGGCAGGATCTGGTAGATAGTCAGGCTTCTCAGCCTTTTTCATTTATAGATGCCTGTACTCAGACATGATAGCTTCCGCTTGTGCTTTGATTTGTATGCTCTGAATGTTGGGTCATGAGACCCCTGTTTGTAATATCTCGCTCCTCAGAGCCTATTGAATAAATACTTGAGTCGTAGAGTCATGTTGTGATGCCGTGTTGTATTTGCACATATCGAGCATATTGTGTATATGCTATTGAAATGCTTGGTATGTGTGGGATCTGACTATCTAGTTGTTTATCCTTAGTAGCCTCTCTTACCGGGAAATGTCTCCTAGTGCTTCCACTGAGCCATGGTAGCTTGATACTGCTCCGGAACACTTAGGCTGGCCGGCATGTGTCCTTCTTCGTTCCTGTGTCTGTCCCTTTGGGGAAATGTCACGCGGTGGGTACCGGAGTCCTGTTAGCCCGCTACAGCCCGGTTTACCGGAGTCCTGCTAGCCTAGTGCTACAGCCCGGATTCACTTGCTGATGACCGACACGTTCGATGCTGGGTCATGGATGCCTGTCCCTGTAAGTCTGTGCCACTTTGGGTTTACGACTAGCCATGTCAGCCCGGGCTCCTTATCATATGGATGCTAGCGACACTATCATATACGTGTGCCAAAAGGCGCAAACGGTCCCGGGCAAAGGTAAGGCGACACCCGTGGAATACCGTGCGTGAGGCCGCAAAGTGATATGAGGTGTTACATGCTAGATCGATGTGGCACTGAGTCGGGGTCCTGACAAGAAGAGTACCAACGGAGGCCTCCAGATGGATCGCGGAAGAACAGAGGCATGCGATGGCGGAATTATTGTTTCGGGTCTCGCTCTGGTGGTTTTTGGATTTTAGGGAATTTATTGTCTTGGAATTAGGACAAATGGAATTACGAGGAGGCCACAAGTCTGGGTGGAGCTTGTGGCTCTCTTGTGCATCGTCTGGTCTCCCCCTGAAGCTTCTAGGGTCCCTTCTGGTCTAGAAAAAATCACCGTAAAGTTTAATCGTGTTTGGACTTCATTTGGTATGATTTTCCTACAAAACAATAAAATAGGCAAAAACAGGAACTATCGTTGGGCACTGAGTTAATAGGTTACTTCCCAAAAATGACATAAAGTGCATATAAAGCATATAAGATAGATAATATAATAGCATGAAATAATCAAAAATTATAAATACATTTGAGACGTATCAATGGATCATTTTAAGAGAACTTTTAACAGATCAATTCTTAATGAAATTCCTCTCACCGGCCATAAGTTCACATGGAGCAACGAGCAAGCTATGCCCACGCTAGTTAGACTAGATCGAGCGTTATGCAATGTAGAATGGGAATTGATATTCACCGCGGCCAAGCTACTCCCACAATCCTCTGCTATCTTGGATCACTGCTCGCTAATGCTGGTTAATGTGGGTGTCATTACCAGGAGAGGTTCCTGACACGTCCATTTTGCATCACGATTTCCCACCATTATTTATCTTATTTTCAAGTTATATTTCATATTATGATGCAATTCTAATGCCTTTCTCTCTTAAAATGCAAGATACATCAAAGGGGAGGGATTAGCGGCAGCTAGAATTCTGACTTGAAAAAGCTACAACAAAAATACAATTCTTCGAAGCTCAAAATGAAGTGAAATTTTACATAGATTTATTTTATAATATATAAAAAATACTGGAAGAAAGAAATACCAAAGAAGAGCCTCGGTGGGCCACAAGTGCAAGGGTACGACCACCCCCAGGCCGCGCCACCTGGGCTTATGGGGCCCACGGAGGTCACCTCCCGACGTTCTTCTCCTATATAAAGCCATTTACCCTAGAAAATAAATAAGAAGACTTTCGGGACCTTCCGCTGCCGTCTCGAGGCGGAAACAGAGGCAGAGCACTTCTACTCTTTGGCAGAGCGATTCTCCAAGGGAAACTTCCCTCCAGGAGTGGGATATCGAAGTCCTCATCATGACCAACATTCCTCTCACTGTGGTAGAACTCATCCCAATCAACATCTTCACCAGCATCATCTCATCTCAAAACCCTATTTCATCTCTTGTTCTCAGTCTTTGTATCACATCTCATATTGGTACCTGAGGGATGCTAGTAGTGTTGATTATATCTTGTAGTTGATGCTAGCTAGTTGGGGGGTGCTAGTTGTATGTTTAGTACCTGGGGGTGCTAGTCGTGCGCGTGCGGATGATTGCGTTTTGCTCGAGCACGGCTAGCTTAGCAAATTTGAATTATCAAGTGCTATTGTACATCTAGAGCAAAACCTAAGTAAAAAATATATATATACATTATCTGTTGGAGCATTGTTTTTAGGCGTTAGTTTACACGCTCTAATGCGGAATACGTCCTTCTGGGTTCCCGCCAGAGAACCGGGCCCGACACGACCAGACTGCGTTAGTTTACTCTACTCTTGCAGCCATCAGCAAAGGCAGCACTTGAGCGACACTGCTCTCACCACACGCCATTTTCCTTTGGACGGCATACGTCGAACTCACGTCACCATAGGTCTCATACCGTTCGCCGAATGCCCGGGTCCCGCCCGATCGATGGAGCCATCAAATCGGTCACTCGCTGGCATGCTCTGCGCGACGTACGTTCCTTTGTCCGGTCTCAAGCCCGAGCCTGGACACGAAGGTTGCTGGCTCCCGTACGCTACGCCGGGTCGTAAAACGACCACGCGCCGGCCCGCTCTCTCGCTGATTAGTGCAGCAAATGCCAGTCCGCACCCGCCACATGAACCGATCGAATTATCAGCCACATTTTTTGGTTCTGCTCATCGAGGATTTTACTCGCCGAGGAACATCGGCCCGGGGATCCCGTCGTCTTCGTGCGCGGCAGATGGAAGCAACAGTGTCCTCCCGGTGGATCGGCTGTTCGTGCCCATGCCATGCATGAATGCACCGGCGTGCGGTCGCTTGGCCGATGGGTGCCGCCGTACGGGCCCGGACCCCGGCCGGGGAAGACGCATCAACCTCCGCTGTGGGCGCATATGTGGTGGGCCGGGACATGCATGCATGTTACGTACGCGGGCAGCCAGCCAGGATCCGCAACGCACAACGTGTCGACCGCAGGGCCATCGGCCGCGCCGATCGGACGGCTCGCCAACCGACCAGCCGTTGAAAAAATCCCTCACCGCGGCTTCCTGCGGATCCGCTGCAGCGCCATGTCTTGCGAGCGCCTCGGTGTGATCGTGTCAGAGAGCGAGCGAGCGAGAGAGAGAGCAGAACGGGAGCGTGCTTGTGTGTGTGGAGCTAGCCGTGCTTGGAGTGCAAAAAGCTAGCGAATAAAGCAGGGCGTGGAGGAGGAGTTAAGGATGGATGGCGACGGGGACGGGGACGGACGGACGCGACGCGCGGCCCATCCCATCCCTAGCCTTCCGGAAACGCGCTACGCTGCTGGTCCTCTAGGGTTTCCCCCCCTACTCATCCTTTGCCAAAAACGGCACCCCGCGGAGCCCCCCTTGTGCCCACTGGCTCCTCCCCTGCACCCATCATCTCTCGCTTTAATCCCTACCAGGCTAGCCAGCCAGCTGCCTGCCTGCCTGCTCCTCCCCACCCCCTTATCTTCCTCCCCTCCTCTCCCTTGTTGCTACGAGTAGTACGCTTGGTGGTGGTGGTGGTGTGTGTGTATGGTTGCTGCAGCATAGCTAGCTAGGGACGGGGAAGGTGGAGGAAGCAGCGGAGTCAGCCATGGGGAGGGGGAGGGTGGAGCTGAAGCGGATCGAGAACAAGATCAACCGCCAGGTCACCTTCGCCAAGCGCAGGAACGGCCTGCTCAAGAAGGCCTACGAGCTCTCCGTGCTGTGCGACGCCGAGGTCGCGCTCATCGTCTTCTCCAACCGCGGCAAGCTCTACGAGTTCTGCAGCACCCAGAGGTATACACACGCGCTTGTCCGTTCGCTCAAATCGTGCGCGCGCGAGTCATCTTGCCAGATCTGCCCATGAAATGGCGTCCCCTTGCGCGTCACGTCACCAAGCTCCGTCCAGCTACGTCGCTGAGGTGCCGCGCGCGAGGGACGGCTGTTTCGCGTGGATCTGTGCAATTGAGCGTCCCGAGGTTAGGGGGGCACTTACGATCCGCCGGATTGGCGCCGGCTTTCCAGGGACTACCGAGCCGGATCTGCCCAATACCGTGGGTTTTAGGGTTTCCTCCCTGCTGGTCATTTTGGTGCACCGTACTTTCCCGGATTCCCGGTCGAGACACTCCCTGATCTAACTATGTAGTGGACTTTGCGGGCATCCAGTGGGGTGGTTTCCTTAATTACAAACCATTTCTTCTATGGTAACCCCGAAACGAAGGTTCCGACCTTGGATGAGAAACATAGAAACAAAATGAAGTTGCAAACAGAAGACTAAATGTTTGTGTACAGATGTGCATGGTGAGTAGCAACCATTGCTATACATCTCATAGTTATTAGCAAATTATGTTCTACGGAGGTTGATGTAGCTAGATGCTGTACATGTGAAACTCCATGCAAAGCTGAAGTCAGTGTCTTTGGTGGGAGTGTATCATCATCTAAGGGATGATGAAATTTTTGAATGTTGGTCTAGCTTTCCGAGAGAGTAGAACTAATTAATGGATGCATGAAAGATGGTTGATTCTAACTTTGGACACGCCCATATACCTACCTAAGATCTTGTACAATACAATTGCCTATAGTATATATTGCAAACTTACAAGTATTCCCAAGGTACACATTGTCTTAAACATTATACCATCGTTAGCATATTTATTTATAATGTACATGTCAGTAGAAAAGTATTATTACGATTTTGTCAGTGCTTTGTTCAAGATAAACTAATTTTCTCCTTAGCAGTGTAAACAATTTGTGAAGTCACAAAGTTTGACTCCATGTTTTCTGAATTGACTTGTGTGCACCACGTGTTAGGTAGGAGTAGAAGTAATTAACTTGCATTGCAGAAATATAAGTTATTGTTACGTGTTTTTTTTTGTTAATTGAGGTTTTCTTTAGCCAAAAAAATGTTAAATTTCAATCAATTCCCTCGAGCGCATCCATTCACTCAGTTGTCAAGTGAGCATTCATGGGAGCGTATGACATTTTAGCACACACATAAAACTAGCACATATATTTTGTGTGGTTTGCACTAAAAAGCTGGACTGAAAATTACTCATCACTTAGTGTGAAGATTCCTGGTACGCAAGGATCGGGGAGTCAGGAACAACCTTGGTGCAACCGCGTACACCCTATGTTCTTCTGTATTTTTGTTTCTAATGTGTTATTGCTCTCGGTACACACTATTGTGTACCCCTTTCTTTTAGTACATAATGTTATTTTTAAGTCAGCATCTCAACAAGTTATCTCATGTCGCCACTGCAGCACTGTGCATTTTTTGATTTGAGACAGAGATTCTTTAACTTAAACTCCCTGACTTTGGAGCGGCTGACATATGAATCCAAGAAAAAGCTAGCCCACATGCTAGCAACCCAAAATTAGGTTGGGTAGAATTTTACGAGAACACGGGTCATTAGTTACGGACTGATACTCCTAAGATAGTTTTACGACCAACAAAAAAATAGAGTTACTTAATTCATGTTCGAAAGATGTCTAGTTTGGGCATCATTTCTCTCGATCAATTCTTAGTGAGTAGCTGTCCACTACTCCACTCCCTTCATTACCACTTGTTTTTCTGCGGGTAACCTTCATTATCACTTTGTACCGTTTAAGTAAGTTTCTCATCAGGCGTATCCTGTGGCGTCACGGTGGATATTTTGATTCGTGGGCTGGTACTGTGGTAAGAACATTTTAGAGGCCCAACTGAACTGCGAAGTAGAGTACTAGCCACTGACACATAGAATCTTTACCTCTACACTTGGCACGTGCCTTTTCTTATCCTCACCATCTGTTCTAGCTCTGCAGTAAATAATCTAACATTAATATTCACATATAGATTTGTCATGCGGTTTTGGTGTCTGGCTATATATATCTAGTAACCTAATTCCTCCGTCTCAAAATAAGTGTCTCAACTTTAGTACAACTTTATGCTAAACTTAGTACGAAGTTGAGACATTTATTTTAAGACGGAGGGAGTATGATTGAAATATAACTTTTGCCATTGGACATGTTGTAGCATGACGAAGACACTCGACAAGTATCAAAAATGCAGTTATGCAGGACCTGAAACTACTGTGCAGAACAGAGAAAATGAGGTAGAACCTGTTACCCATGAGTTGGCAAGAAGATTTTTACTACTTAATTACATTTGCTGTAAAAATCTCCGTACTTTCAGCGCGTATATTACCAGCTGTTCCTACATATAAATGATATTCTAGGTTTGGAATTAATCATATGCATATCACATGGAAAGTATCTGCAACCCCCGAAAGGTCTCAAGAATATTTAAAGCATGCAAATATACCAAAACACTTCCTATTATGGCCCCATGATTCTCAAACTCTAAAAATACACAAATTCATATATTACACATGGTTTACGGAATATGTAGCCCATTAACTCAAACTTGGGTCATCTTCATCTTTAAATGTAAGCATGCACTACAATTGGTAGGATGAACTGACCACACATCAGGGTGACAGAAAATGACTCCTAATTATAATTGTTATTAGTGTGCTGATTTCTGCCCTGTGCTCTTTCATGCAAGAAATTACACATGACTTGATACGATGGAGTCAAAAGTAATCTCTCTGTCATTACAAAGTACGCACTCTTTAGTTATTTTAAGGCGAAAATGAATCACATGTGATGTCAGTTAATTCTTTACATAATTATATCCGTATATTTGTAATTTTATGATGCATAATGTTCAATAAATTGCTGTTCTTATCATTCTTAGTGAAGTAAAGTTGTGCTATGTTATTTATTTCCTTTCAGCAACTGAAAAACAGCCGCAATGAGTACCTGAAACTAAAGGCACGGGTTGATAATTTACAGCGAACACAAAGGTAAGCTGTGTTTTCAATGAGCTATTTTAACACTTTCTTTTATATTCTTGCTTTATCACTCATTATCTTGAATATAAAATAACTAAAATCAGCAGAAATTACGAATGCAAAATGTGTTGCTCTTTTGCAACATATCACCATCAGAAACCATATCTTTAGTGATGATCAAAATTTAAGTGCAGTAACTAGTCATTGTTTTGATTGCTTGAGTGATTGTCAGATTGAGCATCAAACTGCAATTAATATTCCTTCAAAATGGAATACAATAGAAACTTTAAGAAAGTACTACATCCGTCTCAAAAACGTCTTATATTTTGAATGGAGGTAGTAGTAACTTTTATGAGTTTGGTGGATCTTTACCAGACTGTTGGTGCTTGCAAATGTGACATTCAAAGGTCACAAAAGTAAAAGTACGCATATACTCAACTTAATATGGATCACTACCAGTGATCCTGTCCATTCCAACAAATCCGAGTTTACCCTTTAATCATAGTATCGTTTCTTTTCAGTGTAGTCGAAAGGTGAAATAATAATTTTATCAGCACAATTAACCACTTCTTTGCATCTTATCCAGGAATTTGCTTGGTGAAGATCTTGATTCCTTAGGCATAAAAGAGCTCGAGAGCCTTGAGAAGCAACTCGATTCGTCCTTGAAGCACATTCGAACAACAAGGGTACTGATTACTTAATTTTTAACAAGTGATTTTTTCCAGCTAATAAGTGTGAGTTTTTCCTTTTGAAGTAGATATATCTCTCCATATGAAAAATCTTTACGTTATTTTCTTAATGCCTTTATGTGTATACAACTATGAGGTTGCTTTGCGCCCTAACAAGTTTTTTCCCCCTTATTTTAGACACAACATATGGTTGACCAATTGACAGAACTCCAGAGAAGGGTACGCTCTCTCAGAAATCCAACAGTATTAAAAGCTATTTAGTGAATGACCTCCATAATTTATTAAACATGCAGGAACAAATGTTTTCAGAGGCGAATAAATGTCTTCGAATAAAAGTAGGTACTTCTGCGATTGCAAGTCTAATTATTTCATATATGTATTCTTGTAGCAACATTCCATATGTATTTCATCTCAAAGGATATCAAAATGAAACAGTTACTTTCTTACTCATCGTAACCCTAATTGTTCTTTGAGAACAACTAGCAAAAAAAAAGAAATCCATGACTGGTACTCTTAAAACGAACAGGTTAGGTAATGTTTGATTTTGTTTTGAGAGATACAGTTGGAGGAGAGCAACCAGGTTCATGGGCAGCAGCTCTGGGAGCACAACAACAATGTACTGAGCTATGAACGTCAGCCGGAAGTGCAGCCGCCGATGCACGGCGGCAATGGATTCTTCCACCCCCTTGATGCAGCTGGTGAACCCACACTTCACATAGGGTATTACTCTCATCCTACGTTTGAAGTTTGATATAAATTTAACCTGTCGAGGTAGCAGCTGTAATTTGTAGGAGTATAATTGTTTTGCGGCAGAGTACTTTCTGTAGGGCGAATTTCATATATTTTGTTATAAAAGACTGTTGCATACTTAGGAGGTGCATTTCCTCCATATATATATTTAGCCATTCAACTGATTTTTAATCCCCTCTTTCCGCAGGTACCCTCCTGAGTCCCTGAATAGCTCATGCATGACTACTTTCATGCCCCCATGGTTGCCTTGATTGAAGACGGCGAAGAAAGTGTGAAAAATAAGTATATACGCGGCACCCAGCCGGCCGCATATATGCATGTATTCTACTTCGAGTGATGGATTATTCCAGTCAAGATCCTCAGTTATTTTGCATGCAACTTTTGTGTCATGAAAACTTCAGAACCCTGTATTTGATGCTCAAGATTATTGTGTTACTTGCGTGTAAAAGAACATACATTATATTACTAGAGTGGCTATGCGTGATAATTTTTTCCCCTTAACTCTATTGGAATTATTGGCATAATTTGTAGAAAAAATCCGGAAGCACCACATGGTGGCCCATTCATGCATAAGTTTAGTCCGACCCCACTAATAGATGAGTGAGCTACCATGTGAGCCACTACACGTGATGGACGAGTGAGGGGCGCCGTCGCAGGGAGGGCATGTGTCCCTTGACCTCCGCATGGACCCATGGACCTCCCAAGTCTCCATCCCTATACACTTCATCGACCCTGGACTTCTTCTGTGTCACTGTTGTTGCCATGAGCTCTGATACCATCCTCCTCCTTGACTTCGTTGACACCTGCAACCATATGTTTCTACCATCGGTATACTTTTGACATAGCTGGCTACGGTATTTCGATGCAGCCAATGGCAATGATGGATAAGCGCCAAGAGCGGCAAGCTTGAGGTGCGTCTCGGTGATGGCATATCAACAGGAGCAACAAGGTGGATGTAGTGCCCTCGATGAAAAGCTACTCTGCACCAACAATAAGGAGTCATCTATCCACGTCACAAAAAACGCCTTGCAAAATAGCTTAAGATGTTCAAGGGGTTGTTTTATCTGGTTTTGCAAAGTTGAGGGGATTATGTACTGTAACTATTTTTCAAGTTGAGAGGGTGGTGTGGCTCAATTATCAAAGTTCAGCCTTCCAAAATAGCTTAAGATGATCGAGGGGTTGTTTTATTTGATTTGAGAAAGTTGAGGGGATTATGTACTATAATTGTTTTTCGAGTTGAGAGGGTGATGTGGCTCCATTGTGAAAGTTTAGGGGGCGCGAGAGAAAAAGAAAAGTCAATGTCATTTTGGGGAACTAGATTACACTACTAGGAGAAACCTTATAGATAGAATCTTAGCAGTAGCGCGGGGTACAGGGCAACCGCTACTGCTACTTTGCGTTAGCGCGAGGTGTAAACAAGCGCTACAGGTAACCAATAGTAGTAGCGCTGGTCACCCGCCCAACGCTGCTGCTAAGTGGTTCTGACCTAACCCACCGAGGCTACCCGTAGCAGTAGCGCGTCCTGGGTAAAACACGCTACTGCTAAACTAATAACAATAGCGCACCTACGCCGAACAGCGCTACCACTACCGCTCTAATGTTCCTGGCTTGTGGGCCCAAGTTACCAGTAGCGTGTGCGCCCAAACCCGCACTACTGCTATGGCGTTTAGCAGTAGTGCTGTCCCTTAACACGCGCTGCTGCTAAACCCATCCTATCTTCTCCGCGCGTCCGCCCCTCACTCTCCCCTCTCCACTCCACTCTCACTTTCCCCCGCACCGGCCCTCCCTAGCCACCGCCATCGCCCGCCCCTCCTGCTCCTCCTCCACCGAGGTAGCTCCTCCCTCCTCCTTCCACCTCCCTCCCCTCCTCATCCCTTCACCTCCCGATCCCTCCCTCCCTCCTTCCACCTTCCTCTCCCTCCTCAGTCCCGCCTTCCTCCCTGCCTCGTCCGTCCTCCTCCTCACTGCTTCATCCGTCCTCCTCCCTCCCTCCCTCACTCACCCCTCCCTTCGTTCCTGCTCCCTCCACCTCTGATCCCTCTGTTTTTGAAATTTTAATAATACAAATGTTTAGGTATTAAATTTAGTAATAAAAGTTTATAGTAAGAAAAATTAGGTATAGCAATTTTAGTAATATAAATTTTTAGTGAGTGTTGAATAGAGTAGAACTAGGGTAGTTTGTCATGTCAACATCACATTGCCAAATTTAGAGAGAGAGAGAGACCTATATTGTCCGAATGAAATTTTTAGTAAGTGTTGAATAGAGTAGAACTAGAGTCGAACTAGGGTATTTAGTAAGTGTATGATGGTCCTATTTAGTTATGCTTCTTGTCCGAATGAAATGTTTGGATTATAAGATATATTGAAATGTTTTTGTTAATATTTGGAACCATTGAAATGCAATGAGCAACAAGTTTGAATGCTCATGTGTGAGTGCTCATGTGGCCTAGGGTTCGTAGATGACCGACGAGCTGGTCGATGACGCCCAGAAGATCACCGACGACACCCGCCCAGTCGACAACCATCGTCTATACTGAGTAAACATGGTATATGTGGTCTATGTGGTTTCATAGATGTACTACTAGTAGATAAGTATCTATGACAATGTGTATGCACATCTCAGGGAAAATCCGAGTGGCCTATGTTTTGCCGGAGTGTTGATTCATATTCGTTCCGACAAATTTCAGTAGCTCGATATGTCCTATTTTAGCAAAGGTCATGCCGGATTTTTCCGTGAATTTTAGCATGACTTGTTCTAGAATATGTAGGAAATATCGAGTGCCTCGGATTTTCTAGAAAGAGAATTAAACGACATTTCGGGTTGACTTTAAGTCTGTCAGGGCTCCATACATGACAGTCAAAAAATCAGTGAGCGAGAGTCTCCACCATATATGAGAGAAGAAGAACACGGACTGTTGTCATGGGGTCGCTTCTCCTTCTTCTCCTTGTGCTAGACCTTTGTTATGCACTACGAGAAGGAGGAGTAGCGACCATCACCGACGGTCGAAGAATCAATGAGGGAGTGTCCACCATATATGAGAGAGGAAGGAGAATCTCGACTGTTGTCGTGGGGTCGCTTTTCCTTCGTTCTCATGTGCTAGACATTTTGGTGTAATGCACTCGGGAACGAGTGGAGGAGCGACCATCACCGACGGTCGAACATATTAGAGAGGGAGTGCCCACCATATACACCACGTGAGAAGGAAGACTCGACAGACTGAAAGTCAACCCGTGGTGAACAATAATAAAGATTTGGATAGCGTATCAAGCATGGCTCACATATTTATTTTATTTTGTGTAGGGAAGATCACCGACGTGCCGCTCAACGACACCCACAAGATCATCGGCATATCCTCAATAGTCGTCTAACGCCTATATATGTTTTGCCATAGTGTTGATTAATCTCACGGGTTGACTTTCAGTCTATCAATGCTACTTGAGTGTCCACCATATACTGTCGAAATATCAGAGAGGAAGAATCCCGACTGTTGTCGTGGGGGTCGTTTCCTCTTACTTCAGCTCATGGGGGGCTATGTTGCTTTATGCTATTTTACTTAGAGAGGGTAGCAGGTCCTAGCTAATACTCATGATCATGTGCTAAGAACAATTAACAACGGTTGGTTAGATGACTATGATGATGATGAGTATGACTTGTTATTATGATAACGAGTAGAAGTTGTTAGATGACTATGATGATGATGAGTATAACTTGTTATTATGAAAACGATGTTGAGTTATTATATCATTATGAGCATGATGAGTTATTATATATATCAGTAGGGTGAAATAAATGTGGATTAAATGCAAGTGGAGGCAACATGGTGCGGATCGAAAATACTACTAATCCAAACTAAAGTGTCCAAGTTTGGATTAGTAGTCACTGGTGTGTGTCGGTCCTAAACAAATGGTTTTTTACCCCTTTCTGCGACGGCCTTCGGAACCATCGCCAAGTGAGTGTGTGCGATAGGGGGTCCTTCCACACGACCCAGAAACCGTCGGTGATATGGAACAGTGATCCAGAGGCCTTCCAAAATGTAATCGTGTGCGATGCAACACACACTAAATTCTTTCACATGTTTGGTATCGGTGATTAAGCGTTTCCAATGACGCAGTGAAACCATACGGTCTGTCGTAACGAACCATTTGGGAAACAGTATGTAAGGCACACGGGCCAACATATGAACTGTGTGTGGTTTGTGCCCTATCGCACAAGAGTTTTCTGCGTAACCCGTCTGCCATGCTAGACTCCATCACACACATTTTCCAACAATTACCGTCTGCGATAATGTTCTAGCACAAACGGTTCAGGAGCCCCTTTGCACACACACAAGTGCTGCAGACCATTTGTGATTTGTTAGGTATCACTGACGGTTGCCGCAAGAGTGACGTGTGCTTTTCGTTTGGGAACCCACATGTTTCCTGAAAAAAATACGACTAGGGTTGTATTTTGCATTGGGCACGGTTTAATCCCAGTTCTCGTGTGCGATAATGCGATATCACAAATGGTTCCGGAGAACCTATGCACACGTAGTATCGATGCGAATCGTTTGCAATCTGCTGTGTATCACGGATGGTTCCAATACGATTGACGTATGCTTTCCGACATGGATTGCACACACTCATTTACTTGAACCATGTGCGGAGCAATTCCCAGGTTAAAACTAAAATATCCCATTTTGAATCGGCACGCAAAAAGCAAATTCGCCACAATATTCAATTGAATAAATAGTGTCCACAGGAAGAACATTCATCAGATTTCGCAACAATTGCAATTGAACATATGGTAGCTAAATTTCAATGATTTGTCCACACATGTATGCATTACATAATTAGTCATAGTGTAGGAAATACAAAAAACTTATCAGATGGAAAACAATGGATCCATGCATTATACGTTTAGCGGCTAACTCTTACTCAATGTTTCAGGAGAAGGCATGCTGAAATCTTCATTCTCACCAGTGGGATTGATGTAGTGATCCAGGAAAAAGTCGCTGATAAATCTCCGAACCATCAGTAATTCACCAGCCGGGAGCGGTTCAGGGGTCCTCGGTTTTAAGATGAGCTGTAGTATTTTTAAGATCAGAATGTGCCATATGAGTGGAGTAGAAGATATTATTTAAGATAGACTTACTGATACAAATTCGTGAGGATCGTCACAACTATCAGCAGATTTGCAGATGGAGATCATGTGTCTGCAAACATAGTATCCACAAAGGTTGGTCCCTGCTTCTTGCTAAGGACACTGAAATATTTTGTACAGAATTAGTCATGTATTTGTCCTGTTAGGAACAACCTAACCGGTGTTAGATGTATTATTTTTTCTTTGGACAAAATAGAAAGAGGTTTATTTAGAAGCTTGGACATTTGACTAGCATAAGGAAAGGTATTTGCAGACTGTTGGATAAATTTTCCGAAAATAATGGATTTCAGTGTGTTACTGGAGAAACGATCTCGTGCTGCAGAGATAGTTTCCTCTTGAACAGGTTCCCTGTTTTAGTTTCCAACAATGCGAGCACACTGCAAATGATGATGAATTTTGACAACATCAATTATTGAACCAGATATGAATGCAAATTAATTTCAACATCATAGAATTCAATACCTATCCAAGAATTGTCAAAGATGCGTCAGATCCTGAGCGTTTGTTGACTCTCTGAGAGAATCGATGTAGTAAACTATGTTCTTCTATGGAACAATGAATACCAATATCCAGTGATTGCTACATATTAAGAAAGCCATGAACTTAGGAATGATGTCGAAATCTGAAAGACAATCAGTGTATGCGTGGTTGTTTACTTGACTTACCCTTCATGATATAGCTAGAGAAATGATTCTGCATGGGACATGTTTTGAAAGATACGGACGACCGTGTTAACGGCCCAGTCCCGTCGGTCCTTTTCATGCAATGTTGTGCCATTTGCTAATGCAGGATCTATGAAATACACACTCTCACTTTGTCTTCTCTACGGGTTAAATCCCCTGAGAGGAATAAAATGCAGTTAGTTGTTTATCATTTACAGCCTTGTACGGAGAAGTTTATAAGAGTTTGTTAAGTACTTACAAAATCACGCATCTAACAAGAGTGGCATCGAGCATGTTGAAGTTGAAGAAGAGATGTAAGTCCTCGAAACTCACAGTGATGGAACCAACGTTGTGTTGGAAATGATCTCTGTTGTAGTGGACTAGCAAATGGTGATGAACTTCTGACATTTGATCCATGCAATATTCATGTAACTCGCGGCAACTGGAGCTGCACTCATCAAAGTATTCGCCAACAAGAAATGGCTGGCCATGGACGTAATTGTGTGCTTCAAGTGCGTCTGCTTTTCTTTTAGCAAGCAACAATTCTACTTCTTCATCATCCATGGCGTTAGAAATAATATTACTCCCCGATTCGAACAAGCTACTATTAATTTTGTTCTGGGCGATGAGTGCTTTAAGTAAGAGGCAATCGTTCTCTTTCCTCTTCACTTCCCCGCTGCGCTTCCTCATGGCCATGGGTGTAGCCTTTTTGGCCACTTCCTTCTTGGTACTTGAAGCATTTCTGGCAGAACGTCTGGTTGCCTGCACGGTAGACTGCCGAGCAGACTATGAAGCTCGGACGGACTTCTTAGCAGACTGTTTATCTATGCCGGACCGCTGAGCTGGCGGTGCTGTAGTGACAGACTGCTGGGCTATAGGAGTAGAGGCATCAGACTGTTGACCATGCATTGAAGCTATGTCGGGTTCCTACGCAGGTGGTGCCAACTTGTCGGTGAGCTGAGGAGGCCTTTAGTGAAATTTGAGAAGAGAAGAGTCAAAACTCTATGTCAGGATGCCTTACCGGAGCGATGAAGGGACTGAGGAGTAAAAAGAATTCCTAAATTCTCCGATATATAATTCCTAAATGACTCAAAACATTTTTCTAGACTCAACTCGTCCGCTAAATCGATCAAGCAATGGGGCTCCTAAGGTCGGGGAAGGCTCTGATTACCAACTTGTAACGCCCTCGATGCGGCTATATCTCCTATGTGTCGAAGCACGACTTAGAGGCATAACCGCATTGAAAGCAATGTCGCAAGTAAGGTAATCTTCACAACAACCCATGTAAATAGATAATAAGGGGAAAGGTACATGGTTGGCTTACACTCGCCACGTCACACAAAGTACATAAATTGCATTACAACATCCAATACACTCATGGTCCGTCTATGGTACCAAAATAAAAGATCAACCCCAACATGCGACATGGTCCCGATCGCCCCAACTGGGCACCACTACTGATCATCAGGGGAAGACACATAGTAGCGACGGGAGGCTTCATCGAACTCCCACTTGAGCTCAAGCGCATCATCTGGAACGGAGTCATCGAGCCCTGCATCTGGTTTGGAAGTAATCTGTGAGCCACAGGGACTCAGCAATCTCGCACCCTCGCGATCAAGACTATTTAAGCTTATAGGTAAGGCAAGGTAATATGTGGAGCTGCAGCAAGCGACTAGCATATATGGTGGCTAACTTGTTCGCAAAAGAGAGCGAGAAAAGAAGGCAAAGCACGAACGAAGAACTATAGAACAACCTACGGCAAGCATTACTCCAACACCGTGTTCACTTCCCGGGCTCCGCCGAGAAGAGACCATCACGGTTACACACGCCGTTGATTCATTTTAATTAAGTTCAAGTTCAAGTTACCTACAACCGGACATTAACAAATTCCCATCTGCCCATAACCGCGGGCACGGCTTTCGAAAGTTCAAATCCCTGCAGGGGAGTCCCAACTTAGCCCATGACAAGCTCTCTTGGTCAACGAAGGATATACCTTCTCCCGAGACATTCCGATCAGACTCGGTATCCCGGTTCTACAAGACAACTTCGACAAGTCAAAACAAATCCAGCAACACCGCCCGAATGTGCCGACAAATCCCGATAGGAGCTGCACATATCTCGTTCTTAGGGCACACTCAGATGAGACATCCTACGAGTAAAACCAAACCTCAAGTTTCCCCGAGGTGGCCCCGCAGTCTGCTTGGTCGGACCAACACTCAGAGGAGCACTGGCCCGGGGGGGTCTAAAATAAGATGACCCTTGGGCTCCGGAAACCCAAGGGAAAAAGAGGCTAGGTGGCAAATGGTAAAACCAAGGTTGGGCATTGCTGGAGGAGTTTTATTCAAGGCGATTTGTCTAGGGGTTCCCATTATTACCCAACCGCGTAAGGAACGCAAAATCCGGGAACATAATGATGAAGCTATGTACCTAGGGTAGGGGCATGGACCTGTCCTAAGTACCCTACCCAAGGACATCCCTAGAAGAAGTCACCTTTCAATCGACTTGGAGGTATCCCACTCGACGGATTCAAGACACTCGACCACGAAGCAATCACTCGACCAAGATCCAACCACTCGACTACCGGGAGATCTAAAGTCACCCTGCACGCAAACGGTCGGTCATTAAGTAACTTTTATGGTCATCATGGCACTTTATTAGGGGCGTTACCAGTAACCCCCAGTCTTAATGTACTTTAAACCCTGCATTACTGAGGGCTGGAGGGGCCTGGCGAACTCTATATAAGCCACCCCCTCCCCAGTATCAAGGGTTCGCACCCCTGTTATTCATACACACATAATTCAGTCGACCGCCTCCGGGCACCGAGACGTAGGGCTGTTACTTCCTCCGAGAAGGGCCTGAACTTGTAATCCTCATGTGTTTACAACTCCTCCATAGCTAAGATCTAGCCTCTCCATACATACCCCCCTACATCACTATCAGAGTCAGAACCACGACAGTTGGCGCCCACCATGGGGCGAGGAGTCTTAGCGCCTAGTTGGAGAAGTTGCAATTTTTTCTGATCTCTTTGATCATGGTTTCGGGCGGATCTTTGGTGGAGGGCCGCGAGATCCGTCTCGGCGCGCTCACGTTCATCACCGACGACTCCGCTTGGCTTCAGGAGGCTCCACTCGACGTCGACGCGCTCCCCATCCGCGGGGCGATGCACTTTTGCGCATGCGTCCGTGGCGTCCTCCTGCGGCAGCCGTCGACCCAGTATCGGTCGGCTCCTGTGGCATCTCCCCGCCCTGTTTATCGCCGGCGCAAGCGCTCTGGTCAGTCGAGGCTTCAGAGGTGGGTGAGGCATGCGGTGGCCCGCCAGTCGGCCACCCCACAAGTCGGCCACCCCACAAGTCGCGGCAATCGAGCCCGACGAATCCCTCTACGGCATGTTCGACCTATCGACTGGCTCCGCAGAGACCGCATCCGAATGCGACAGCAGTGACCCAGCTGCAGAGGTTCTGGTGATCGATGGGCCACACAGTCCTCCCGGTTTCCCCCGCGCTGACGGAGGCGCGGATGGGGGCGACCCGTCGCGTCCTCACGAGGAGTATCTCCCCGAGCCTCTCACGTCATTGCAGCGGGAGGAGCTTCGTCACCGGAACATGGATGCACTCCACACTCCTCCATATCTAAGATCTAGCCTCTCCATACATACCCCCCTACATCACTGTCAGAGTCAGAACCACGACACATAACACCGATATGACGGAAACTACGGCGGCAAGAGTGGAACAAAACACTAGGCAAAAGGCCGAGCCTTCCACCCTTTACCAAGTATATAGATGCATTAATATACCAAGATAATATAGTGATATCCCAACAAGATAATAAAGTTCCAACAAGGAATGATCTCCAATCTTCACCTGCAACTAGCAACGCTATAAAAGGGCTGAGCAAAGCGGTAACATAGCCAATCAACGGTTTTCTAGGACATGGTGGGTTAGAGGTTTTACATGGCAATTTGGGAGGCATGATAAGCAAGTGGTAGGCATCGTAGCATAGGCATAGCAAAAGAGCGAGCATCTAGCAAAGCAAAGATAGAAGTGATTTCGAGGGTATGATCATCGTGCCTGCAAAGTTGTCAGAGTTGACTGTATCCTTGAAAGCAAACTCAACGGGCTCCTTGTTAGCAAACTCGTCTCCCGGCTCTACCCAAACAAGACAAACAAGCAAAAGGAATACAATCAACCACGTGCAAAGCTCAAACAACATGATGCAAACATGGTATGCTATGCGGGATGTGATATGTGATGCATATGCAAGATTTGACAAGGAATGAATGAACCTGGCCTCAACTTGGAAATCCAAGAGTGCCGCTGGAAAGGTGGGGTGATTTCGGTTGAAATCGATATAAAGATCACTGGAATCAGATGCACGGTTTGGAAATGGCAAGCGATTTAAATATGACACCGGTCTGTGATAAACAACAAGTAGCCATCTAAATGCATCAAGATAAATATTCTACAGCACTCCAACATGGCAACAAAAATACATGGAAGGGATCCACTCATAATGCTTGACAAAAGATGAACACTGAGCTACGGCCAATTCATCCATTATCAGGTTCAAACAAGCATGGCAAAAGTGCAATTGTTAACCAGGTTTCAGACTTAGTGAAATTAACACAAGCCTGGAATTTCAGATCAGATAGCACACTTTGGAGCATGAAAACTATATGCTACAAGAACTTAACATGGCAAAGCAAGGCATGGCATGGAGCTACTCAAAGAGCTTAACAAAAATCCCTTAGTGACCTTGAACCAAAAGGGATCGGAAAATACAATTGCACGCATGTGAACATGGCAAAAACATAATCAGATTACAGACTTAGAGAAAAACTGGAGCATGCAAATATCTTAGCGAGTAGGCATGTTTACGAGCTCGATGCACTCACTACAGAGAAAGGCATGACAATCTAAGCATACACCCATCAAGAATACACAATATATAAGCTAGACATGGCAAGAACAACAATATAGCATGCACGGATCAACAACAACATCCTCGGCAAAATCACTAACAAGTAGACAATCTGCCCAGATTCACGAAATAGCAAAAGTAGAGCTCGATTGACTCAAGCTAGGGTGCTCCATAATTGCAAACAAAGACACGGATGGATAGAGCACTACAAGATTAACAAATCATCCTTACTGATCATCCTCAAAAGAGGCACGGATCACTAGGAAACAACATGAACATATGGCATAATGATAAAAACAAATCAAGGACCTGGTGAAATTGCTAAGTCCCTGAAATCAGCATTAACGAATGCACCACTTTGAAAGCTTGTGCTAGTCACCACACACATCACAAAAATACATGGATATCACCTATGGAAAGATGGAAAAACATATAACAAAACACATGTAGAGCTCAGGGGCATAACATGCACACAATAATCATGGCAAAAATGGCAAATTGCTATTTGGTGCAGCAGATCTGACAATTAACTCAAATAGCTCTCTTCCAACAGCATTTCGGGCATGAAGATGAGCTCAAATGAACATGATGCACTGAGATGAAATGATGTGCTCTCTGAGACGAACCTTTTGATATGCTACACGCCCAAAACAGATCTACGGATGCGGAGATATAGCATGATGAAAAATGCAATTTGTCTAGGGTTTCAGGAGAAAGTCAACCGAGGAGGGGATCTCAGATCCAGATCTGGTTTGCATGCGGAACGAGGTTCACCGGCCAGAGCTTCGAGGTCGCCGGAGTGGACTTGCCGCGGAGGAGGGGGCCGG
>NC_041392.1:262986962-263016145 GCF_002162155.2 Triticum dicoccoides
CGGCGGCCGCGGTGGAGGTGCGGCGGACCGGGTGCGGGGAAGAAGCTCCCGGGCGGCGGCGGGGCGCGTTGGGCCTCGGGGGCCCGACCTGGGCCTCCCGGGCCGACGGCGGCGATGAAGTGGGGCTGCGGCTCGGCCAATGGGGGCATGCCATGTGGAGGCGGGGTGGAAGTCGGACACGTCCGGTGCCGGACGTTGTCCGGCGCGCGGAGGAAGACGAAGACTAGGGTTTCGGGGGAGAGATCCGAAATTTCGGGAGTGGGTCTTTAAATAGGCATAGGAGGAGCTAGGAGAGTCCAAATGAGGTGCGGTTTTCGGCCACGCGATCATGATCGAATGCTCTAGATGATGAAGAGGGTTTTGGTGGGTTTTGGGCCAAATTGGAGGGGTGTTGGGCTGCAACACACACGAGGCCTTCTCGGTCCCTCAGTTAGCCGTTGGAGTATCAAACGAAGTCCAAATGGTACGAAACTTGACAGGCGGTCTACCGGTAGTAAACCAAGGCCGCTTGGAAAGTCTCGGTCCAATCCGGAAATGTTTAACCCCCACACACGAAAGGAAGGTAGAAAGGACCACCGGAGGAGATAGGAGCGTCTGAATGCAAAATGGACAACGGGGAAAATGCTCGGATGCATGAGACGAACACGTATGCAAATGCAATGCACATGATGACATGATATGAGATGCATGACAACGACAACAACACACGGAGACAAAAAACCGAACCCGAGAAAATAAATTAACTTAACACCGGAAACGGCAAGAGTTGGAGTACATATTAGGTAAATTACATCCGGGGTGTTACACCGTGCCAACGCGTTGGTTTGCTGAGCAGGAAGTGCTGACCCATTGGTATGATGATCACGCGCCTGTGGACCGACGGACTGATGGGCAGTCGGTTCTGGACCTATAGACTGCTTAGCAGGCGGTTCCGAAGCATCAGACTGCTTAGCAGTCTATTCCACCAGGTTGGTCTGCTAAGATGTGTTGCAGCTGGGCCTCCCCATGCTGCTTCAGCGGCCGGCATCTGAACCAGTGGTGCGTCATCAGCAGTTGTAGGCCTTGCCACTGGCTGCTTTGGGGCGGAGGATGACATGGCCTGTACGCCACAAAGTCGGTTTGGCTGATCACAGGTTGATGCATCAGCCCGCGAGAGCTGCTCTGGCAAGGAGAGCGTCACCGGTTGAGGGACGACAGTGGTTGCTCTTGGCGGGGCTTCAAGAATCTCATCAATGAACTCTATTTCCTTTCGTGGCCACTAGATGTGATGTAACAGTGTTTCTCCCAAGGTCCTTTGCTCATCAAAGTCTCCCAGGACATTTCTCGGGGCAAATTCATTGAATCTAGGCTTTACTTCAGTCACGTAGCACTTCACACAGCCCGACTTCAATAGCACATTGTCCAAGAAGAGGCCATCTTCCAAGAAGGGTGGGCAAACCCAGGCTATTGCACATTTTAATGTACCTTCATAATGTCTAAGCACGCCCTTCGGTCTATCTTTCATTCCAGATAGATTAGATATAGAATCATCACAAGCAGCTATAGTCTCAATGTCGCTAGAGTTAGCTGATGCATAGCTACACTTGTGCAGTGTTGTCGCACAATAAGCAGCATCATCCATGCCTGCCTCCCCTCCCATTTGCTGGCTATCTGTCAGTCTTAGAGTCTTATACTTCATTATCATTGACTCCTCAACATCCTTTCGAACAGCCGGATAAATCTCCTTCTTCAACTTTTCAAACAATGCATTCTACTTCATTTCACTCCTCGCTTTTTTCATGTTGAGCCTCTCTTCTTTGCTGAGTGTGAAAGCCCTCTTGTGCGGGACATTAACACATATACCCCTTGCACAGCCAGGGGGCTCTTTTGTGTCCAGAGCAATGGACAGAATGTCACATGGCCCTGAGTTCCTGTAGAACCTTCCAGGGATCTTGGAAGCCTCTGCCATCACTTCATACAGTTTGGCGTCACGTGCGTTTTCAAAGTAGTAAGTTCCGTCATCACGCCTCTTTGCACGTGCCCGCAAGTAGTCTCTAGCGCATTCGCCCTTGATTTGACTAAAGGTCGGACTCCCACCCATTGCTACTGCTTCTTTGTCCTCATGTTCCCATATCAGTTTCATGTCGTAGTATCCTGCCACGCCCATATGGTGGCGGTGTATGTTCTTCTTCTGAAGTTCCGATTGCTTGAAACTCTTCGCAGCAAACTCTGGAGTTGCCCTGACCCTTTTGAATTCTACCCAGTCTACCTTTGTAATTTGGGGGTATGCGGGGATTGGGTCCTTGCCTTCACTCAAGTACTTCTTGTACACCACGTGCTTCCAGTTTCTCCAAGCATCCCTAGCCGTCTTCAGTGCAGCGTGTTCCACCTGCATTCTCCACTACTCTGGAACATTGAAGTGATCCACGATCTCCCGGACTATCCTTCGCCGTGTTTCTTGTCAGCCTTCCGAGACCCCGGCAGATTAATGTTGAGCCTTGCCCTGCCAACAAATCCACACACACTCCTGAACCTGATATGTGCTTTATCTAGTTTAGTTGGAGCCTAGGACTTTAAATCAATCTTGGTTACTTCATATGCACATTTAGGCTGGTGTGTGGGCTTCCTTGGAGCGTTCCTATGTGTCCTGACCGGAAGGGTAATTGCTGCGGCTCTATCCCGTTCAAGACTACTTGATCGCTCACAATCTGCTGAAGATGTAGGGTTGTCCGAATCAGATGAAGATACATGGCATGAATGAGTGCTGTCGCTGCTACTCGGCATCTACAGAGAACACATGCGAAACTCAGGAAAGGAGGATAAGCATAAAACTAACAACTTGGTATCAAGATTTCTAAACATGCCATGCAATAATTTAGAAAATGTATGGTTAATTTGTTAAGTTTGTGTGACTCGGGCGCCCGCGGTCTATAAATAGGAAGTAACTTATTGGAACAAATACAGCTTATATGTAGTAAGGAAGGTAGATAATGAACATATATATGCTCTCCGTTATTTTATAGCCAATTTGGGAACATACGGAACGAAATTGGAAGAGGGATTGCGAGGAAATATGCCTCACCGCGATGGAGAGCAATAACTAACAGGCTTCTTAATGCAAACCCAGCCAGACCACAAGAGAGGCGAGGGTTACTGCATCGATATGCTCGAGGGTGCCTAGCGAGCAAACGAAGACGGCGAGGCACGGGCCGCCATGTGTTCGGAACGGCAGTGGAGGTAGGCTTGACGCCGAAGAGCGGGCACACGGCCGGGGTGAGCACGGCAGCGCCGGAGAGGGTTCTGTTGTGGATCTGGGGGAGGGGGAGCTGGCAAAGGAGATTGGGTGGACTAGTTGAGTGAAACACGGGTGGACGGTGGGGGGTGTTGGCGGCCTAGGTGAAAAGGGCGAAAAATTTCCCCGGACGCTGCGCGCGCGGAAAGGCCTATGCAAACGGTTGCCTCTAAGCGCTCGTGTGCACAAACAAAATAATTTCGTTTGAAATGAAGACGTACTAATTTTGAAATGAAGACTTGAGTTCATCGTTTCTCATCTAAATTTTTCGCACATAAACCAATCACAATTTTACCACGGGTTTAATGTGCTGGCGCATTTCAGGTCTCGTGTGCTATATGTAAGACATTTTTTGGCATTTATCGTGCATGTTTGCATATAAATCAATTCCTAGCCGGACTGCATTTCCTGTCGAAAGGGATGAGGATTGCCGTTCGATCTGGGAGCATCTAACGGTGCAGATGTACGATCCGTGGGGTTTGGGTTCAGGCCAATCTGAACGCACGACTCAGATCGCAAGCGCAGCGAGGGGGGCATTGGCCACGGTTTGGTAGGCACACGACTTTCGTGTGTGAACTGTGTGCTATTTGAAAACAATTTTTGGGAGGGGCTATTTGAAAACATGTACATGTGTTGTCGAAAGGGATGAGGATCAGCGTTGACTCAAGGAGAATCTAGTTGTGCAGACGTACGCTCCGTGGGGTTTGGTTTCTAGCCAATCAGAACGCATGACTTAGATCGCGCGCGTGGCAGAGGGGTGGGGGTGCATCGGCCACGGTTTAGTGGACACACGGCTTTTGTGAGTGAACCATGTGCTCTTTGGAAACATTTACATTACCTAACATCATATTTTTGTTCGAATGAAAACATGAGTTCATCGTTTCGCTTCCAATTTTTTTCTACGGTAAGAAATCATGAGTATAGTGGAGAGTGTCATATACTAGTATCATGAATATACAGTACATATGATACTACCTTTAATTAATTATAGCGCATAGTATAATAGTATAGTATATCATATATATAGATCATATTTATTGCCATCCATGACACAAATTAGCATCACATTTAACATGATACGGTATCTACCTACTATATGTTACTCCAACCCTCTTTATATATATTTAATTCTTTGCCACATCAACATATATATACTTGCTATTTCCGAGTGCATGACATCATCGGCTATGATACCACCACTATGGCCAGCCTTATATAGGGAGTATCATATAGTACTATATATATAGTATCGTGCATATGATACTAGTTCATGATACTACGTATGTACCTTCATAGTGCATATATAGTATCATAGAGTAGTACTAGCTCCCTCTGTAAACTAAACACTCTTATATTAGTTTACGGAAGGAGTATATATCATAGATGACCATATTTATGGCCATGCATGACACAAAGTAGTATAGAATTTATTATATATATATATATATATGTTGCGGTATCTACCTATGTTACTGCTTCTTTGCCACATCATCATATTTTCTATTCCCGGGTGCATGATACCAGATATGATACCCCCACTATGGCCACCCTAATAAGGCTGGTCGTAATATGGGAGTATCAAGCGGTATGATGCATGCCAACTAGAATTTTTGGATGATGTGGCACACAGTTAAATGATGAAAGAGAGGGTGTGTGGTATCATATCATGATACCGTATCATATTAAATGTTGTACTACTTTGTGTCATGCATGGAAATTAATAAGGAACCTAAGATACTAACTCATGATACTATGCATGCACACATTACGAAGGTATTGCCGATCATATACTAGTATCATGCATATATACTCCCTCCTTTCCGGTTTATAGGCTTATCTCAAAATTTTAGTTTCTTCATTTTATAAGGTTCAATTTGGTTGTTCCCCATCACATGTCCAGATTCCAAGGTGCATTAAATCATTGCATGCAAGTATTAAGAGAAAGTTGACCAATTCATGTACTTTATATATGCATGCGTGTATTGCAATTAATACATTGGAAAACATAAATTTTTGAGGAAAACAAAAGCATTAATTGGGTGTTCTTGCAAACTACAAAAGGTATTCCACCACTCACCATCTACCTTGGTTGGTGAGATTTTTGAATTGAGCCCTATAAGATATATATATATATATACTAGTAGTATCATGCATATATATGATAGTGTAGCTAGGATGCTAGCTACTTCCGTAATGCATAGTATCATAAGTTAACATCTTAGGTTGCCTTACTAATCACACAAAGTAGTAGTACAACATTTAATATGACACGGTATCATGATATGATACCACATCCGCTCTTGTGTGCCACATCATCCAGAAAGTCTAGTTGGCATGCATGATACCGCTTATGATAATACCATTACAACCAGCCTAGCTAAATCGGAAAGGAGGGAGTATAAGACTAGCTAGCCACAATGGAGAGTAACATACACATATCCCTAGACTATATATGTTACTACCTTCATAGTGGGTAGTAACATAAGTGTAGTGTGATGCAAAGCTTCATTTGTTAGGTTACAGACTCATATTGCATTGGGACATGTGATGCTACAATAACTATCTAAGTTATTGAAACTATCTCTCTCCTCATTAACTTATTGCCACATAAGCAAGTTTGCTGAGTTGGAGTCGGTGTTACTGCTGAAGTTACTCCCACTGTGGCTAGTCTGATAGTAGCTAGTCGTCTATGATATACTAGCTCTACCTCACTAAGAGCATGGTTAATAATACAGCCAAGGGTCGGCTATAAGAAGTTGACATGTCATATACAGCCAACCTCTTAGCGGGTATGTACAATAATAAGTTTTATATACGTACTAGTTTATTAATAAATGGCCCACCTTAAATCGTCACAAAGTGTCTTGGGTCTCCTGTTGCAGCTGGCTCTACTAACCAAGAGCCCGCTTCTCTTCTCTTTCCTCGAACTAATAAGCATATATATATATATTATTCTATTCCTTATAGCCAGACTACCCACAGTGGGAGTAACATAGGTAGTAACATCACACATATCTAGATAAAATAGATGATGTGGCAAGCAATAAATGAAGAAATGGAGGAAAGTGGATATGTGTGATGTTACTACCTATGTTACTCCCACTGTGGGTATAGTCTTATACTATAGTATGAGATTACCCACAATGGGAGTAACATAGGTAGTAACATCACACATATCTAGATAAAGTAGATGATGTGGCAGCAATAAATGAAGAAAAAGAGGAAAGTAGTAACATAGCTAGTTACTAGTAGTATGAGTAACATCAGATGTACATATCAATGCAAGATGTGTCTATAGCCTAATAAATGAAGTGTTGCATGTTACCACACATATATGTTACTCCCCACTATAGAGGTAGTAACATAGACTAGTGTAACACATGGGCATGTTACTAGTCTATGTTACTACCCATTGTGGCTAGTCTTAGTAACATCAAACATCTCAAGGCAAGATGAGTCTATAGCCTAATAAATGAAGTGTTGCATGTTACTACACATATGTTACTCCCCACTATAGAGGTAGTAACATAGACTAGTAACATTCTATGTTACTACCCATTGTGGTAGTCTTATGTCACTCTATTGTGTACTTACTTGCTCTAATAATGCATAGTATCATAGAGTAGCTAGTATCATATGTAGTACTTTATTTATATTGTCATGCATCACACATAGTAGCATAACATTTATTATGATACGATTTCATGATATGATACTTAACCCTCCCTTTCTTCATTTAATTAATTCTATGACAGCTCATCAAAATTGCCTAGTTGGCATGCATGATACTAGCTATGATACCCCCTTACTATCAGCCTAGCAAAGGTGTACACGTCATTTGTGCGTCACTTTGTGAGTTTTCATCCGCTTGTTCGAGAAGCGGGGAGAAGTTTCAAACATTTCGGCCACGAGGTGCGGCCACTAGCGTAGCCCTAGTTGGTATTTTAATTACAAAAAATTCAGATGGAGTTCGGACATCATCAAAATTGATGTGTGCCTGTGGCGTGCTCTCACGACCCCGTGGAAAAAATTGGTAAAGTTTGGCACGAGTTTTGATGACCGCTCCTTCCAAACAGAGCATCTCACATGAAGGATCATGGTTTTCCAAAAAGAAACGTGTCAATTCAAACTCCCGTGTCTGGTAACTTCATTGTTTGGCCTCATAAAAATTTCCACGGTATGCAATCACCACTATACCACGGGTTTGATTTTCTGGCGCATTTCAGGTATCGTTAGCTATATTTGAGACATTTTTGATATTAACATGCATTTTGTGCATAAAAATAAAATTACAATCGGAACTGCATGTGTTGTCGAAAGGGATGAGGATCGCCGTTCGATCTAGGAGCATCCAACGGTGCAGACGTACGATCCGTGGGGTTTGGGTTCTGGCCAATCAGAAAGCACGACTCAGATCGTGGGCGGGGTGGTGGTGGGGTTTGGTCGGCACACGGCTTTCATCAATGAACCGTGTGCTATTCGCAAACCAGATTGCATATTTTTGTTCACACATATTGTAGGGAGATCGATTGAGTGTGCTACCTATATGATATAATAATAACAATAACAAAAAACAGTTCATATTCATTGCCTGAGCTGACAGCATATCAAGGTCAACATATTAACGGTTCTTACATCAACAGTAACCAGGCATAACTAACAAATTCAATACACGCGCAGTTCTAAATTGAACGAATTAAGTTGCAAGGTAGGCATAAAGACTAGTATTACAACTTAATTCCCTTGTACATGGGGGAACTGGGATCATTAAGTTGACCCCGAATGAACTTGGATTTTTTGATGATTTTAAACTTCTTCTCTGTTGCACTGGTGTGTGATCCCTTGGCTGGCAACTCATCAAATTCATCGTACTCGTCTTGATCGGCAACATCGTCGACACCCAGTACCCTTCTCTTCCCATGCATTGCTAAATGGCCGTTCTTATGCAAGGGGTCTTCCACAAAGAAAATCTGGGTAGCATCGCTGACAAGAATGAATGGGTCCGCATGATATGCCATCGTTGTCCTGTTAACACAGGTCTTCCTGTACTCATCAATCCTTACCTGACCAAGAGGGATCCATGCACACCTGAATAGTGCCACCTTAACTTTCACATAGTCAAGCTCCCAAATCTCTTTGATGGTTCCATACTATACCCTTTTATCAGCTTCATTTACAGCCATGCATTCTATTTGAACAGAGCTGTTTTGATACGAGGTCTTCTTATTACGTTCCTCATTGTAGAACGTGTATCTATTTATGTCATATGCTTGGTACGTGAGCACTGTAGGTGATGGCTTTTGTGCCAACCACGCAGCAATGTCATCGATGGATCCTTGTGCCAAACGATTTTTCAGGCGTAGTTATTAGTGTGCTCCTTCATCTCCACCTCTGATGAAGGCACCATTGGTAAGAATATTTGGCGTATCTCCGCCAAGTGTTCTTTGGCATAAGCGATGAGAACTGGGCTATTAAGCAGTACCGTCAAATGGGCTTTCTCTGCCAATTCTCCGGGTGTAGCCATTTGCGTGCCAGCAAGGACTGGCTTACCTTTCAGCCTTCCCTCGTGGCGAGAGAGGGGCAAACCTATAGGTCTTTGTTTCATGTATTCGGTGCAAAACTCAACCACCTCCTCCGCGGTATAACCTTGTAGGATGCTTGCCTCTAGATGATTTTGGTTCCGACAAAAGCGCTTGAGGATTCCCATGAACCGCTCGAAGGGATACATGTTGCGAAGAAACATAGGACCACAATACTTTATCTCGTTGACAAGGTGCACAGTGAGATGGACCATGATATCAAAGAATGACGGTGGGAAAAACATCTCTAGGGTTGACAATATTCTTGCAATATCATCTTGCATATGATCCAACTCTCCAGGATCTAGAACTTTCTGCCGTAGTTGGTTGACGAAATCACAGAGGTCAATGAGTGTGTTTCTTATATCTTTGTCCATCAGATTCCTGATGGCCACTGGGAGGATTTGTGTCAACATTACATGGAAATCATGTGACTTCATGTGTCCCAACTTCATTTTACCTGAGCTCACATCCACGAGACTTCTGATGTTTGTGGAGTAGGAAGAGGGTGTCTTAACTGACAACAAATTGGTGAAGAACTATGTTGCTTCTTTTGTAATGAAATTGTAACTATGGCAAGCTTTGATGAATTTGTCATCATCTTCTGCTTAACTCTTGTGTTGTGATTGATCAACAAGCATATCGAGCCGTGAACCGGCACCATCCTTTCTTTTACCTTTAATCTTGAGCAGAGTACCAAGGATGCTTTCACATACATTCTTCTCTACGTGCATGACATAGATGCAGTGACGTACACGTAGAATCTCCCAGTAAGGTAATTTCCAGAACACCGATTTCTTCTTAAACACTTGATCCTTGGGTGTTAGTTTCACAGTCAAAGGGTGGTTCTTGACAAGCACAACATTAATTTTTTAGCCATGTTGTGGACCACCACCCCTTCATAGGGTCTTGGGGCTGCAGCTACCTCTGCCGTACCATCAAATTCAGCTTTCATCTCTCAGTATGGGTGATTTTTCCGTAAGAACCTACGATGATGCAAATACACTATTTTGCGTGAGTTGGGAAGTCTTCTGCTAGCTGTCTTATCCATGCATGTGACACACCCTACTTCTCACCTTGTTTTTTGCCCCGATGTGTTGCCTAATGCCAGCATATCTTGAATGTTGTGCACCGGCATGACATGTAGATCGAAAATCTCCTTTCTGTCAGCATCATAACATTTTACAGTAGGCGCATCTATCCACAATGTCAGTAGTTCTTCTACCAGTAGCTGAAAGTAAATGTCAGTGTCATTTACAGGTTGCTTTGGGCCTTGGATATTCATTGACATGATGATGTATTTTTTCTTCATACACAACCAAGGAGCTAGGTTATATATGCACAGAAGCACCAGCCATGTGCTGCGATTGGTGCTCATATCGCCAAAAGGATTCATCCCGTCAGTACACTCCCCGAGCCTTATACTTCTAGGATCCTTGGCAAAATTTTCAAACTTCTTGTCGATTAATTCCCACTAAGCCCCATCTTTTGGGTGCCTCATATACCTATCCGCAATTTGCTCATCATGATGCCACCGCAACCTCTTTGCCTCTCTAGGGTTTGCAAACAAACACCTCAACCTTGGAATTAAAGGCAAGTACCAAACTACCTTGAATGGGACTCCTGTCTTGATCTCGTCGTCCAATTTGTACTTTTTCTTTGCTCTCCTATGCTTGTATCGTGCATGCTTGCATGTGGGACATGCACGAAAATCTGTGTACTCACCACGGTACAATATACAATCATTCACACAAGCGTGTATTTTCTGCACTTCAAGTTCCAGTGGGCAAACAATTTTCTTCGCTTCATTCGTGCTTCTAGGGAGCACATTATCTTCTAGAAGAATTTCTTTCAAAAGACTTGACATCTCTGTGAAGCCCTTGTTTGATAGACTGTTTGCTGCTTTAAATCTGAGAAGCGCCAGGGTGGCACTCAACCTGGAATATTTCTTTTTGCAACCTGGATACAATTCTTTCTTGGAGTCCGCATCAATGGTTGGTAGATCCTTGTACCCAATCACATGCTTAGCTGGGCCCTCGAAATCTGCAATCATAGCAGCAAAATCTGGCATATCAAGATCATCGTCATCTGCGTCGACGTCTTGGTTTTCCAGTGGGCGTTTCGGCTTTCCGGTGTTCCATTGGTAGTTTGACGCCTCTGCCCCGATGTTAGATTCAACATCCATGTGACACTGATCGGGGTTTGGCATCTTGCTTCCCTGGGTATCTTCATACATGACCTCCTCTTCACTGTGTCTTGTCCAACGTGTATATCCATCCATGAATCCCCTAGAGACTAAGTGCATCTGGACATCTGCAACTTCATGTGACTCTGTATTGGCACAATCAGTAGATGGACACAGGATGTAATCCGCATCACCAATTCTCCTATTTGTACTTTCAACCAAATTCATGAACTTTGTCACACCACTAATAAAATCTGCGGTTTTCCGATTCTTCATCCATCGAGATCGTTCCATCTGCAGCACACGAATGGTAATTAAAAACAAAACAACAACATTAATACACAGATTAACTGTTGTCCAAAGATGCGTGCATAATCACAAGGTTTTATTTTAATAATTACCGAGGGCGCTCCATGTTGTTATCCAGACATGCTATGGCAAAAATTAATGGCCAGTCAATTTACACGTGGAGTACTAGTACAACACTACACTTAGGAATTGAATACCTAAATTTAGCCACTCAAAAAAAGAATACCTTAATTAATTAGCCGCGCAACGACCTCCACCCAACAGATAGACAAGCGTGATGCGGCGGCACACCAAGACAGCAGGGTCGAGGAGCAAAGCTTAGTGCGGCTGCTGCCTGAAGTTCGACCTCCACTATCCCGCGCGACATCGACCGCGATGGATGTGCTTGAATCACGCCACCGCTGACCTTGATGGTTGAGCTCCTCCCATCTCCCGTCGCAGAACGAGGATTGACCTCCTATGATGTCGCCACCGCCCATCGACCGAGGATTGGCCTCTTCTCTGGTAGCCACTGCCTAGGCCGCCACCACCATCTCTATATGCAGAGCGGCTAGTTTTTTTATGGATATCCGCGGAGCGGCTGTTTACACGGTATCTCACCGTAACTCAATTATATGGACATGGTAGTACATCACATATGGTTATGTAACGGCAACCGTGTCTAACCTACATTGTCTTCTCACACGGTTTGGTGCGGAAATCATGTGTGACATTGTAATACCTAACACAAACGACATGTACAAACAGTGTGCCGTATACAACATATATATAGTGACATTAGTAGTTCCCGGCCGTTAGCTTATCTCCACAGTTTCTCTATTTCCCCCAAATCCCTACATAGCCTCCAAATTCCCTCGCGTGGTGCTGACATTGGTGGAATTCGGACGAGTGGTGCTGATGGTTTCGGTGCGGCCACTCCTGCTCGTATCGCCGCCACGACGGCGGTCACCGCCGAGCACTTGTCTAAGTTCATCAGAAGGCAGGTGTACTACGGATCTGAATTGTCCTATCAGGTCCCAATCTATCCCAATCTTTTTTACCATGTCCAAAGTATGGCTCCTTGCAGAATTCGTCCTGAATGCCCCCCCCAGGAAAGCTATCTGCCGCCGGATCCGGAGCTTGACTCCAGACTCCCGCAACACGAGTTCGACTCCGAGTTTTGCGTCACCGAGAAGTACCAAAAGCTGAGTTGTGTGCACAGGCACACTCCCACTCGACGTGTATGCACGGAGGGATTCGACATTGGTAGATGGTTTCTCAGTTGCCCCTTAGAGGTTAGTGCTAATTAACTTCATCATTGTACTTCAATTAATTCCACCGCTCATCCAGAATACTATTTAACATTGGCAGGGATATGAGGCTTGTGCCTTTGTTAACTGGCTGGATGAAGAATGGCATGGCAGGGCTAGGAGTGTTATCACCAAGCTCACAGAAGATAACGTAAAGCTGAAGAAGAAACTGGCTGATCGGGAATGTACAGTCAGTATGATGAAGCAAGAAAGAATCAATCACAGGCAACCGATGAAAGCAAGAGACAAGAAGGAACTAGCATGTGTAGTTGTGGTTGTCGCATTAGCCATGTTCTATGCGCTGTTTGCAATGATGATTAGGGGTTTTGTTTGACAGTATTGCTAAAGCACATCTAGATGTGCTCTAAGTAATGCACATCTAGGTCCTATATATGCCATTGATGTTACGCGAAGATTCGTGCAGATATTTTTCTTTGTCTTTTTTCTTTTCCTTTCTAGTTTGATTATTACTGGCTTTATCAATAAGAAGAGTTGAATGTATTGCTTGCCAACTGTCCTACTCCGTTCGTACCGGTACCTGTGCATAATCCCAAAACTCGTTCCTTGTTTTTGTCCTGAAAATGGAAACCAGCCAAATAGCCAATAGGAGTCCTGCGCAACCAACCCTAAAAAAAGGAGTCCTGCGCAACCCCGGGAATTTGGAGCGACTGGGTACAAATAATTGCGGTTGATTATATCAGCGGTTAGATAATACGTCAACCCCCGCTTCAATCCCCGCTTCAATTGGCAGTTCCTCTTCTCTGCATACCCTGCTTAAGTGTCCACCATCTTGATCGTCCCCAGCAGGCCGCGCTACACACTGGCACACACTCTGCAGCCATGTTGAGCGATAGCAAGGACGATAGTTCGGCCAGCAGTCTGGCGCCTGATGATAGATCAACATCGGAATCATCCCGCTCGTCTTCCATGAGTCCGGCGTCGAGCTCAGACCTCGATTATATCCGGTTCATGGAAGTACGCCGCCTCCGGAGTCGTCAGACGACAACCAGACAAACGAGGAATTGTCGAAGGACGAAGAAGAGGACGACGATGATGAGGAGGAGGAATGGTCGAACGAGGAGAAGGACGACGACGACAGCAATGATGATGACGACGACGGCGGTGATGAAAAGCCAACGGTCAGCGACAAGAAGTGTCCTCGCCAAGACGATATCGCGGGGCCATCCAACAAGAACAACAACAAGAAGAAGGACTAAATTAAGCAGACTGTATATATCTCTGTTTATCCTATCAATCTCATCACACATGGTTAGTAATATGTATTCGACAGAGATCTTCTACATTATTGCCAACAGGTTGGTTTATTGAACTGTGTGCCCTGACGAGCACACAATTCACAAAAAATACTGTATGGGTTGTCTATAATGATCGCACACAATTCTGATTAGTGACCTGTTTGCCGGGTATCACACACATCTTGTTACGCCGAATCGTTTGTGTTCACCTCACTCATCACAAACGGTTCATCGAACCAAACTGTATGCCGTATATTGCACACACCTTGATCTGGCCGCCCGTTTCTGTTGTTCTATCTCATCACAAATAGTTCGTACAGATCAACCGTATGCCCCTCATCACACACGCAACTATAATCTGAACCATTCATCGCAAACGTTTTGCATCATTTTTGACGGTTTTCATACAGCATCGTTTGTGATTATTGCATCGCACACAGTTTCTCAAAGGGTCTCTCATCGTAGTGTCGCGTTAGCAGCATGCTGCAGTAGTGAGTACTTTGGATCTGCACCATGTTGCCTCCACTTGAATCGAATCCACGTTTCTTTCATGCACTGATACAATAACTCATCATGATCATAAAATCATATGATGAGACTACTATGTAAAACCTATACAAATACAACGCCAATACATAGGAGGAAAAAAATACAGGAAATTTTAGTAGTAGCGTTGGAATGTCACCCAATGCTACTGCTAGGTAGATATAGCAGTAGCGCTGGATCAACATGTGCTAGTGCTATGTAGGGTAGTAGTAGCGTGTGTGCACCCACGTGACCACTAAACATTAGCTGTAGCACCATACCAGTAGTGCGGGTTCCCGCGCTACTGCTAGGCTTTTCCCTAGTATTGTTAACATAGAACAGAATGTGTGCATCATATAGCTGGCCACATAGTTCAATCAGAGTTATTGATAGGTCGGTTTACTTTCCAAAAGAGCCTTTGTATTGATGCCCAACACAAATTCTTTCGACTGAATCCTTTTGTTATCCAATCTTTTGTTTAAACATGTTCTCAATCAATAGTATGGTATGGATAAGAGGTCATCTGAGGACAACCTTTAGCCAAAAAGGCACAACGGCGTTGTGAAATGAGACAGAAGGGATTGAAAGCAAGAAAAGGTTCCAACATTAGCCCTTTCACCCAGTGCTATCTATGTTATGAGACTAGTGGAATCAAACCATGTCTCTTTGTTTTTTTAGGGAAGAACTCGTTCTAGTACTGCTACCACTTTGAGTGTGAGAAGGAAGCATAATGAAGAAGATACTCGCCTAGGAAAACATGATCTCATAGAGAAACAAACCTTAGATATGCAAGCCTAGTGACAATTGGTGTAGGCTTCATTGTCAGCATAGCAAGAGAATTAGGAATCAGGAAGAACTTAGCATTGACACCCTTTATTTTGTCGGGAGTAGAGTAGCCAAGCCCAAGAATCATTCTATCGATTCTGAATAGCTAAGCTCAAGAATAAAGTAGAAGAATATAAGTGTTAGGCCTTTCTTTGCCTTCTGAGAAAATATTGAAGGAAATATGCCCTAGAGGGAATAATAAAGTTGTTATTTTGTATTTCCTTATTCATGATAAAGGTTTATTATTCATGCTAGAATTGTATTGATCGGAAACCTAAAGTACATGTGTGAATACATAAACAAACACTGTGTCCCTAGTGAGCCTCTACTTGACTAGCTCGTTGATTAAAGATGGTTAAGGTTTCCTAACCATGGACATGAGTTGTCATTTGATAACGGGATCACATCATTAGGAGAATGATGTGATGGACAAGACCCATCCATTAGCTTAGCATAATGATCGTTCAGTTTTATTGCTATTGCTTTCCTCATGTCAAATACATATTCCTTCGACTATGAACTTATGCAACTCCCGGATACCGGAGGAATGCCTTGTGTGCTATCAAACGTCACAACATAACTGGGTGATCATAAATATGCTCTACAGGTATCTCTGAAGGTGTTTGTTGGGTTGGCATAGATCGAGATTAGGATTTGTCACTCCGAGTATCGGAGAGGTATCTCTAGGCCCTCTCGGTAATTCACATCATAAGAAGCCTTGCAAGAAAAGTGAATAATAAGTTAGTTACATGATGATGTATTGCAGAACGAGTAAAGAGACTTGCCGGTAACGAGATTGAACTAGGTATGTGGCTACCGACGATCGAATCTCGGGCAAGTAACATACCGATGGACAAAGGGAATAACGCATGTTGTCATAACAGTTCGACCGATAAAGATCTTCGTAGAATATGTAGGAGCCAATATGAGCATCCATATTCCGCTATTGGTTATTGACCGGAGAGGTGTCTCGGTCATGTCTACATAGTTCTCGAACCCATAGGGTCTGCACGCTTAACGTTCGATGATGATTTAGTACTATATGAGTTATGTGATTTGGTGACCGAATGTTGTTTGGAGTCCCGGATGAGATCATGGACATGACGAGGAGTCTCGAAATGGTCAAGAGGTAAAGATTGATATATATGACAATGGTATTCGGACACCGGAAGTGTACCGGAGAGTATCAGGTACATATAGGGTCATCGGGAGGGGTTCGGGTACCCCCGTCAAAGATATGGGCTTAATGGGCCAAGGGAGGGACGGACCAGCCCACAAGGGGCTGGTGCACCCCTCCACCAGGACGGCCAGCCCTAGGGAAAGGGAAGGGGGGGAGGGCAAGTCCCTCCTTCCTTGCCCTCCTCAAGGGAGAAAGGAAAGGGGGGGCACCTCCCCCTTTCTTCCCCTAGCGCCTATACAAGGAAGGGGGGAACGAACTAGGGCAGGAGCCCAAGTGGGATTCGGCCCAACTTGGGGCGCCCCTTGACCTATCCCCTCTCCCTCCCACCTATATATATATATGTGGAGGGGGGGAGCCTAGCACAACACACCATCAATTGTTAGCCGTGTGTGGCGCCCCCCTCCACAGTTTACACCCTCGATCATATTCTCACGTTGCTTAGGCGAAGCCCTGCGCGGATCACTTCACCATCACCGCCACCACACCGTCGTGCTGACGGAACTCATCTACTACCATGACACCTTTCTAGATCAAGAAGGTGAGGGACGTCACCAAGCTGAACGTGTGTAGAATTCGGAGGTGCCGTATACGTTCGGTACTCGATAGGTGGAGCGCGAAGAAAGTTTGACTACATCAACTGCATTGTGAAATGCTTCTGCTTACGGTCTACGAGGGTACGTAGACACACTCTCCCCTCATTTCTATGCATCTCCTAGATAGATCTTTCGTGAGTGTAGGAATTTTTTGAAATTGCATGCTACATTTTCCAACAGTGGCATTAGAGCCAGGTCTATGTGTAGATGATATGCACGAGTAGAACACAAAGAGTTGTGGGCGGAGATAGTCATACTGTACCACCAACGTCTTATTTTGATTCGACGGTATTGTGAGATGAAGCGGCCCAGACCAACCTTACATGTCCACGCACATGAGACCGGTTCCACCGATAGACATGCAACTAGTTTTGCATAAAGGTGGCTGGCGGGTGTCTGTTTCTCCTACTTTAGTTGAATCTAATTTGACTGCGGCCGGTCCTTGAAGAAGGTTAAAACAGAAACTTTATGAAACACCATTGAGGTTTTGATGCGTAGGTAAGAGCGGTTCTTGCTAGAAGCCCGTAGCAGCCACGTAAAACTTGCAACAACAAATAGAAGACATTTAACTTGTTTTTGTAGGGCATGTTGTGATGTGATGTCAAGACATGATGTGATAAACGTTATCGTATGAGATGACCATGTTTTGTAAGATATCTGACAGCGGGCATGATCCTTATGGTTGTCGCTTTATTGTATGAAATGCAAACGCCATGTAATTGTTTTACTTTATCACTATGCGTTAGAGATAGTTGTAGAAGCAATAGTTGGCAAGACGACCATAACGCTACGATGGAGATCAAGGTGTCGAGCCGGTGACGATGGAGATCATGACGATGCTTTGCAGATACATCCCACATAGTCAGTCCCTGCTAAACGTTTCCGTTCGTATATACATCACACATAGTCACTCCAAGGAAAACATTTGCGCAAGGTGGCGTAACGCAAACAGTTTTCAAGAGAATGTCGTGTGTGATTGTTCATTGACCCAACACGGTTTATTCCTAGAAACTGTGTGCGTTTCCTGAGGTCATCGCCCATGGTGTTTTCTCAGTAACTGTTTGCAATAGGAAAACCCAATTAGCAAGCTAATTCGCCAATTAGCGAGCTAATTCGCCAATTAGCAAGCTAATTGCCCTATTATTAATAATCCATTTACTAATCTAATTAACATTCATATTAAGCACATAATATATTCCATTTCCATATTAAGGAAGCAGGATTTCATAATTGAAATACATCGGAGTACAACATGATATAGCTTCAACACTCAGTTGCCCCATTACACAACTGCACAAGTAGCAAGTTTCACATGCAATATCTAGAACCTTTCGAAATTAGCATCATAGATGGTACATAGAGAGATGCATCTCATCTGGAAAACTGCTGAAGCGGAAGGCGCATATTGGGCCTTCATTCATGTTGAAGGTCGTTGCAACTTTAGGCCAGTGCCTGTGGATGATTGACCGTCCATCCTTCGACCTCTTCAGGAATACTTCAATATTGAACCGTGGGTGTTGTATGAAAATTTTCCTCGCCTCTTGACCACAGAGGTGGTTTGAGAGGTAATCATCAGTGAACCCTGAAAACAAGGATGTGCATAAATATCTTCTCTATATTGTAAATGTGCAAAGGAATAAAAAAGGCAAGGTATAATCGTTAGTACCATCTTGTAAACCTCAGTGCTTCCCATTGTTTCCCTACAACACATATAAGGTAGTTACTCATCAGGTTAAGTAAGGGTTCGCATGCTATCAGTAAAATATGTTGATGATAAATAAGCACATTGCAGATTCATCAGATTAATTCAAGCCACATGGAAAACCCATTTTATCCAAACCAAGCATGATTAAGAACTAGGAAATATAGCACTTGTATATGTTTCTCATGTATTAAGTGCAGCCAAATTTGATTTATTCCTCACATGGTATACAATAACAGAATGCAGCCACAACAATTGAACATCACATTGCAGAATTGAACCAAGCAATTAACTAAACACCACAACAAATGAACCAAACGTTAACTGAGCACCACATTGCACAATATAACATACTCCTAATAGAAGATCGCACAGTTAACCAATCCAAGCATGCTTAACAACTTGGAAATATAGCAATTGTATTTGTTTTTCATGTATTTAGTACAGCCAAATTCCATTTATTTCTCACATGGTATACAATAACAGAATGCATCCACAACAATTGAACATCGCATTGCAGAATTGAACCAAGTAGTTAACTAAACACCACAAGAAATGAACCAAATGTTAACTGAGCACCACATTGCACAGTATAACATACTCCTAATAGAAGATCAGATAGTTAACGAAACCAAGCATGCTTAACAACTTGGAAATATTGCACCCTGAAGAATTGAACATCACATTTGCAAAATTGAACCAAGTAGTTAACTGAACACCATGTTGCACGACATATAGAACATATACACTATAGCAAAAGATTGCATGGTAAAAGTAGATAGCATAATTCACTAGAATTTGTTAAGGAAAGGCAGTAGCTAGCAAACTGAACATGGGTCCTTATAGTGAGTTAATAAGACAAGCTACTCCTCATTGTTGGAGATATCGATGATGATTGGCTCCATGGACATGGAAGAGGGCGAGGCCTACACATCGTGGGTGCCCTCGTTGTAGTGGTGAGTTGCCTGAGCCGCTCCAGGGACCAACCTGCTGGCTGATAACCCACATGTATAGGGGATCACAATAATTTTTGAGGGTATAGTATTCAACCCAAATTTATTGGTTCGACACAAGGGGAGCCAAAGATTATTCTCAAGTATTAACAGTTGAGTTATCAATTCAACCGCACCTGAAAGACTTAATATATGCAGCAAAGTACTTAGTAGCAAAGTAATATGGAAGTAACAGTAACAGTGGCAAAAGTAACAGTATTGGTTTTGTAGTGATTGTAATAGTGGCAACGAAAAAGTAAATAAGCAAAGAACAATATGTGAAAAGCTCGTAGGCAATGGATCAGTGATGGATAATTATGTCGGATGCGATTCCTCATGCAACAGTTATAACATAGGGTGATACAGAATTAGCTCCAGTTCATCAATGTAATGTAGGCATGTATTCTGAATATAGTCATACATGCTTATGGAAAAGAACTTGCATGACATCTTTTGTCCTACCCTCCCGTGGCAGCGGGGTCCTATTGTAAACTAAGGGATATTAAGGCCTCCTTTTAATAGAGTACCGGACCAAAGCATTAACACTTAGTGAATACATGAACTCCTCAAACTACCGTCATCACCGGTAAGTATCCCGATTATTGTCACTTCGGGGTTAATGGATCATAACACATAATAGGTGACTATAGACTTGCAAGATAGGATCAAGAACTCACATATATTCATGAAAACATAATAGGTTCAGATCTGAAATCATGGCACTCAGGCCGTAGTGACAAGCATTAGGCATAGCAAAGTCATAGCAACATCAATCTCAGAACATAATGGATACTAGGGATCAAACCCCAACAAAACTAACTCGATTACATGATAAATATCATCCAACCCATCACCGTCCAGCAAGCCTACGATGGAATTACTCACGCACGGGGGTGAGCATCATGAAATTGGTGATGGAGGATGGTTGATGATGATGATGGCGACGAATTCCCCTCTCCAGAGCCCCGAACGGACTCCAAATCAGCCCTCCCGAGAGAGATTAGGGCTTGGCGGCGGCTCCGTGTCGTAAAATGCAATGAATTCTGCTCTTTGATTTTTTTCTCGACGAACATGTATATATAGAGTTGGAGTTGAGATCGGTGGAGCATCAGGGGGCCCACGAGACAGGGGGGGCACGCCCCAGGGGGTTGGGCGCGTCCCCACCCTCGTGGACAGGGTGTGGCCCCCCTCGCGTTGATTCTTTCGCCAATATTTTTTATATATTCCAAAATTATTCTACGTTGATTTTCAGGTCATTCCGAGAACTTTTATTTCTGCACAAAAATAACACCATGGCGATTCTGCTGAAAACAGCGTCAGTCCGGGTTAGTTCCATTCAAATCATGCAAGTTAGAGTCCAAAACAAGGGCAAAAGTGTTTGAAAAGTAGATACGTTGGAGACGTATCAACTCCCCAAAGCTTAAACATTTGCTTGTCCTCAAGCAATCCAGTTGACAAACTGAAAGTGATAAAGAAAAACTTTTACAAACTCTGTTTGCTCTTGTTGTTGTAAATATGTAAAGCCGGCATTCAATTTTTTAGTAAAGATTATGAACTAACCATATTCACAATAACATTTAGGTCTCGTGTTTACTTATATCAATGACATAATCAACTAGCGAGTAATAATAATAAATCTCGCATGACAACACTTTCTCAAAACAATCATAAAATGACATAACAAGATGGTATCTCGCTAGCCCTTTCTGAGACCGCAAAACATAAATGTAGAGCACCTCTGAAGATCAAGGGCTGACTGGAAATTGTTTTTTTAGGGTCAACGACAGTGGGAGAGGCTCCCACTGACTTTTGTATTACTCACAAAGGAATCAGTTATATCATTGTTACAAGTGGATTTTAAGGCCCCCCCAGCCAAACTCACAAAGCTACAGGGGCAAGTGTTACAATTGTTGTATGTAAGAGTCTAGGAAAGGACGCAACTCCTCCCTACAACTGTGAACCAAAAGGGTCAGAAGCCCTTTGAATCTAGCCATCCATGAACCATAAGAGTGTGGAACCCCTCTAAAGTGTTGGTTATTTCTCTCCTTCCACAAGCTCCATGCAGCCATCAAGAAAATGTCCATAAACAGAGGTCGCCGCTAGTGTTCTCTACTAGCATGCAGTAGAGCGAGCCTGTTACCAGTGTTTGGCCAGATCATCCCGACCTTAGCCCAGCATTGTTGACTGAACGGGCAAGTGAAAAAGAGGTGTTCCACCGTTTCCTCAGGGGGCGCTGGCAAAGCATGCAAGAGAAAGTGTTGCCCGCCACGACAAAATGCCTGCGTCTCAGCATGTTCCTAGTGTTTAGACGATCAACAAACAACAGCCAGCCAAACATTTTGAATTTGATCGGGCTTTTAGCTTTCCATAGCTAGCGAAAGGCCTCATCAACAGCTGTATCTCTGAAGCAGTGATCGTAATATCGCTTGGAGGAGAAGGCCCCACCAATGTTGCATTCCCAGACATCGGTGCACCCCTCATCAAGGGACACATGCATCGTTCCATGCTGGATTTCTCTGACTTCATCTCGAGCTTGTGTGGACAGTGGCAAGTGGAAGATCAAGCTCGGGTCCGTAACCGTGAGGATTCTTGCAACCAGCTCATCTTCATTTAAGCAAAAGGAGAAGGCTCTGGGATAAATCTCCATTAATGATGTGTCACTGTCGTCAAACCAAACATCTTTCCAGAACAGGGAGGAGGATCCGTTGCCCAAAGTGACTTTGGTGATCCCGCGGAAAATATCGCTGAGCTGCATTACGTCCCGCCACCAGAAGGAGCCAACAGGATCCATCGCATGCAGCACTCGATCTGTGTAGTATGTGTCCCAGACCATAGTCACCCAGGGGACGTCATGGTGGTTGTAAAACTTAAACAGATGTTTCAGAAGCAGTGCAACATTCTGTGTCTTTATATCGATGACCCCAAGCCCACCTTTGCATTTTGGTCTGCAGACTAACTCCCAGGCTGCTAGAGAGTTATTTTTGACACCATCTTCAGAGTTCTTCGCCCAGAGACAGTACATGCGCAACTTATCAAGGTGTTCAATCACTTTGGGGTGGAGCTTGAGTGTACACATGGCATAGATTAACATCGATGTCATTGCCGAATTAACCAGGGTGAGCTTTGCCCCAGAGGACAACAAAGACAGGGCCGTGGACATTTTCCTCTCCACCCCATGCACAAGTGGCATGAGCTCAAGCAATGTCGGTCTGGTCGTGCCCATGGGGAGGCCAAGATAGGTGAATGGCATTGAACCAACCGAGCAGCCCAGAGCTTGAGCCAGATGCAAAGCACGCTATTGATCAAGGTTGATAGGGATGAGGGTGGATTTGTGAAAGTTGATCTTCAAGCCAACCGATGATGCGTAGTCCTCAAGGATTGTTTTCATGCGGGAAACTTGATCAGGGCAGGCTGGCATCACCAGGATGGTGTCATCCGCATACCGCACCACTGGATAGTCACTGTCACGACTGCATGGGATGGGCAGCTCAATCAATCCACAAGCAAACACGTCATTGACCGCGGCTTGTAAGGGATCAGCGGCGAGGACAAAAATCAGTGGAGAGAGGGGGTCGCCTTGCCGCACCCCACATTTACACTGAAACTTTCTGCCGGGGACCCCATTAAGGAGGATAGACGACACTCCAGATCCAAAGATTGTTTCCATACATCCCAGCCATCTGTCGTCAAACCCCATGTGTTTCATGATCTCCATCATTGGGTTGTGTTCAATGGTGTCAAAAGGTTTGACGAAGTCTAACTTGAGCAAGATAATCTCACGCGACGATCTCTGACATTGGTGAATATATTCAAACGACCATGCAAGACAGTCTTGGATGGTTCTCCCCTTGATGAACCCATACTGGTTCCGGTGTATGATTTTCAGAATAACTTTTTGCAGACGATTGGCCAAGATCTTTGTGACAATTTTCAAACAACAGTTTAGCAAGGTTATTGGTCTGTAGTTGTTTGCAGTTTTCGGAGATGAGGTTTTAGGTATCAGGGTAATGAACCCCTCGCTAATGCTGGTGATATCAAGAGTAGACGCATGGAAATCCTTACACATTTTATAGAAGTCCTCCTTAATAATCTGCCAACAGCTCTTAAGAAAACAACCATTAAAACCATCGGGACCCGGAGCCCGGTCTGTCGGCATCTCCTTTATTACTGCATCAATTTCCTCCTTAGAGAAAGGATTGACAGCTCTTCCAAACCAGGGATCTGTTTGATGATCCGGGGCAGGTCGAAGCGCATGGTAGTTGGCTTGGACGTGCCCAATCGTTCCTTATATGTGTTGTACAAAACCCCTTCTTTGCCAATGTGATCACTAACCACCACGTCTCCATCACGTAAATTGGCAATCAAATTCTGCCTAAACCTCTCAGTCGCTAGGAACTGAATGAGTTTAGTATTTTCATCCGCAAATCTGAAATATCTAACAGTGCAGCGTTTTCTTCAATAATCATTTTAATATTTCAGCATCTTGTTGAGGTGTAGTTTCAAGATACGCCTGAAGTTCTTTTCCTGTATGAATAGGGAGCGTTTATCTTCAAGGATATCCAACTGAGCGAGAGCTTCGTTGCTGTTCTGGATCATGATTTTCAGCTTGGAGATCCCCCGACTCCAGCGCTTAGGTTCATAACATAGATTTTTCAATTTTTTGCAGATAAGCACCGTGGAGTTTGGAGCATGACATGGCTTGGACCAGCACCATTGCACTACATTAGAGAAGCCCTCATGGTTGACCCAGTAGTTTTCAAATCAGAAGATCTTGGACTTGGGAATTTTGGACTCAATGGTTACAACACACGGGATGTGATCAGATACTGGCTTGCCAAGAGGTAAGACCATCGTGTTTGGGAAGACAGTAGTCCAGTTAGATGACGAGAAGAACCAATCAAGCTGCTCAAGCAGGGGGTCATCCTGCATGTTGCTCCAAGTATATGATCTGCCCTTGACAGGGAGCTCCATCAGAGATTGTGCACGGATGATTTCATTGAACAAGAGCATATCAGCAGCATCACCACCCGGTTTGTTTCTATTAACTGTGGAACGAATGAAGTTGAAGTCGCCCAATAACAACCAATTTTCATTACTGGGTATATGAAGGTCAAAAAGCCATGAACTAAAATCCACCCGACGCTGACCAGAACAAGGGCCATAAACATTGACTAAATTCCAAGCCTCATTAGATTGTGTTGAAACAAAGGAAACACCCACAGCAAAAGAATCAGTAAACCACAGCGTGCCCGTAAACAGAGAGCTATTCCAAATTCTGACAATGGCACCCGAAGCACCCATGGAAGATGCAAACGCAAACTTATCAAAACGCTTGGGACAGAAAGTTTTAATAAAAGCTAAATCAAATGATTCGCGCTTAGTTTTCTAGATACATAGCACAGAACAAGCGCTAGTATCGATAGCATTTCGAAGGGCCAAAAGTTTGTTTTCAGAGTTGATGCCTCTGACATTCCACGATAACACATTCCAAGATTTATTCATGATGGCCGAGGAGATCAGTTGTCTGAAGAGGAAGCCGCCTGCTGGCCATCCAGCAGTTTCTCCACAGAAAGATCTTCAGGAGCAATCCCGCAACATCCACCCACCTATTGGATTTCCTCGACGGAAGTAGGAGGCGGGCAAGGAACAGAGGCCACTTGTACCGGAGCAGCAGCCATGGAGATGGCCTGAACAGAAGGCATCACACGAGATCGCACCCTCGATCTAGTCTGCTTGATGTCATTGGCCTGATTGACATTGAAGCCATCATACTTGTTGGACCTGGTGCTCCTTCTGACTGCAGTGGTGTCAAGAGGCATATGCACATTACGCGAATTGGTGACCGCAAAGAGAGATGAAGATGCAAGTTGCTGGAGAGAAGTACCAGGAGCAGATACATCAACATGGGTTGGCTGAGAATAAACAGGTTCAGAAATGAACTATGCCGTGATAGCCTTGAGTCCAGGAGAATGATCAGCCATGATCCATTACTCCTCAACAACCGGAGCAGTGCCAGGTGCGTCCTCATATAGCAGACTGCGAGGGGTAATGTTGGCTCCCAACTGGAAAGATACACCAAAGACCATAGACATGAAATCCTGCTCGGGTACCAGATTTGACAGCCAAATTGCGCATACAGAGTTCAGGTGATTCTGAATGACTCTGAAGGGGTTGAGAGGAAGCATGACATGTTCAGACTACGCACCATAAAGCACCCGAGTATATATGTGTTTGAGCATATCTCCAATCCAAAGCAGAAAGTCTTGATCAAGAACAACCATGAGATTAACTGACCCACCACAAGCTCTGAAAAAAGCGGAGCATGCCCGTGAGCTCCCAAGCACAAATCCATCGGCCCACGGTTCAACCTCCTCAATTTCCTCCTCAGATGCCCAGACATCAGACAGATTATCATGAACGTTATGTTCTGGATCGTCCCCATCCATCAATGATGGTCCATCATACTGGAAAAATGTTCGGAAACTGAACCCTGAATAAGGCGGAGGAACAACTAGCCAAGCATGCCATCCATTTTCCTGAACCTGTTCCTGTTCCTGTGCATTGGCATTCGAAGAAGCCTCATTCAACGCCTCTTGTGCAGCCATCTCATCTATCATGTCCTGCTGCATAAGAGTATAAAACGGGAGCTGATACGGGTGTGGTGATGCATTGAGGAGAGGAGGAGCTTCTTCAGTGCCAACTAGGTTGGGGATGGTGTTTCTGCCATTCAAAACATACACTGGGACGGACCAAAAGCGGCCAAGTCCCGGCAGCAAACCAACACGAGTGACCAAAAGACTGTGCGGAACCTCAGCAACATCCTTGATATGACACTTAACTAAAACACGAGCTTTGTTCTGTCCAAGTCGCGGCCACACAAGCAGTTTACCAAAATTGGAGACGGCCTTATGAATGTAATGCTCTGTCTGATAATCCATAGGGATAGCAAGAAACATAATCCAAACTTCATACTCAAAAGCAGGCATGCGCATATTAAGACCTTCATCATGCGGGACTAGAGAGAATGTGGAATCATCGGTCAAGGCATGAGGTCCCTCCCGAATTGCTGCATCTCTGCTTTCCATATACCCAAAAACCACACACCCAATCCCAAGCGGATAGATTAAATCATCTAGCAGATCGTACTCCAGATCAACAGTAATAATGCGGCAAACTTCAGCCAGCCAGAACTCCCACTAATGATCGGGCACTGGGGGATGGACGGAGACGATGGCATACCTATCGTGATTGAGCGGAGGATCATCTACCACCATGACATGGCGCTGCACACGATGAGCTGGGCCTCTGTTAAAGGTCGATCCCACCGGAGCAAAGTCGAACGGGCGCACCGGGAAGTTTGCCATGTCTTCCACCCTTTGACGGCGAGCAGGAGCAAGAGTCACCGGCGGCGAGGAGCCGAAGGTGGTTTTTGGTGGAGGTGGCAGTGGTGGCGTGCTCGAGGGGGGTGGCTCTGCAGTCGATTGGGGAGGCTGGCAGGCGGAATTGACTACACAAGTGGGAGGGAGTCGTATCGGCAAGCAATGGGAAGGAGCCACACTCGATGGGCAAGAGATATTCTGTTTCCGAACCCAAACCTTGTGTACCTGTGTATCCCGAATAGTACGGGCCATACCAACTTCCGCAGGGTTAACGGCCGTAAAGGATAACTGGATTTTCCTAGGTAGGATCTCAACAGAAGTAGATGCATGCGGTCCAAAATGTGTCCAACGCACTTTAGGCAACCGACTACATAGGTTGGGCTGATGGGCCTTATGGCCAAGGTGTTGACAAAGCGGGCATCGGCGAAGCCCAAGATAGTGACTCGTCTGGTGCCCAGAGGCGCAACAGGCCAGGCAGGCCATACTTGGTGAGGACCGGCCCAATATGCATGGCACATGACGTGATGGGGTCGGATCGCTAGATGTCATTGAATCTGAAGAATAGCACAAACAATTTCCAGAGATGTCCCCACACTTTTGGAAAAATATACCCGTGCAACCTGAAGGTGAGTGACCAAACCTATCACAATGAGAACAGTGCTTAAGCCGTTCAAAAATATAATCCTTCATGGGTATGCTAGAAAAACCCACCATTAGCTTGACACTCTCATTATCATATCCAGCCTGCCAACCATCAATAATATGAAAGAGCTTTTCTTCAGGAATTTTATCCCACAATCCTTGATAAAGCCGATGTCCACAGAAGGATGGCAACATGACATGAGATCCGGACAAATTCGGTAAATTGATGGCCCCAATACGAAAGGGATAGGGATGTTCCTGAGAATCCAGCCCCGATAAACTTCCAAAAGAAAAATCCAGGGAGGGACCGGCGCCGGAATTAGTCACCGTCGGCGAATGAACCAAACCCAATTTATGAAAAACCTTGAGCGATGCTGGATCAAAACCATTCTTGGAGTTGGAGACTAGCCATTTGGATTTGATCGTCGGGCCTGGCGAAGATGCCAAGCCATGGAGTTCAGTATCCGCATGCCAACCAACGGTCCTAGACCGAGAACTTGCACCTCGATGGAGGTGAAAATGACATATGAAGTCCTGCCAGATGCGATCTCGTAGACCAAAAATGAAATGACCCACCCGATTAGAAGCCACTGAGAACCGAAAACGGCGATCACCCAATTGCAAAACATTGAATCCATCAAAGAATCCTCCAATACAAGATTGTAGTGCCAATCCCACAGATTCCACCGAGAGAAGAAATGAGGCCGAGGAGAAAGAAACTTCAAGGAAGAACTCCTTGGAGTTAGGGTTTGGGACGAAATGGACCATAGATCCAAAACATTTACGCACCTGGTCCTCGACCTTGAGGTCGGGGCAGAAATCCCAATGGAGGAGGCCGTCCATTGGGAGCGCCGGGAGGGGCAACTAGGGCCAGAGGCCGGAGTCGCCATGGGAGTCGCCATGCGGGGGTGGATAGGTGGGAGTCGCCATCGGTCTCTCCATCTGGGATCTCTTTACTTGACTGGAAATTGTAATTCATGTTAAAAGAGATCCCGTCAAGTCATACTCAATGTAAACTAATAGTAGTGCATACAAATGATAGCGGTGGTCTCCAACTGGTGCTTTTTAATAAGAGGATGATGATGACTCAACATAAAAGTAAATAGGTAGGCCCTTTGAAGAGGGAAGCAGGGATTTGTAGAGGTGTTGATACGTTTCCAACGTATTATAATTTTTGATTGCTCCATGCTATATTATCTACTGTTTTGGACATTATTGGGCTTTATTATCCACTTTTATATTATTTTTGGGACTAACCTATTAACTGGAGGCCCAGCCCAAAATTGCTGTTTTTTTGCCTATTTTAGGGTTTCGAAGAAAAGGAATATCAAACGGAGTCCAAACGGAATGAAACCTTCGGGAACGTGATTTTCTCACCGAAAATGATCCAGGAGACTTGGACCCTACGTCAAGACAGAAAAGAGGAGGCCACGAGGTAGGGGGCGCGCCTACCCCC
>NC_041392.1:263016471-263049314 GCF_002162155.2 Triticum dicoccoides
CTCGTGGGCCCCCTGTTGCTCCACCGACGTACTCCTTCCTCCTATATATACCTACGTACCCCCAAACGATCGGATACAAAGCCAAAACCCTAATTCCACCACCGCAACTTTCTGTATCCACGAGATCCCATCTTGGGGCATGTTCTAGAGCTCCACTGGAGGGGGCATCGATCACGGAGGGCTTCTACATCATCACCATAGCCCCTCCGATGAAGTGTGAGTACGTAGTTCACCTCAGACCTACGGGTCCATAGTTATTAGCTAGATGGCTTCTTCTCTCTTTTTGGATCTCAATACAATGTTCTCCCTCTCTTGTGGAGATCTATTCGATGTAATCTTATTTTTGCGGTGTGTTTGTTGAGACCGATGAATTGTGGGTTTATGATCATGTCTATCTATGAACAATATTTGAATCTTCTCTGAATTCTTTTATGTATGATTGGTTATCTTTGCAAGTCTCTTCGAATTATCAGTTTGGTTTGGCCTACTAGATTGATCTTTCTTGCAATGGGAGAAGTGCTTAGCTTTGGGTTCAATCTTGCGGTGTCCTTTACCAGTGACAGTAGGGGCAGCAAGGCACGTATTGTATTGTTGCCATCGAGGATAACAAGATGGGGTTGTCATCATATTGCATGAGTTTATCCCTCTACATCATGTCATCTTGCTTAAGGCGTTACTCTGTTTTCATTAACTTAATACTCTAGATGAATGCTGGATAGCGGTCGATGAGTGGAGTAATAGTAGTAGATGCAGGCAGGAGTCGGTCTACTTGTCTCTGACGTGCTGCCTATATACATGATCATGCCTAGATATTCTCATAATTATGCTCAATTCTGTCAATTTCTCAACAGTAATTTGTTCACCCACTATAGAATACTTATGCTCTTGAGAGAAGCCACTAGTGAAACCTATGGCCCCTGGGTCTATCTTCATCATATTAATCTTCCAATACTTAGTTACTTACATTGATTTTATTTTACTTTGCATCTTTATCATAAAAATACCAAAAAATATTATCTTATCATATCTATCAGATCTCACTCTCATAAGTGGCCGTGTAGGGATTGACAACCCCTTATCGCGTTGGTTGCGAGGATTTATTTGTTTTGTGCAGGTACGATGGACTCGCGCATAGCCTCTACTGGATTGATACCTTGGTTCTCAAAACCGAGGGAAATACTTACGCTACTCTGCTGCATTATCCCTTCCTCTTCGGGGAAAAACCAACGCAGTGCTCAAGAGGTAGCAAGAAGGATTTCTGGCGCCGTTGCCGGGGAGTCTACGCAAAAGTCAATACACCAAGTACCCATCACAATCCCTATCTCCCGCATTACATTATTTTCCATTTGCGTCTTGTTTTCCTCTCCCCCACTTCACCCTTGTCGTTTTATTCGCCCTCTCTCTCTCTCTCTATCCTCCCTCTCTTTCCCGTTTGCCTCTTTTTGCCCACTCACTTTTTGTTTGATTGCTTGCTTGTCGCAATGGCTAAAGATAACACTAAATTGTGTGACTTTACCAATACCAACAACAATGATTTTATTAGCACACCGATTGCTCCTCTTACCGATGTTGAATCTTGTGAAATTAATGCTACCTTGCTGAATCTTGTCATGAAAGATTCGTTTTTCGGCCTTCCTAGTGAAGATGCCGCTACCCATCTAAATAGCTTCGTTGATTTGTGTGATACGCAAAAGAAGAAAGATGTGGATAATGATATTGTTAAATTGAAGCTATTTCCTTTTTCGCTTAGAGATCGTGCTAAAGCTTGGTTCTTGTCTTTTCCTAAAAATAGTATTGATTCATGGAATAAGTGCAAAGATGCTTTTATCTCTAAGTATTTTCCTCCCGCTGAGATCATCTCCCTTAGAAACAATATTATGAATTTTAAGCAACTTGATCATGAACATGTTGCACAAGCTTGGGAGAGGATGAAATTAATGATACGTATTTTCCCTACTCATGGTTTGAATTTGTGGATGATTATATAAAATTTTTATGCCAGATTGAATTTTGCTTCTAGAAATCTTTTAGATTCGGCCACGGGAGGCACTTTTATGGAAATCACTTTAGGATAAGCTACTAAACTCCTAGATAATATTATGGTTAATTATTCTCAATGGCATACTGAAAGATCTACTAATAAAAAGGTGCATGCGATAGAAGAAATTAATGTTTTGAGTGGAAAGATGGATGAACTTATGAAATTATTTGCTAGTAAAAGTGTTTCTTCTGATCCTAATGATATGCCCTTGTCTACTTTGATTGAGAATAATAATGAATCTATGGATGTGAATTTCGTTCGTAGGAACAATTTTGGTAACAACGCGTATAGAGGAAATTTTAATCCTAGGCCTTATCCTAGTAATCCCTCTAATAATTATGGTAATTCCTACAACAATTCTTATGGAAATTATTATAATATGCCCTCTGATTTTTAATCTAATATTAAAGAATTTATTACTTCGCAAAAGAATTTCAATGCTTTGATTGAAGAACAATTGCTTAAGATTGATGAGTTGTCTAGGAACGTTGATAGAATTTCTCTTGATGTTGATTCTTTGAAACTTAGATCTATTCCACCTAAGCATGATATCAATGAGTCTCTCAAAGCCATGAGAATTTCCATTGATGAGTGCAAAGAAAGAACCGCTAGAATGCGTGCTAAGAAAGATGCCTTTATAAGAGCGTGTTCCTCTAGTTCCTATGAAAATAAAGATGAAGATCTAAAAGTTATTGATGTGTCCCCTATTAAATCTTTGTTTTCCAATATGAATCTTAATAATGATGGGACTGAATACGATCCACCTTTACCTAGAAGGCATTCCAAGAATTCAGAGTTTTTAGATCTTGATGCTAAAATTGATGAAAGTGGGATTGAAGAAATTAAAACCATAGATGTTGCTAAACCCACTATTTTGGATTTCAAGGAATTTAATTATGAAAATTTCTCTTGGATTGATTGTATTTCCTTGTTGCAATCCGTGCTAAATTCTCCTCACGCTTATAGTCAAAATAAAGCATTCACTAAACATATCGTTGATGCCTTGATGCAATCTTATGAAGAAAAACTTGAATTGGAAGTTTCTATCCCTAGAAAACTTTATGATGAGTGGGAACCAACTATTAAAATTAAAATTAAAGATCATGAGTTTTATGCTTTATGTGATTTGGGTGCTAGTGTTTCCACGATTCCAAAGACTTTGTGTGATTTGTTAGGTTTCCGTGATTTTGATGATTGCTCTCTAAACTTGCACCTTGCGGATTCTACTTTTAAGAAACCTATGGGAAGAATTAATGATGTTCTTATTGTTGCAAATAGGAATTATGTGCCCGTGGATTTTATTGTTCTTGACATAGATTGCAATCCTTCATGTCCTATTATTCTTGGTAGACCCTTCCTTAGAACGATTGGTGCAATTATTGATATGAAGGAAGGAAATATTAGATTCCAATTTCCCTTAAGGAAAGGCATGGAAAAATTTCCTAGAAATAAAATTAAATTACCTTATGAATCTATTATGAGAGCCACTTATGGATCGCCAACCAAAGATGGCAGTACCTAGATCTACCCTTGCTTTTTATGCCTAGCTAGGGGCGTTAAACGATAGCGCTTGTTGGGAGGCAACCCAATTTATTTTTATTCCTTGCTTTTTGCTCCTGTTTAGTAATAAATAATTTATATAGCCTCTGTTTAGGTTGTGTTTTTTGTGTTTAATTAGTGTTTGTGCCAAGTAGAACCGTTGGGAAGACTTGGGGAAAGTCTTGATATCTTGCTGTAAAAAACAGAAACTTTAGCGCTCACGAGAACTGCTGCCATTTTTATTTGGAAAGTCCTATTTAGTTAATTCTTTTTGCATATGATTAATATATAAATTCCTCACGTCCAGCAATTTATTTTAGAATTTTTGGGGTTCCATATCTTGCTCTAGATATAGATTACTACAGACTGATCTGTTTTTGACAGATTCTGTTTTTCGTGTGTTGTTTGCTTATTTTGATGAATCTATTGCTAGTAAAATAGTTTATAAACCATAGAGAAGTCGGAATACAGTAGGTTTAACACCAATATAAATAAAGAATGAGTTAATTACAGTACCTTGAAGTGGTCTTTTGTTTTCTTTCGCTAACGGAGCTCACGAGATTTTCTACTTTAAGTTTTGTGTTGTGAAGTTTTCAAGTTTTGGGTAAAGATTTGATGGATTATGGAACAAGGAGTGGCAAGAGCCTAATCTTGGGGATGCCCCGGAAGGCGTCCCCTCTTTTCGTCTACTTCTATCGGTAACTTTACTTGGAGCTATATTTTTATTCACCACATGATATGTGTTTTGCTTGGAGCGTCTTGTATGATTTGAGTCTTTGCTCTTTAGTTTACCACAATCATCCTTGCTGTACACACCTTTTGAGAGAGCCATACATGATTTGGAATTTCTTAGAATACTCTATGTGCTTCGCTTATATCATTTGAGTTATATAGTTTTTCTCTAGTACTTCACTTGTATCTTTTAGAGTACGGTGGTGGATTTGTTTTATAGAAACTATTGATCTCTCATGCTTCACTTAGATTATTTGGAGAGTCTTAAATAGCACGGTAATTTTCTTAAATAATCCTAATATGCTAGGTGTTCAAGATGAATAATTGTTTTTCTTTTGAGTGTTTTGAATACTAAGAGAAGTTTGATGCTTGATGATTGTTTTGAGATATGGAGGTAATAATATGAAAGTTGTGCTAGTTGAGTAGTTGTGAATTTGAGAAATGCTTGTGTTGAAGTTTGCAAGTCTCGTATCATGCATGTATGGTAAATGTTGTGTAAAAAATTTGAAACATGAGGTGTTATTTGATTGTCTTCCTTATGAGTGGCGGTCGGGGATGAGCGATGGTCTTTTCCTACCAATCTATCCCCCTAGGAGCATGCGCGTAGTGCTTTGGTTTTTGATGACTTGTAGATTTTTGCAATAAGTATGTGAGTTCTTTATTACTAATGTTGAGTCCATGGATTATACACACTCTCACCATTCCATCATTGCTAGCCTCTTCGGTACCGTGCATTGCCCTTTCTCACATTGAGAGTTGGTGCAAACTACACCGGTGCATCCAAACCCCGTGATATGATACGCTCTTTCACACATAAACCTCCTTATATCTTCCTAAAAATAGCCACCATACCTACCTATTATGGCATTTCCATAGTCATTCCGAGATATATTGCCATGCAACTTTCCACCATTCCGTTCATCATGACACATTCATCATTGTCATATTGCTTAGCATGATCATGTAGTTGACATAGTATTTGTGGCAAAGCCATCGTTCATAATTCTTTCATACATGTCACTCTTGGTTCATTGCATATCCCGGTACACCGTCGGAGGCATTCATATAGAGTCATATCTTGTTCTAAGTATCGAGTTGTAATCATTGAGTTGTAAATAAATAGAAGTGTGATGATCATCATTCATAGAGCATTGTCCCAAATAAAAAAAGAGAGAGAAAGGCCAAATAAAAAATAATATATAAAGAAGGGACAATGCTACTATCCTTTTTCCACACTTGTGCTTCAAAGTAGCACCATAATCTTCATGATAGAGAGTCTTTTGTCTTGTCACTTTCATATACTAGTGGCAATTTTTAATTATAGAACTTGGCTTGTATATTCCAACAATGGGCCTCCTCAAGTGCCCTAGGTCTTCGTGAGCAAGCAAGTTGGATGCACACCCACTTAGTTTCTTTTGTTGAGCTTTCATACATTTATAGCTCTAGTGCATCCGTTGCATGGCAATCCTTACTCCTTGCATTAAGATCAATCGATGGGCATCTCCATAGCCCGTTGATTAGCCTCGTTGATGTGAGACTATCTCCTTTTTTGTCTTCTCCACATAACCCCCATCATCATATTCTATTCCACCCATAGTGCTATATCCATGGCTCGCGCTCATGTATTGCGTGAAATTTTATAGGTTTGAGATTACTAAAGTATGAAACAATTTCTTGGCTTGTTATCGGGGTTGTGCATGATGAGAGCATTCTTGTGTCACGAAAATGGAGCATGACTAAACTATATGATTTTGTAGGGATGAACTTTCTTTGGCCATGTTATTTTGAGAGGACATAATTGCTTAGTTAGTATGCTTGAAGTATTATTATTTTTATGTCAATATGAACTTTTATCTTGAATCTTTCGGATCAGAATATTCATACCACAATTTAGAAGAATTACACTAAAATTATGCCAAGTAGCACTCTGCATCAAAAATTCTGTTTTTATCATTTACCTACTCAAGGACGAGAAGGAATTAAGCTTGGGGGTGCTTGATACGTCTCCAACGTATCTATAATTTTTGATTGCTCCATGCTATATTATCTACAGTTTTGGACATTATTGGGCTTTATTATCCACTTTTATATTATTTTTGGGACTAACCTATTAACCGGAGGCCCAACCCAGAATTGTTGTTTTTTGCCTATTTTAGGGTTTCGAAGAAAAGGAATATCAAACGGAGTCCAAACGGAATGAAACCTTCAGGAACGTGATTTTCTCACCGAACATGATCCAGGAGACTTGGACCCTACGTCAAGACACAAAAGAGGAGGCCACGAGGTAGGGGGCGCGCCTCCCCCCCCCCAGGCGCGCCCTTCACCCTCGTGGGCCCCCTGTTGCTCCACCGACATACTCCTACCTCCTATATATACCTACGTACCCCAAAACGATCAGATACAGAGCCAAAACCCTAATTCCACCGCCGCAACTTTCTGTATCCACGAGATCCCATCTTGGGGCCTGTTCCGGAGCTCCGCCGGAGGGGGCATCGATCATAGAGGGCTTCTACATCATCACCATAGCCCCTCCGATGAAGTGTGACTAGTTCACCTCAGACCTACGGGTCCATACTTATTAGCTAGATGGCTTCTTCTCTCTTTTTGGATCTCAATACAATGTTCTCCCCCTCTCTTGTGGAGATCTATTCGATGTAATCTTCTTTTTGTGGTGTGTTTGTTGAGAGTGATGAATTGTGGGTTTATGGTCAAGTCTGTCTATGAACAATATTTGAATCTTCTCTGAATTCTTTTATGTGTGATTGGTTATCTTTGCAAGTCTCTTCGAATTATCAGTTTGGTTTGGCCTACTAGATTGATCTTTCTTGCAATGGGAGAAGTGCTTAGCTTTGGGTTCATTCTTGCGATGTCCTTTCCCAGTGACAGTAGGGGCATCAAGGCACGTATTGTATTGTTGCCATCGAGGATAACAAGATGGGGTTTTCATCATATTGCATGAGTTTATCCCTCTACATCATGTCATCTTGCTTAAGGCGTTACTCTGTTTTCATTAACTTAATACTCTAGATGAATGCTGGATAGCGGTCGATGAGTGGAGTAATAGTAGTAGATGCATGCAGGAGTCAGTCTACTTGTCTCGGACGTGATGCCTATATACATGATCATGCCTAGATATTCTCATAACTATGCTCAATTCTGTCAATTGCTCAACAGTAATTTGTTCACCCACCATAGAATACTTATGCTCTTGAGAGAAGCCACTAGTGAAACCTATGGCCCCCGGGTCTATCTTCATCATATTAATCTTCCAATACTTAGTTATTTACTTTGCTTTTATTTAACTTTGCATCTTTATCATAAAAATACCAAAAATATTATCTTATCATATCTATCAGATTTCACTCTCGTAAGTGGCCGTGTAGGGATTGACAACCCCTTATCGCGTTGGTTGCGAGGATTTATTTGTTTTGTGCAGGTACGAGGGACTCGCGCGTAGCCTCCTACTGGATTGATACCTTGGTTCTTAAAACTGAGGGAAATACTTACGCTACTCTGCTACATCATCCCTTCCTCTTCGGGGAAAAATCAACACAGTGCTCAAGAGGTAGCAGGTGCCAGAGCTTGATTTTGAAATAGAGATGTATAATATTTTGAGCGGTACACTTTCATTGTCAACATAATAACCGAGAGATCTCGATATCTTCCATGCTACACACACTATAGGTGGTTCCCAAGCGGAATGGTAAAGTTTATACTCCCCCACCACCAACAAGCATCAATCCATGGCTTGCCCGAAACAACAGGTGCCTCCAACTAACAACAATCCCGGGGGAGTTTTGTTTGCAATTGTTTTGATTTGGTTTGAGCATGGGACTAGGCATCCCGATGACCAGCCATTTTCTCGTGAGTGAGGAGCGGAGTCCACTCCTCTTGAGAATAACCCGCCTAGCATGGAAGATACATACAACCCTAGTTGATACATGAGCTATTCGAGCAAACAAAACAGAATTTCATTTGAAGGTTTAGAGTTTGGCACATACAAATTTACTTGGAACAGCAGGTAGATTCCGCATATAGGAAGGTATGGTGGACTCACATGGAAAAGCTTTGGGGTTTATGGAATTGGATGCACAAGCAGTATTCCCGCTTAGTACAAGTGAAGGCTAGAAAGAGACTGGGAAGCGACCAGCTAGAGAGCGACAACAATCATGAAGATGCATTAAAATTAATCAACACTGAATGCAAGGATGAGTAGGGTATAATTCACCATGAACATAAATATCATGGAGGCTATGTTGATTTGTTTCAACTACATGCGTGAACATGTGCCAAGTCAAGCTACTCGAATCGTTCAAAGGAGGATACCATCCTATCATACCACATCACAACCATTTTAATAGCATGTTGGCACGCAAGGTAAACCATTATAAACTCCTAGCTAATTAAGCATGGCATGAGCAGATATAATCTCTAATTGTCATTGCAAACATGTTGCATTCATAATAGGCTGAATTAGGAACGATGAACTAATCATATTTACAAAAACAAGAGAGGTCGAGTACATACCAGCTTCTCTCATCTCAATCAGTCCATAATATATCGTCATTATTGCCTTTCACTCGCACGACCGAACGGTGTGGATAATAATAATAGTGCACGTGCATTGAACTAAGCTGGAATCTGCAAGCATTTAATACAAAGGAGAAGACAAGGTAATATGGGTTGTTGGTTAGATCAACAATAATGCATATAAGAGCCACTCAACATTTTCATTATGGTCTTCTCCTCTCGACCCCCAAAGAACAAGAAAAGAAATAAAAGTATTTGCATGGGAAAGCTCCCAACAAGCAAAATAAGAACGAGAAATCGTTTTGAGTTTTCTTTTAGTTACTACTACTACTACATGCGTGGAAAGTAAACTAGCTAAAAGCTACAACTAATTTTTTTTGTTTTTTATTAAGGTTTTTCAAACACACAAGAAGAAAGCTTCAAACAGAAAATAAACTAGCATGGATGATACAATGAAAAAGTATGAGCATCGACAACTGGCATGAGTGTGTGGACATGAATGTAATGTCAGTGAGAAATACGTACTCCCCCAAGCTTAGGCTTTTGGCCTAAGTTGGTCTATGGCCATGGCTGGCCTGGTGGATATCCAAAGTTGAAGCTGGGGTCATACAGAGATGCAGAAGCTACTGCCTGACGAGCTGCAGCTTGGAGGTGAGCTGCCTCCATCCTCCTCTCGTACTCGTTCGCCTCCTCCCTGGTTATAACATATCTCCTTTTTGCCTGAAAGTCAAAGAAAGCAGGAGCAGTGAGAGCAACATGGACGGTGCGCCGTCTGTCAAAGATTAGTCGATACTAGAGGAATTGTTCATTCCTCTCAACAAACTGATGGCAAACCATAGCATTATAATCAGATAACACTACAAAAAAAGACACATCCATGACATTTTGGGCCGAACGAATTTTTTTCTGTCATACTTATGACACTTCTATGACGATAATTGTGACAAAACCCGGTATCATCATAGATGTGGTGGGGTCCTACTTCTATGACAAAAAATCATGACAGAAAATGGGCTTTTTGTCCTGGGCAGGCCAGAGATGCAGCTGCATGACATTCTTTGGGCCATCCATGATGGAAAAAACTATGGTAGAAGCGAGGGCGAGGAAAATATCGAGGTGTGCCCGGTTACGGTGGGTGGTCGGGGCCGAGCGATGCACGTTTCTCTCGTACACGCACGCGCGTGGGTGCGAGGCGTTGGGCTCTAACTGAATCCGAGCGAGGCGTTGGGCTCTAACTGAACCCGAGCGATTGCACCGGAGGCTACGTATTACTGAACCTGAGCGATCGATCAATGGCTATTAACTGAACTCGATCGAGCGATTCCTTTGCTACTGCTGCTAACTGAAGCCGATCGATGCTGCCTTTGGATGAACAGTGAGCATTGCTGGGGGCTTTGGATGAACAGTTCCTGGTGGGGGTGGATGAATAGGACCCCGTGGTTTTGCCTCTGGATGAACAGGACCCTGATTGATCGAGCCGGTTGGGGTTGGATGAACAGGACCCCGTGGAGGGCAGGATGACTAGGACCACCCCATGGAGGGCTGGATGAATAGTAGATGGTGGAGGGCTGGATGAACAATAGCCCGTGGAGGGGTGGTTGAACAGGAGCCTGTGGAGAGGGTTGGTTGAACAGTAGCCGATGGAGTAGCGCGCGGTGGAGAATGGATGAACAGGAGCCCGTGGATGAATAGTCGCAAGTGGAGGCTGGAGGAGGTCAACGGTGGATGAACAGTAGCCCATGGGGGTCGACGGTGGAGATGAATAGTATCCCGTGGAGTCCCGTTTTGCGGTACGCCACACCCCTCCCGATGAACAGGACCCACATTTCGACCGTAGCGCTCCAACACAAGTCTGTTTCCTCCGTTTTGCGGTATGCCACACCCCTCCCGATCAACAGGACCCCCGTTTCGACCGTAGGCGGTCCGTTTCCTCTGTTTTGCGATACGCCAAACCCCTCCCAATGAACAGGATCCCATTTCGACCGTGGCCGGTCGAACACAAGGACGTTTCCTTCGTTCTACGGTACGTCAGGCCTCATTTCCATCGGCAGCTCTGTCCAAGCCCTCCTGATGAACACGACGACGCATTCCATTTTGACCCAGCCGGTTGGCTCCCCATGAACACGACGACGACGCAGTTTCTCCGTTTCGACCCAGCCATGTACACGAGCCTTGGCCGTACATATGCGCGAGTAGGCGTTCGAGACCCTGCCCGTATGTACATACACGGCCGTATTTTCTTTCTTGCACACTAGCTGCTGTACGTACGTGTACATGCTATGTGCGCGCCTCTACTACGACACGTGTGCGCCTCTACTACGAGACGTGCGCGCCTCTACATCAACCAGTATGTATGTACACGTTCGCGACCAGAATGACAATGCTACGTACGCTTTGACCAGGTGGGTCACGACTGTCAGGCACTTCCTTGCGTGCGAAGATGTAGCTGGTGGGTCCCAGCAGTTAGGGGGTGAATCATTTTTTTGCCCGAGCGCACTTCCTTGCATGCGAAGATGTTGCTGGTAGGTCCCAGCAGTCAGGGGGAAACATTTTTTTTGAAATAGAGTTGTCCGTCTGGTGGGTCCCTGCTGACAGGTGGAGGAATAATTATTTTGCGTGTAATAAGGAGGCACTTCCTTATGGCCGCCGTGGACCCAGCTGTCAGCCCCTCCATGTATAATACTCTTCCGATGGAAGTCATTCCTTGACCATGTTGACCACGCTGCGCTAAGAGCACCAGGGCGGTGGACGACTGCGAGGCCTAGGAAGGGGATGACGCGGAGCCGGGGAAGACGCGGTAGTGGAAGCCCGCGTGGAGAGGAGTACGAGGGTTGACTGGTTCGACTGCGGTGTGAGGCTACCGTTGCCACAGGGCCTGGCCAGCATTAGGAATAGTAGGGGGCGGTGAGGCCTCTGCGGCAGCACAACCGGCCATGGGAGGCAGGAGCATGCGGCATGACCGGCGCTGCTTTGGGCGGCTGGAGCAAGAAGACCAGAGGTTGAAGAAGCACTACAGCCGTTGGATGGACATCGTACGGTCACTGGAGGTAGAATCGTTCATATTGACTAAGTTGACAAAGCACTCCGTCCCCTTCGACTCAGTAGGCCCACAAGTCAGCCTCCCACCAAGGTGGGTCCCAACTAGCAGGGGGAGTATTCATTTTTTTGTGCGTAATAAGGAGGCACCTCCGGTGGGTCCGAGCTGACAGCAGGGGGAATATTTTTTTCGCGTAATATGTTGGCCCATCCGGTGGGTCCTAGCAGTCAGGGGGGAAACATTTTTTTCGCCAAATATGGTGGCCCGTCCGGTTGGTCCCTGCTGTCAGGTGGAGGAATAATTATTTTCCGCGTAATAAGGAGGCAGTTCCTTGCGGCTGCCGTGAACCCAGCTGTCAGCCTCTCCACATACAGTACTCTTCCGATGGAAGTCGTTCCTTGACCACATTGACCACGCCGCGCCAAGAGCACCAGGGCGGTGGACGATGGCGAGGCCTAGGAAGGGGACGACGCGGAGCCGGGGAAGACGCGACAGTGGATGCCCACGCGGAGAGGAGTACGAGGGTTCACTGGTTCGGCTGCGGTGTGAGGCTGCCGTCACCGCAGAATAACAGGGGGTGTGGGTGATTGGAGGGATGCCCTATGAGGGAGTCCTGGATTAGGGGGTGTCCGGATAGCCGGACTATACCTTCGGCCGGACTCCTAGACTATGAAGATACAAGATTAAAGACTTCGTCCCGTGTCCGGAAGGGACTTTCCTTGGCGTGGAAGGCAACCTTGGCGATACAGATATGTAGATCTCCTACCATTGTAACCAACTCTATGTAACCCTAGCCCTCTCCGGTGTCTATATAAGCCAGAGGGTTTTTAGTCCGTAGGAACATACAATCATACCATAGGCTAGCTTCTAGGGTTTAGCCTCTCTGATCTCGCGGTAGATCTACTCTTGTACTACCCATATCATCAATATTAATCAAGCAGGACGTAGGGTTTTACCTCCATCAAGAGGGCCCGAACCTGGGTAAAACATTGTGTCCCCTGCCTCCTGTTACCATCCGCCTAGACGCACAGTTCGGGACCCCCTACCCGAGATCCGCTGGTTTTGACAACGACATTGGTGCTTTCATTGAGAGTTCCTCTGTGCCGTCGCCATCAGGAAGGATGCCTCATCCCGTATTTAAAGATGGCACCGTTGCTAAGGGAGCTTTGGCTGTCGGCCAAACTCTCTGGCTAGGTGGTTTCCTTATGACCGCCTGTTCGGCTGCTGCGCCGACAATGACCTCTCGGGTCATCGAAAGCAATCTTCACATCAGCTCGGAATTTGCCGAGCAGCTAGATCCAATGGAGCTCTCTTCCCTAAACGAGCTCTTGGATCGCATCGCCGCCCTGGGAGTCGCTACGGATTACGACCAGATTGGGCCTAAACCCGATCTGAGAGAGATTAACTCTCCCAGGTCACCCATCACATTGCTGTGGTAGAGGGACAGTGCGGCGACCCTTCATCTATCTTAAGGACTAGCTATGTCCGGATTCCCGATCCCTCCAAGCCGGATACCCGCGGAGGGGAGGACGTCACTCAAGACCTGAACTTAAAGTCAGGCGACGGGCTAGATTCATTGGACAGCATCCAAGAATCCAAACTTCCGAGTTCGGAAACTCCTTGGCCCCTAGGTCTTAGATTGGGTGAGGTTTCGGATTTGATTACACCCACCCACCCGTACATAAGTGATCTATCCCAAATTAGGCAAGAGCCTGAAGAAACAGTACATCATTACTGGGCCAGATTCCTCCTAGTTATGAACAGGATAAAGGACTGCCGCGAGGAAGACACAATTTCATTCTTCTGCAATAATTGCACGGACAAGGGAATCCTCAACACCATAAGTCGCCGTGATATTACACGCTTCGCTGACTTGGTGTCCATAGTACGAAAGTACTCTGCGATGGAAAGCGCCTGGAAAACTGAAATAAAATTTTGGGACAATCCGGCCCTGAATACAAACCCAGTCCGAAATAAAAGGGTGCATCATCGCCAGACACCTAGGTTCAATACCAAAAAGCAAAAGCCCTCTACAGGGCACGGAACCGTACTGGAAGGATGGCTTAATGGACCCTGTAAAATGCACAGTGCAGAGGGCGCCACACCAACTCACAGCCTTAGAGCATGTTGGATACTCCGGCAGGTGGCAAAAATTGGCGAAGATCTTCTAATTCCAGAAGCCACAGAAAGCCACCCCAGAGACACCAGTACGGTATTAACAGTCTTCGAGACTTTCGCATCAAATAATATGCGAAAAAAGAACACTCCTCAGCCTTGCCGAAGTCTACCAAGTAACAACAATAAACCCATGGAGTGACACGGCTATTACTTTTAATGCCAGTGATGAACCTAAATTCCGAACAGCCCGAGCACCAGCCGCATTGGTCCTCAGTCCAATAGTGGACGGCTTTCGTCTTACCAAGGTACTCATGGATGGCGGCAGCGGATTGAACCTCATTTATGAGGAAACCCTTCAAAAAATGGAAATAGACTGGAACCGCATTGAGCGAAGTAGCACAACCTTTAGAGGAATAATCCCCAGTCAGGAAGCGCGCTGTACAGGAAAAATCACACTAGATGTGGTGTTCGTCACGCCGGATAATTACAGGTCCGAAGAGGTCACGTTCCAAGTGGCCTCGTTCAGTAGCAGATATCATGCTCTACTAGGGCGGGAAGCGTTTACAATCTTCCAAGCAATACCCCATTACGGGTACATGAAGCTCAAGATGCCGGGGCCTAATGGAATCATCACTCTCGCTAGTGAGCCGGACATAACACTCCGCGCCGAAAACAAGACAGCCGCACTGGCCCTCGAGGCGCTATCCGAAGCCCTAGCGGCTGAGGAACTGACTGCGCTGCGCTCCATGGTGAATAGGGACGATGTGATACTCGACAAAAGATCCAAGTCCACCTCCTTTAAACCGGCGGACGAAATAGTCAAATTCCAGGTCCATCCAACGGACCCCAATAAAACAGCTTCCGTCGGGGCACAGTTAAACCCTGATGTAGACGCTGCACTGCGAGAGTTCCTACGAGAGAACTGGGACATTTTTGCCTGGCACCCTTCAGACATGCCAGGAATCCCACGCAGGCTGGCCGAACACAGCTTAAATATCCTAAAAGGATTCAAGCCAGTCAAACAGGCTCTTCGGCATTTTTCCGAACCTAAGAGACAGGCCATGGGAGAGGAACTAGCCAAGCTATTGGAGGTTGGATTCATCAAAGATATAAAACACCCAGACTGGCTAGCAAACCTGGTGATGGTACCAAAGAAGGACAAATCCTGGCGCATGTGCGTTGATTTTAAAGACCTTAACAAGGCTTGCCCAAAGGATCCCTTCCCTCTTCCCCGCATCGATCAAATTATCGACGCTACCGCAGGACACGATTCGTTGTGTTTCCTCGACGCATACTCCAGCTACCATCAAATAAAGATGGCAGAGTCAGACCAAGCCGCAACGACATTCATCACACCATACGGCACATTCTGCTTCAACACAATGCCATTCAGGCTCAAAAACGCCGGCGCAACATATCAGCGCATGATTCAGACATGTCTGGCAAACCAGATCGGCAAAACAGTGGAGGCATACGTAGATGATGTGGTCGTTAAAACAAGACATGTCAAATCTCTAGTAGACGACTTAAGGCTAACATTCGATAAACTCCGAACATACGACATCAAGCTCAACCCGGAAAAATGCGTTTTCGGCGTTCCAGCCGGAAAGCTCTTGGGCTTCATTGTATCCGGTAGAGGAATTGAACAAAATCCAGCCAAGATCCAAGCTCTGTCACAATTGGATATCCTGAAGGACCTCAAACAAATACAAAAATTAACTGGATGCGTGGCGGCTCTAAGCTGCTTTATCTCCCGCTTGGGAGAAAAGTCCCTACCCCTTTACCGCCTCCTTCGGTGCACCGAACACTTCGAGTGGACGGATGCAGCCACGGCCAGACTCGACGAAATAAAAGTCATCTTGGCAACAAACCCAGTCCTGGCCGTGCCAAACATTGGCGAACCAATGTTATTATACATTGCAGCAACCCATCAGGTCGTAATCGCAGTGCTCGTCATTGAACGAGAAACGGACGGACACAAATTCCCCCTTCAAAAGCTGGTCTACTATGTGTCCACTGTCCTTACTCCGTGCAAGTCACGGTACCCGCATTATCAAAAGATTGCGTATGCGGTATTTATGGCATCCCAGAAGCTGCGACACTACTTTCAAGAGTGTTCAATAACAGTAGCCTCGAAAAGTGCCACTTAACGATATTATAAACAACCGCGACGCGACGGGCCGGATTGCAAAATGGGCCATTGAGCTCCTCCCGTTCGACATAACTTACAAGCCACGGCGAGCTATCAAGTCGCAAGTTTTGGCCGACTTCGTCGCAGAATGGACGGAGGCCGAACTCCCTAAAGAGTACGGCACATATTCAAACTAGGTCATGCACTTCGACGGCTCCAAAATGTTGGCTGGTCTAGGGGCTGGTGTCATTTTGACGTCCCCCACGGGAGACACAGTTCAATATCTACTCCAGATAATGTACACAGACTCCAACAATGCAGCCGAATATGAGGCCCTTTTACATGGTCTCCGGATGGCAGTATCCATGGGCATATAATGCCTAGAGGTGTGCAGGGACTCGAACCTCGCAATATCCCAAATAAATGGAGACTTTGATGCCAAGGATCCAAAAATGGCAGCTTATCGCAACGCCATCCTAAAAATGTCAGCTTGGTTCGAAGGGCTCGAATTTCACCATATAGCCCGGGAAAATAATCAGGCGGTAGATGTCCTGGCACGCATCGGCGCAAAACACGATGTAGTCCCCCCCAACATCTTCTTGGAAAGGCTATTCAAGCCATCCGTAGTATGGGAAGGGGAACCCGGCAATGACAGCCTGGACCCAACCGCACTGCCCGACACCGAACACTCTGACATAATTGGAGGCTCTGCCAATGAAATAACACCTTCAGCGCATGTAATAATGGTCATCATCACCCCGTGGACAGAACAATTCCTCGCCTGCCTTACTAGGCAGGAACGCCCCGACGTCCAAAATGAGGCACGCTGCATAGTGCGGCGATCTAAAGCCTATAAAGTCCATGAGGGAGAGCTTTATAAGAAAAGCACTACCGGAGTCCTTCAAAGGTGCATCTCCGAAGAGGAAGGGCGGAACCTCCTGGCTGAAATTCATGCCGGACTCGGCGGTCATCACGCTGCAGCTCGGTCCCTTGTAAGCAAGGCCTTCCGTACAGGCTTTTATTGGCCGACGGCCCGGGCAGACGCCCAGGACTTAGTCCAACGATGCGTCGGTTGCCAGCTTTTTGCAAACCAAAGCCATATGCCACCCACCGCCCTCCAAACTATCCCCATCACTTGGCCCTTCGCGGTCTGGGGCTTGACATGGTCGGACCCCTTAAAGGCGGAACCCACAAGAAAAATACTTACTGGTCATGGTGGATAAGTTCACCAAATGGATAGAAGCCAAGCCTGTTAAGAGGGCCGAATCCGGACCGGTGATAGACTTTATATCCGGGGTTGTACACCGTTAAGGCATCCCCCACAGCATCATCACTAATAATGGCACGAACTTTACGGCCGACGAGGTAAAACTCTGGTGCAAAAACATGGGCATCAAGCTCGATTATGCTTCCATCTATCACCCACAAACTAACGGCCAGGTCAAACATGCAAATGGTCTTATCATGGGCGGCATCAAACCCAGATTAGTGCGGTCCCTTAAGGAATCTAGTACGCACTGGGTAGAGGAGCTCGACTCCGTACTCTGGGGGTTGCGGACCATGCCGAATCGCACCACCGGATACACACCATTCTTCATGGTGTACGGTGCAGAGGCAGTTTTGCCCTGCGACATAATTCATGACTCACCTCGAGTGCGCATGTACGAAGAAAGAGAAGCCGAGCTCGATCGGTAGGACAGTTTGGACGCCTTAGAGGAAGAGCGTGACGTGGAAAAAGCCCGTTCCGCATTCTATCAACATCAGGCTTGAAGATACCAAAGAAGAGAAGTACGGGCTAAAAATTACAACGTTGGCGAATTAGTTCTACGCCTGACGGATAAGAAAAAGTATAAACTCAAGCCCAAGTGGGAAGGTCCCTTCATAATTGACCAAGTCCTGACTGGTGGAGCGTACCGCCTGTGAGATGCATCGGATAACCGACTCAAGCCGAACCCATGGAACGCAGCCCGTCTCCGAAGATTCTATGCCTAGCGCCGGACTCTGTGTTCGTCTCCTTCCTCTGTCCATTTTTTATATACTTTCTATCTTACATTTCTCTCCTTCTCCTCGCTCTCTTATAGCCTTTAAAGGCTCATAAAGTGATGTGCTATCCGCGCTCATTAAACCTGGGGGCTTCTTTAAACAGAAGCTTATTTATACGGGCTTCATGCCCAACACATGTGTCACACTTCCGCATGTACCTTTTATTCACCATTATATGCATCGATATGACTTAAGTTTTGGCCAAGTTGGGTTGCCTGGCTCCTATGCTTACCCCTACGTTCCCGATTGTTCGGCTAGGTGGTAAAGGGAGCACCTCTACGATTGTTACTGCCGGGTCAGCCGGATGTGTACCTCAGACTGGGTGAAGCCGAAAGCTAGCGTTCTTAAGGGAATATTCGGTCAGTGAACTAAAGATGATCTTTTTTCACTTATTTATCTATACGCCCCCAGATGTTTTTCCTGCGTCTCTTTTCACAGAATGGACATGCACTTTAGGGCATGCCTCCCAGGGAAAGGAACCCCTAACGGAACTATTCTCCCTGGAAGATATTTCTTACTAACCATGTAATATAACATAACTAGTTGGGCACTTGTCTGTTCAAGCACTAATGACCCCTACGCCTGGTCTCCATGCATACCCCGGTTCTTATATAACTGCGAGGGTATTCGGACACACTCCGGACCGTCAGGTCCCGAGGTTGAAGCAAAAAGGTCGGCCATGACAAACGATCTACAATACGGCTAGAAGGCATTACACATGTCAATTAAAATTACATAGTCAATCTGACTGATTGTATTCCTCTTCAATACCATCTAACAGGCTGTCTAGCTTACAGTCCTGTTGGGAATACTTTGCGGCCAATTCTACTTGGCCGTATACTAAGCTCACAGGGATCTCCTTCCCATCGGGCCCCACGGGCCCGACCTCGGCCATGTGGTTTGGGTCAGCGTTCGTGTATCGCGTCTTCACCATGGCCCAGGCCTCCCTGGCGACTTGACGGCAGGCCGACATCTTCCACAATCGGAAGCGCCGCCGCCCTCCCTTTAGCTTCTCTACAAGCTCTCCAAGGCCTTCGGGCATGGAGACGGATGGCCACAAGGCCTGGGCGACGCCTTGCATCACCTGCCGAACTCGCTCGTGCAGTTGTGAGAGCTTGGGAAGAAGGTCACCCATAGAACTGGGCATTTCCTCTGCAGGACGACCTGTTAGCATACCTACAGACACTACTCTATTAGTCGACTTCCTCGCCGAAGTCTTTTTTCAAAGTTCGTTTAAGCACTTACTAAATATGCCGCGTCGAAGCCGCTGATTCTCCTTAATGGAGTCCAACAGCTGGGCACGAACATCCTTCAGTTCAACGCCCAGCTTAGTGTTGGCATCTTGGAGATCGTTCTTCTCCCGCCTCACCTTTGTCAGCACACTCTCACCAGCCTTCAGCTGGTGTAGGAGTTGTTGCTTGTCCGGAGTTAATCCGGCGCCATCTGTAATTTCATTTGTCAGATTTGCACCCACGCCGCACTTCGCAAAATACTTATCTTTCGAAGCGTATATTACCAGAGGGGGTCTCCTTGGGCTCCCCTGCCGTGGCTAGTGCGGCCTCAAGTTGGGCTTTGCACTCTTCCAACTCCTGGGACGGTAGGGTATTCTTTTCTGTAAGAACCTGCATAACAAATGATCCTTAAATCAGTTACTCTAACTGTTTCAAGTCTCGGGGGCTACTGGTATATATATAATTACCAAAATTTTCTTACCCATATGTCTTTTACATATTGCTCCGTGGCTCTGGCTAGACCATTTTGAGCGGCACGGAGGTACGCATCTCCCGAATTGAAGGCATCCAATGCCTCTTGGGAGAAACAAGCGTCGCGAAGAACTGTCCGGCGACGCCTGTGGTTCATGGCACTCTCCACCTCGGAATTGGTGGCAGACAACCTGTCTGCATCCTCTATCGGAGGAGCGTCCGGTGCGCGCCTTGTGCTTGCCTCCGCTTCCGGACCAGGCTTTGGAGCCTGGCTGGTGGAGGCGTGATTGGCAACCTCTCCGGATATAGTCCGGTGAGGTCTCTTCGTCCTGAAGAGAGCACGAGCGTTAATACGCCTTGAAGGAATAACACCTGGGAATAAGATGGTGCGCTATACCTTTGCGTCGGTGTCTCAGTCCGGACCGCACTTCTTTTCAGCCCGCGGGGCCTTGCCGCCCCTCGTTGGCTAGTCGCCGCAGGCTCGGCCTCCCGTCTCAAGGACCTCCCCTACAAAACACGGTTGTCATACGGCAATCGAAAACACACGAGGATAGATCCCTTTTCAAAGTGCTGGGACTTCGGTCTCAGTTACCTGTGAGGCTGGGAGTAGCCCTGGGTAATCGGCCGTAATGGCCACCAAGGCGTTGTCCTTGCTCAATTGATGAAACACCCCATCAATCAGCTCCACAGATAAGTCTGGATCCTCTTGAGAGGCCGGGTCGAAGGACCGTCCCAGACCCTCGGGTTGTGGAGGGGGGCTGTTTATTTCTTTAACATCCTGGCGCAGTTCCTGCGTTGAAGTCGTTAGACTGAATATTTAACGATGGGAATATAAAACAGATGGGCAAGTAAAAGTGTCTACTTACCCAACTTGGGGGATTGTACATAGAAAATCCACCCTGTGGGTTGACGCGGAGAAATTCCTCCTCTTCTCCCTTGTACAAAGCGGACAAGATTTTTATTAGAGCGGGAGCCGAATCCGGCCCCTTACGGCCGTGGCGGGTGGCGTCGTCCTCCCCGTTGAAGTCCCACATGGGGTGGCCTCTATACTGAAGCGGTTGCACCCCTCGCATGATGCATGCAGCCATGACCCCGATCATGGTCAGTTCGGAATGAGCTAACAATCTTATCCGGCCCATCAGGTAAAGAACGTCCTTGTCACTTTCCCTTTGAGGGCTCCATGGACGCCAGCTTAGGCGCTTCTTTAGGGGAGCACTGTCGAACTTAGGGAGGCCGATCCGGACAGGATCCGGCAACGGGACATCCTCTATATAAAACCATTCCGAAGGCCAGTCCTCGGACGCCTTCTTTGGGGTTCTGGATAGATATCCGGTCCCGGCGATGCGCCACACTTCGGCTCCGCCCACTTGATATATTGACCCCTTCTGAGAACAGGGCACAAGGCAGAATAGCCTTTTCCACAATGCGAAATGAGCCTCGCATCCCAAAAACAGCTCGCAAAGGGCTACGAAGCCCGCGATATGCAATATGGAGGCAGGCGTGAGGTTGTGCAGCTGGAGGCCATAGAACTCCAGGAGCCCCCGGAGAAACGGATGAATTGGAAATCCGAGCCCTCTTATTAAGTAAGGGACAAGGCATACCCGCTCTCCTTTGGAGGGATTGGGGGCGCTCTCCGCTTGCTCTCCGCCATTATAGGTGGCATGTCCGGCTCGAACCGGGACCATATAGGCCGGGGGGAGAAATATCTTGGTCTGGATCATCACTAGCTCGCTGTGCAGGATGGAGCATCTCTCCCAATCTCCAGGCTAAGGGCTGGAAGGGAGAGAGGAGGAATTGCGGCGGCCGGCCATGATAGAATAGACCATTGTCCGATACGCTCTGATGAATACTCGCGGAGGGGAGAAGGTGTGGTTTGGATCTAAATCCTCGTCCCCATAAATAGGCGGCTCATTCACGCGACTAGGGGTGTAAATGTAAAAACACCCTGACTTTTCGTATTCATTTGACACGTGGAAGATGGCCATTATTGGGCGTAGAAGCCAAGGAGCGCTACATTTACAAGAAACCGGACATTATTCAATAGGTACACGGAATTTGGAGGAGAACCCGCCTTGCAATGCCAAAGACAATCTGCGCGTCGGACTCGTCGTCATTGAAGCCTGGTTCGGGGGCTACTAAGGGAGTCCTGGATTAGGGGGTGTCCGGATAGCCGGACTATACCTTCGGCCGGACTCCTAGACTATGAAGATATAAGATTGAAGACTTCGTCCCGTGTCCGGAAGGGACTTTCCTTGGCGTGGAAGGCAAGCTTGGCGATACGGATATGTAGATCTCCTACCATTGTAACCGACTCTATGTAACCCTAGCCCTCTCCGGTGTCTATATAAATCGGAGGGTTTTTAGTCTGTAGGAACATACAATCATACCATAGACTAGCTTCTAGGGTTTAGCCTCTCTGATCTCGCGGTAGATCTACTCTTGTACTACCCATATCATCAATATTAATCAAGCGGGACATAGGGTTTTACCTCCATCAAGAGGGCCCGAACTTGGGCAAAACATTGTGTCCCCTGCCTCCTGTTACCATCCGCCTAGACGCACAGTTCGGGACCCCCTACGCGAGATCTGCCGGTTTTGACACCGACACCCTGGCTAGCGGTTGGAGTAGTAGGGGGCGGTGAGGCCTGCGCGGCAGCACAGCCGGCCACGAGAGGCAGGAGTAGGCGGCACGACCGGCGCTGCTTTGGGCGGCTGAAGCAAGGAGACCAGAGGTTGAAGAAGCACGACGGCCATTGGATGGACATCGTACGGTCATTACAGGTAGAATCGTTTATATTGACTAAGTTGACAAAGCCCTTGGTACGCATCAACTTAGTAGGCCCACAGGTCAGCTTCTGAAACGGTGCACCCCAGATGTTAGGGGGAGGGATCATTTTTTGAGCGGGTGAAGTTAGAATATCCGAGATTGAAGAAGAAGCATGGCATCCGTTGGATGGACATCCAACTGCCACTGCTGCTAGAACCGTGTGTTGACTATAATTTGACAAAGCCTTGCATACGCGTCAACTCTCTTTTTTTGACGGGACGCGTCAACTTAGTAAGGCCACAAGTGTGTGGTAGAGAACTTATAGCCCATTTGAGATTTGTAAGAATGTGCAGCCAATTTCTGAATTCAAATGGAATTTACTACATCCCATTTACAATTTGTTAAAAGTACATCCCATTTCAACCAACAATTCAAAACAGAATTCAATAAAATTTCCCACATTTTGATGGGATCTGATATATTTTTATCCTGAAATTTCTAGTCAGATTAAATACAATTTCAATATAAATTTATATTACGTAAGAATCCAACGAAACATTGCGCTCGCAACAATTAATGAAATTAAAATTTTCAATATCCAAAAATAATATTTTTATCCTAGGAAAGTTTTGCAGCCCAGCGGGGCGGAGAATAACAACTTGACCTTGCCTGGGTATTCCTAAAAAAAGTATAGTTGGGCTAGCCATTTTCAGCTTGAAAAAAATTAAGATCTGGGCTAGATATCTGGCCTGGGCTAGATAGGCCACAGCCCGCCTAGTTAATAGCTGCAGCGATGTTTTCATTGTTGTTCAGAAGAGAAAAATTAATATCTGGGCTAAACATCGCTCAAGAAAAACTCTGCAGTGCTCACACCTCAAAAGCACAAATACTGCTCGAGCTTCTTGGTCTTAGCTGTCGGTCGCTTCATGTGCAATTCTCTCGTTTATTGACTACATAGGTTGACAATGGTGTGGGACTGCGATGTCAGGAAACCAGGAGGAAGCAAAAAAATTATAGTTTTATATACTAATAAGGAGGCACTTGCGTACGTGCGGCTATGGCCCTGGTGGGTCCCCACTGTCATCCTCTCCAAGTAAAGTCATCTCCTCATCCTCATGTCCGTTGACCATGTTCACAACGTGAGACGGTGGCGCCACAGCGAGCGTAACAACTCGAAGGATGATGGAGAGGGCCTCGCGGGCCCTAGGGATGGTCTGATACAGCGCCCGCTGCTTATTCGGGAAGCCAGGATCATAGGGCCACATGTCCGTGACGGCATTGTCGTTCACTTGTTCACTGGTGCTCGTTGAGGAGACGGAGGTTGCAGCACATGTCCTCCTATGCTGGTAGCTCTTTCGCCATTAGGGCATCGAAGTGCGGCCGCACCTGCTCTATGGTGAACACGGCATGAACCGTCTTGGACAGTGGCGCCGGCTCCTGGTCAGAAGCTACGTCCATCGTCTGATTGTCGTCGCTCATCTCGGCGAGGTAGCTGGCAAGCCAGCATGTCCGGCTGCTGGACCGACTCGCTGCCAAGCACAAGTCTGACTGCCCTGGCCCACCCAGACCGCCTCCCTTACCTACACGCGCTTTCCGCCCGAAACGGTCAGCGTCGCCCGCCCCACTTCTCGGTGCATGCGATTGCTCCGCCTTCAAACGACACAAGTGCCGTCCGTCGGTCCTTCTGTCACCCACATTAATGATACGCGGTTGACGAGGCGGCTACTCCGGCGCCACACGTTTGTCCCTCTGCCGCCCACCATTGCTATATAAATTGCTACGCCGGCCATAGCCGCAGTGATCCACATCCGTTCCTATGCTCCTGTCCACACCACTACTGCCCACCATGGCTTCCTCGCGCTCCAGTGCTCTTCGGGGCGGGCGGACGATAGACCACAAGGAGATGGCAGCCATTGCTGCCGACTGGTTGGCCGGCAGGCAGCCGGAGGACGATGACGTCCCAATGGAGAACATGGTAGTCGACGATCCGGCGCCAACCCCCTCCTCCGTGCCATCCTAGCCGGTGCATTGCACCATGACCATAGGCGAGGCCCATGCCCAATATATGGACATGGTGAGGCAGAAGCGTGAGGAGCAGTTCCGGGAGGCACAGGCCGATGCCGCCTACCACCACCATCTCCTCTAGGAGCACCTGCAGGCGGAGGAGCAGATCGCCGCGGAGCGGGCGGAGCAGGAGGCACTGCTCGACTCGTACCGCTCCGCCTGCGAGGGCCGCCTCGAGCGCTGGCAGTACCGCATGCGGGTGGCAGAGGCTGCGGCTGCCTACAAAGAGGGCGATGAAGCGGGCGAGGTGTTGTTTGGCAAGACCGAGGACGAGGCAGAGGACAATGCCGGCGCCGATGAGTCCCCGCACTGCTGGCGGCGATGAGGCCCTGCTCCGCCGAGGCCCCGCGGCGCCAACAACGAGGCAGAGGACACTGCCGGCTCCGCCGAGGCCCCACCCTGCCGTCAATGAGGGGGAGGATTTCCCCTGCTCCGCTAAGGCGCCGCCCGCCGGCAACGAGATAGAGGACATCGCTGGCTCCGCCAAGGCCCCGCCCGCTGCCAATGAGGCCGCACCACACAGGAAACGAGGAAGAGTAGAACATGGTAGGTCGCCGCCACTCGGGTCCAAGTAAGGCCACCGCTGCTACCCTCTGGTTGCTGGCACTGAGTTGTACATCATGGAGCAATTCTATGATTACAGGATGATTGAAGGGTGCTCCGTGGTTGAGCAAGCTCATGAGATACAATCATTTGCTAGAGAACTTGAGCACTTCAGTTGTATGCTACCGGACAAGTTTGTTGCCAGAGGTATCATCACTAAGCTTCCTCCTTCGTGGATCTCATTGGCACTCTTGATTTGGAAGAAAAGGCGAGAGCAAAGGACACACGTGCTCGAGGAATTGAGGGAGGATCTAGTGCCAATCTGGTACAGAAGAAGAACTTCCAGCCCCACAAGTTCAAGAACAAGGGCAAGTTTGATGGTAAAGCAAAGTTTGATGGGAAGAACAAGGTTGTGCAACGCACGAACTTCAAGAAGAAGAATGGCAAGAAGAAAGGTGTTTGTCATGTGGGGATCCTGATCATTGGGCTCCTAGTTGCCCTAATCGCTATGACAAGCTAGGCGGGTTGATCACTGATGGCTGGTTAGCTTCTTGGTGGCGACGTGGAGTCAGAGAGCTATGTTGTAGAAGGACACTGCTTCTACTTAACTGCTGGTGCAGTTGGCTGACTGACACGTGGTCCCAACAGGCATCTGGGCCACATGTCAGTTACGCAACTACACCTGCAGTTAATTCATTGAAGTTTCAGTTCGGCTCAGCCGGACACAGGTGGGTAGCTTCGGTTAATTAATTATACCTTCAGCGCACCCCTTTTTACTTGAGGAATGTATGAAATGTAATGAAATCCGGCATGTTTATATGAAATCCTACCGTGTATGAATGAATTTATTTCTATTACTTCGAATTCTTGTATCACTGGCATTGGATGAACATGCAAAACAATACGTACTAGCATTATTCCCAAGGTGATCACCTTGTTTGCAGCAGTTTCACATGTACTCCCTCCGGTCCTTTCTAGTTTGCATACAAGTTTTGTTTGCAGTCAAAGTATCTCTACTTTGACCAATCTTATAGAAAAAAGTATGCACTTTTACAATGTGCGAAGTAAAAAGGAACAGAAGGAGTACAAAGAGTTTGAGCAGATTTTTAGTGTTCCTGTACATTGCAATCAAACACACAGGCCTGGCAATTCATAGAGAACATTCAAAACAATCGATGATTTTGCATCTCAGCTATTCACATGTCAGAGCCAATATTTACTTCACAACTAAATAATAAAGAAAAGTGGATCGACGCTATTGACAGCAAAGGGCGTCCCATTTGAAAATATCAAACGCATGTCTTCTTGCTAAAATCAATGAGCAAAATTTGACAAGGTTTTCCCATTCCAAAATATCAAATGCCTACGATTGTGGAATGGGCAGGGTTTTCCATCAGTTCAGACATTGACATGGCACCTCATGCTAAATAAACCAGCTGTTCTTTTTGTGCAGTTCCACCAAAATCAACCAAATTCATGCGTAGCTTGTATGATTTCGCCCTTAAATGTTGCAACGCCTTGAACTTATCGGCACCTCCTTTCTTTTGGTGGAAATGAATGATTCGATGTATTCATGAACATTTTGTGCAGTTCCCTTTGAAATCAAGCTGAGCACCCCTATTTGCACAAATACAAAAAAAAGTGATTAGTATAAAGCAAACTGTACTATGAATTGACAGTTTAAGCAGGCACCTACATGGTCCATGTAGAGCACACTTTTAGAAAAATGGAACTCACTGCAAAGAATCCTAGAACAACATTGTACTCGCGCATCAGAGCAAGAAAATGGAGATTTGTCTATCCTTCTGAGCTGAAGTTAGTTTGGTCTTGTGGGGGTAATGTAACCATCCTTCAACTGCTCCTTCTGATGAGAAGATAGACATGGCTTATTCATCTTGGCATAATCGGAACTAGTCACTTCACGTACTCCATATTCTTCTTTAGAGGAGGATGATCCTGTTGTGCAAAGACAAGAGGATAACTAAATGCTAGCATCCCTATTTGCTTGAAAAAAAGGAAAGGAAATATTTAAAACAGCACAGATGGAGCACTTCTCAAGGACAATACCACTTTTTGATGATAGTATCTAAACAGTAACACAACACCAATAGAGATGACAAAGCTCAATCATATGGAGGAAATCAGTGGGAGAGTACCAACCTTTGTCAGGAGGCTTATTGTGTAGAGCATACAGATGAAGCACTTCTCCGGAACCATCTGTTGCTATCTACTGTGGTGGCCATGCTTACTATATACTCCTCAATTAGATTAATGTTTCCAACATCTTCTTGTGCAGTTCCACTAAAATATATGGTATCTTCAAAGAAGATCCCTGTTTGCACAAGTAGAGATAATTACATATTACATTAAGAGTGGCATCAAATCAGTGGCAAAACAATTGCTCGTTCCAGCCATAGCAATAAATTAAGATGCAAAACTATATGATTACTTGTGTCATCATAGTTCCAGTGCTTCATTACAACACCAGGAGTTGATTTTTGTTTTTCTTCCGCTTGTTCTTCCCCTTCATCACTTGGTTCAATAACAGACAAGCTTCACCTTCAATGTAAGATTTGTCATGTAAATTAGGTTGCACAAGTATAGCACTAAACAATGACATTGATTTTCTGATGAAAGTGGCAAAATACAGGCCGACAGTTGTGAAATATCCTTATCTTACCTCAATGGGATATTGCGGTGCACATACAGATTGGAAGTCTTGTCTCCATTTGTGCAGTTCACTAAAATCAAGCAACATTACCGTACAAGTAGCACAACATATGAAAGCACACTGCGGAATCATGTGAAAGAAGGCTAGTACTGACCTCTCATGACGCGGAATTCAAACAATTCACAAGAAGATCTGAACCAAATTTGCCAACACGGATAGGAAGTAAGATCTCCTCTTGTGCAGTTCCACTAAGATCAAGCAATCAAGCAACATTGTCGGTGTGACACTTTTGTTGAACTGCACAAAACACTCTTAAAACAAAAGTGTTTTGTGCAGTGCAACAAAAGGTCACAATGGCAACGAGGTGAAGTAGATAACCCTGTTTACACAGAGGTGCAAAGGAAACAACTAGTGGTCAATAACGATGGATGACACAGAAGCCAACAAAAAGAAGCATCTACCTTATCTAAATGGGAAAGAAAGCAAGACAGTAGCATTTCTCAAACGGTGGCATTGATTAATATTAACAGAGAAATTATATTAACAATAAAATTCGTTAAACATGTAATTTGCTTTTAACTGTGGCATTGCATCAATTTTCCAGCGGCATTATTAGAGGGTGCTTGTTTACAGGGACATTTTGGTGGACGGACTAAAAAACTCCATGTCAGTCCCATCTATACCAAACAGGAGGGACTTTTAGGGACTAAAAGTGGGCATTTGGGACTAAAGAAAGAAGACCCTGAGGGAGAGTCTTTTGGGGACTTTTTCCAACAGTTGCCCCTGCCACGCATTGCACCTTGTCTCTATTAGTTCATTACTAGGGTAACATGGTCTTTTAGCATGTCATTTAATAACCTATAGTCCATGTTTAGTCCTTGGAACCAAGCAGGTAGGGACTAGGGAGTTTTTAACCAAACATGGCCTTATATTAACAGCAACTAAAGAGTTGCACGAGACAGTTGATGCACCAGCACCATGTGCATCTACCGATGTACTGGGGCGATGCACAGTATGTTGCAACAAAGAACAAACAACCAGGAGCATATTTGTGTTGGTCCTAGTTTTGTTATCTTTAGACACCTTTCCCTATGTGAGCGCAGCAAATCTAGTCCTGCTCAAACTCTACAGCCTTGTCCCCCAAAACAATAGATCAGTTTGTTACAAATGTGCGTACTGCGTTTGTCATTGTTTTCCCTTTTCGACCAACGTAGGTGCTGGATAGCCAGTCTGTACTAGTACTTTCCCCACTTCCTTTCCTCTGTGAACCACGTCCTAGATTTATGCTATACAACTTTCCCCACTACTTTCCCCCATTCATGTCCTCTTTGAACCACGTCTTAGATTCATGCAATACAACTTTCCCCACTACTTTCCCCCTTCCTTTCCTTTTTGAACTACGTCCTAGATTCATGCTATACAACTTTTCCCACTACTTTCCCTCATTCCTTTCCTCTTTGAACCACGTCCTAGATTCATGGTATATAACTTTCCCCACTACTTTATTGTTTGATCCAACACCTAGATTCAAGTGCAGAAGCAGAAAAAGCCCACATGCAGCTAGAGCAATGCATGTGGAATAAGTAAATTATACCTTAAGGTTCTTGGGGTGTGGTTCGGTGGGCGACCGGAGGCCGTTCAACCCACACTATGTACGTCGGCGAAGAAGAAGGGGTCGGACGCCCTCCTGCGCCGCAGCTGGGTGAAAGTGAACAGCTGCACCGGTAGTGGATTCCCTCCCTCGCCAACGGCAACAGCGTTAAGCCTCCTTCCCTTCCCGGCGGACGGATCATGCCGGCTCTTTGACCAGCAGTGAGGGGAGAGAGAGAGGCCAACGAAGTCTTGTTTAGATCTGGAGAGGGTGAGAGAGTGTGAAGAGAGCAACTACAAGAAGACCAACAGTGAGGGGAGAGAGAGAGGCCAACGAAGTCTTGTTTAGATCTGGAGAGGGTGAGAGAGTGTGAAGAGAGCAAATACAAGTACCGAGGCTCCAGCGTGTATATGTATACTAGAGAGAGTGTGAAGAGTGCAAACCCTAGAAAACAAGCGCCGAGGCTGCAGCTTATACGTGATGAGGTGATTATACGGTCACTATGAGATCGTATAGCTCTATATCCATCCATTTTGACCAGTCAAAGAATCCTCCTGGCACGAATTATGCTCAAGTGTAGTTATCAAACCCGAGACCTCAAGTTTGATGAGCGAACAGGCTAACCAGCTACACAACCCTCCCGTTATGTTCAACGAGAGGAAAATAACCTTTTATACATTCCTGCATTCGTGTGACAAGCATGATGTGTTTTTTCTTGTGTGTGGGAGTCATTGGGATTTAAATCATAACCGTGTCATGTGGCTTTGGTGGTAAGACTATCCACAGTGGTGCAGAAATAATGCCCTTAGTCACCTTACCTCTCTCCATGTAGTATGTTGGGTCCCACCAGTCAGAGGGTGAAACAAACAAATTAATAAGAAAAACTAAAAGCGCCAGCGGTGTATCTTACCTCACATATCTCGCTACTGCTCGGGAACACTATCCAATTGATCCCTCTGTTCGCTCACGTACTATTTTAAGTGAATCCTTATTATAACATGCACACAATTTTGGGCACTTGTATTCGACCTAAGTCAGTGTGCCACCGTATCTCGTACGACTCCCTCCATCTAGGTGTAATAAGTCACGTTAGAAGGTGCAGCGGGACCAAGGTGCAAGCAGATTGAACGAGAAGGAGAAACTTGACCGGTCATTTCTCCAATCAAAGCCCTGATTCCTGTCTCTAAACGCAACAATTAATCCAAACAACTAAGAGATGTCGTTTTAGCTAGCATGCAGGGCCACATATTAACTCGCATGCAAGCCGACTTTGATTTCTTGACTGATCAACGCGTAGTTGCACTCCATGCATTGGGTTTCCAGGGGAGATAACAAGGCAGAGTAAGGAGTGTTTGGTTACATTGCATAGGCTGGTCATAGTGGTGAGTAACTTGGACTAGTACAACATGCATATGTTACTAGTCTATGTTACTACTACGCGAAGTTTGTCGTCGGAAGCGAGCCGATCTGGCTCTCCTGAGCTAGCAAGGTTTTTCTAGCCCACCCAAGCTAGCTGGCCCACAAAAGCTAACATATTTTAACAGTTCCAAACGCCTAACCTTGCCTGGCTATGCTATAAGCTGTTCTTGCTAAGGATCCAAACGCTCCCTAAGTAACAACGCTCGCTAGCAACGAGGCCAGAAGGGGATTGAGATGCGAAGTTAATGGACGATGCCTAAACATTTTGGGAATATCTGATTTCCGTAGGATGACTTAACACCTAGACGGAGGGAGTACTACTCCTCAGTCCAGGTTTGATGGAATATTCGTCACCTCTTCTCTTCTTCTACGTACTCCATTTGTATCTCACTTCCTGTGGCTTTGCACTCGCACGATTTTCCTATTCTATGAACCTGTGTGTGCGTGTGTGTGTGTGTGTGTTTAACAACATGTGTGTGTTAGAGAGAGCGACAGATCGACCTACTCCTACAGAGAGATGGTGTGTAGTGTATGATTTTAGCCACGAGAGTCGGTGCATCCTCTCGTTTCTGGGCATCCGGTAGGGACAGGCGGACAGTTGCCATGCCCGCTCCTGACCAGCCTGGCCCACCCAAAGCCCCTCCATCGCCCGCGCGCGCTTCCCGCCCGAAACAGTCAGCACCGCTCCAAAGAATCGGTGCCGCATTCATGCCCGGGCAGAGCGGACACGACCTCTCACCGACACCTGCGTTGAAGGGAGAAGCGGATTCAAGAGTGAAGGTTGCTTCGTCCGTCCAACTTACTACTGGGTCTACATGATTTGACGGCTCATTGGTCATTATTACTAAGGTGGTAGGACTGCTGGATGTCCCACGCTTTCGGCGAAAGGAGGTACTACTAGATTACAATTTTCTCCATTCTTACAGCGGAGGAGTGCAAGAGCAGTGAAAACACGCAGGCTCAGTGATTACATGGCCCACCTCACACTACAACTTTATTTATACATGACGTAGTACCTACTACTCGTTCTCCTATAAACCTTGCGCTTGGCATCTCCAAACTATTAACCTTGCGATTGGCTCTTCACCTCTTCGGGAAGTCGAGCAATAATGGTACTGCAGTATATATCATTCTGGCTATATGAGACCGAATGAATTGCTGCACGTCCACCACGTGGTGAGGGTCGAAGGGTGAGGGAGAGTGCGTACTATTACGTCTGTTTCAATATGGACTACATACGGAGCAAAATGAGTGGATCTACACTCTAAAATACGTCTATATACATCAGTGTTTGGAGTATGTACTAGTAGTTCATATTGAAATCTACTAAAGGACATATATTCCAAACAATATGATAATCTCTCTAACCAAGGTAGGGACGAGGAGTAAACGGAGGGAGTACTAGTAAAAATTTCTCCTCGTCCTACGAGCCACAGCGCGCATGGGCGAGAGAGCGGGCGTCAGGCGTAGTAAGCAAGCTTCACCTCATCCTGTGAGCCACCGCGCCTGTGGGCGGGGGAGACGTTGTACAAGAAAGCTTCTCCTTGTTCTACGAGTTGACGGGACACATCGAAAGTACTCCAGTGTATAGAACCTTGCCTCTAAGGTAGGCCCCACATGGTTTGCCTCTTTTTTAACATAACGCATCAAGTTGCAATTTGTTTGTTCACCCGTGGTAGACGATCCTCCCTCCATCTAGTGGACAACCAGTACACGTGTTAAATTACCATGTGGGCTGCATTTTCATACAGAAATGAGCTCCATCGTGTACCCGCGCGGGTGTGGTTGGGAAAGAGATGAGAGTACGTGCGCCGTGCGTGCACCTCTTCTCTTCGTGCACGTCCCCCACCTACGTGGGTGTGTGAGAGAGATACAAACATAGATAAATGGCTTGTGCGTTCATGAGTGTTTTTT
>NC_041392.1:263049534-263061484 GCF_002162155.2 Triticum dicoccoides
ATAGAGTCGGAGAGAGGATCAAGTGGGTGGGTGCGAGATCGATGAAGAGAGCCATCGAAATTGTGTGTGTGTGTGTGTGTGTGCAAGTCAAAGATATAGGGCGACTGGCCTAGCTACCGGAACGTCAGAGGGCACATGTCAAGTTTGTGTGTGGCAGGGAGACATGACTAGCGTGCTCGATGTATCGGTGTGTGTGTGGGAGGGGGTGGGGTGGGGGTAGGCAGATGCCTAACTATAGAGGTAGAACGACTCGTATATGTGTTGAGAAGGAGAGACCCAGCTATGTCTTGAGGGAGATCGGTCGACATCCATGCATAACTGAAGGACGGGAAATAGGATGGGACAGAGAGAGAGAGAGGGGGGGAGAGGGATGGAGAGGGGTAGAGTGCTGGATGGGTGATGGATTTGCTTCTCGAAGATGGTGGGAGAGGCCTACTAGACAAACTGGGGGTGGAACTACAATATTATCAATAAGAGTGGAGATGTGTTTCTGTGTGTGCCTGTGTGTGATAGATCTGTCGGGACACATCCATGGATGATGAAGGGGAACCATGTGTTTGGTAAGCAAACCTAACTAGATTGGTAGATCAATTGTTGTTTGTCGGAGGAAGGGAGAGACATAACTAATGAGGTAGATTGATCGACGCGTGGGGAAAACGAGTTATAAGGACCTAGCTAGCTATATGTATAGTGGGAGATCGGTCAGTGTACGTCCATTTGTTAGAGGTAAATAAGGCCCGGCGAGACGGATAGACAGAGAGAATGGAGCTAGGAGGTGGTGTGAGAGGCCCAGCTACTAGTTAGATAGGGGGAGGAGTGTGCGGTTGTGAGATCGATGAAAAGAGGGGCGAGAGTTTACACGTGTGTGGGACCGTATGAGAGACACGAGGCAAGGACACATAAAGGAGGAGATTGAAGGTGTGTGTGTGTATGTTGTATGCAGACATCGCTGGAGAGGTTTATCAATCGATGTGTATCAGAAAGGAGTTGTGGAGACTGTGGGAGAACGACCTAAAGAAAAAAATTAATGCGCGCGATGGATAGAATGTTCAGGGAGGGGAGGGCGAGGAGGGCGTGTGCACGCACGAGAGAAAGTTAGTGGTAGCTACAAAAGTTAGAGAATTGTGTGGGTGTAAGAGACTAACAAAGATCATAATTTGATATGAAAGTGGATTCATATATTTTAATAGGAGATCGTAGTGTTTTAAACATATGCATGCATGAATATAGCGGTGATACGCGTGTTGTGGTTTTGCACATGTTATACCATAATGTGATGATGCATGGCGTTTGTAACTCACAGCTAAATGTCGAACAATCTAAACCATACTATACATCGAACAATCTCACATTTTATTTGAATTTGTGATAATGTGTGGCATTTGTAGCCTACAACTAAATATTGAAAAATCTAAACAATACTATATATCGAACATTCTCACATTTTATTTGAATTTGTGGCAATGTGTGGTGTTTGCAACTCACATCTAAATACTTGTAGGCGTAGGGGGCGGGGCACCATACATAATGTGATAAACACATTATACATATGAGACATGGTTTAGTTTGTGAAGATCTAGCTAGAGCTTGAAATGTACTATGATTTGAAATCAACATAAAGTGGATTCAAAAAATCAAGTTCGAGTTCATATAGTACAGATAGTTCATATGTAACTCGAGACTAATCATGTGGTGTGCTGTGAAGATAATACACAAACGATGGTTTAACTTGACAATAATGACGATTGTAGATATTATTAAAATAGAGAAATGAATTCAAATGCTTTGACTTCACAACAATCATTATTGTAGATCATATTCAAATAGAGAAACAAATTCAAATTTAGTTCATATTGAAGCGGTAGTATATACGTTTGGAATGCACTAAAACGTTCATTTGAGTACTAGGTTGCATGCATTATACACATAGCGAAATATTTTAATTGAACATAACATGAATTCAAAGTTTTGAATGACATTTGTAGTGCGAATTGATTTGGTACAGTACACGTTAGGCTTGTCCGGAAATTTCAACCTGCGCCTTGTTAGCCCAAAATATTTAAGATATATCTTTGTCTCGTTGTGCTCCGACAACTCCCTCCATCTCAACCCGCGCCTTGCTATTCCAAAACTACAACGCGCGCGAAAACTCCCACCTCCTGTGAAATCCCGACACGCGAAATGCCCGTGATACCCCTGAACTGAAAGAACCACCTCAAATTGGTGGGGGTACTTTCGTAACTTACCTCACATTTCGGACAAGCGCGTCCCTAAGCCATGGTTCCCCCACTCCCATCCCATCGGCCCACCCATTCGTACATCGAGGCCAGCAAAACCCGCGAAGCCCCACACCCTCCTCCATCCGCCACCCAGCCGGAGCCTCTTCCCCAACGACGTCGTCCACAGCAACACCTCGACGTCCCTCATCCATCGTACTAGATGAGGATCCGTCGTCGATCTGGTCATCCCGCCGGTTCAGCCACCCCGTCCTCCACCTCCAAGGAGCTACCCCGACGTTCACCTCGTCTTTTGCGCCACCTCCATTCCGACACCGCCGTCTTCACCTGCACCACCAGAAGAGCATCATCATCACCGTTTCCTCGAATGAAGCTACGGCTTAATCTGCGCCACCAAAGAGGTTGTACACTAATCGCCGCATTTTATTCTTGATTCGATCTCATAGTGCCGCCGATGCTCAGTCCCGAGCCGACAAGGCGCGGCTCCATCCACGGCGGCGTCGCCGACCACTTCCTCCACGGCATCGCTCCCTCGGCGGCGACGTACACATTAGTAGGAGTTGCTGCTGCTTTAGCTCTCGCTTGCACTGCTGCTCTGCTCTTGCTCTTGATCCCCTGCCTGGTTTGCTCTTGCTCTTGCTCACGCTGCTGCTCTCACTCTTGCTCTTGCTTGCGATGCTGCTCCGATTTAGCTACACTTCAGTCGACCGAATCGACTTTTGGGTCAGTCGATTTTCAGGGGGTGGGGGGCTCGCCAGAGTTAAGGAAGAACCAACTGCAACGGGGAGGGGGCTGATACGTCTCCAACGTATCTATAATTTTTGATTGTTCCATGCTATATTATCTACTGTTTTGAATGTTTATGGGCTTTATTATACACTTTTATATCATTTTTGGGACTAACCTATTAACCCAGAGCCTAGTGCCAGTTTCTGTTTTTACCCTGTTTTAGGGTTTCGAAGAAAAGGAAAATCAAACGCAGTCCAATTGACCTAAAACTTCACGGAACTCATTTTTGTAAGGAAAGAAGCCCAGAAGACTTGGAGTGCACGTCGGGGGACCTGCGAGGAGGTCACGAGGCAGGGGGGCGCGCCCACTCCCCCTAGGCGCGCCCTCCACACTCGGGGGCCCCTCGTGGCCCCCCTGACGTACTTCGTCCGCCTATATATCTCCATATACCCTAAAAACATCGGGGAGCATAATAGATCGGGAGTTCCGCCGCCATAAGTCTCCGTAGGCACCAAAAGCCAATCTAGACCCATTCCGGCACCCTGCCGGAGGGGGCAATCCTTCTCGGGTGGCCATCTTCATCATCCCGGTGCTCTCCATGACGAGGAGGGAGTAGTTCTCCCTCGGGGCTGAGGGTATGTACCAGTAGCTATGTGTTTGATCTCTCTCTCTCTCTCGTGTTCTTGAGGTGATACAATCTTGATGTATCGCGAGCTTTGCTATTATAGTTGGATCCTATGTTTCTCCTCCCCCTCTTCTCTCTTGTAATGAATTGAGTTTCCCCTTTGAAGTAATCTTATCGGATTGAGTCTTTAAAGATTTGAGAACACTTGATGTATGTCTTGCCATGGATATCTGTGGTGACAATGGGATATCACGTGATTCACTTGATGTATGTTTTGGTGATTAACTTACGGGTTCCGCCCATGAACCTATGCATAGGGGTTGGCACACGTTTTTGTCGTGATTCTCCGGTAGAACTTTGGCGCACTCTTTGAGGTCCTTTGTGTTGGTTGAATAGATGAATCTGAGATTGTGTGATGCATATCGTATAATCATACCCACGGATACTTGAGGTGACATTGGAGTATCTAGGTGACATTAGGGTTTTGGTTGATTTGTGTCTTAAGGTGTTATTCTAGTACGAACTCTAGGGCTGTTTGTGACTCTTATAGGAATAGCCCAACGGATTGATTGGAAAGAATAACTTTGAGGTGGTTTTGTACCCTACCATAATCTCTTCGTTCGTTCTCCTCTATTAGTGACTTTGGAGTGACTCTTTGTTGCATGTTGAGGGATAGTTATGTGATCCAATTATGTTAGTATTGTTGAGGGAACTTACACTAGCGAAAGTATGAACCCTACGCCTTGTTTCAACGCATTGCAATACCTTGCTGTTTTTATATTTTCAGATTACAAATACCTTTATCTACCATCCATATTGCACTTGTATCACCATGTCTTCGCCGAACTAGTGCACCTACACAATTTACTATTGTATTGGGTGTGTTGGGGACACGAGACTCTTTGTTATTTGGTTGCAGGGTTGCTTGAGAGAGACCATCTTCATCCGACGCCTCCTACGGATTGATAAACCTTAGGTCATCCACTTGAGGGAAATTTGCTACTGTCCTACAAACCTCTGCACTTGGAGGCCCAACAACGTCTACAAGAAGAAGGTTGTGTAGTAGACATCAAGCTCTTTTCTGGCGCCGTTGCCGGGGAGGTTAGCGCTTGAAGTTATATCTTTAGATCTTGCAATCGAGTTTTTAGTTTCTTGTTTTATCACTAGTTTAGTTTATAAATGAAAACTATAAAAAAATGGAATTGAGTTTGTCTCATACGCTTCATCTTTTTAATATCTTTCATAAGTATGATGGAAAGGATAATTGTGCTCAAGTGCTAGAATAAGAGATCTCTAAAATGTTTGGCACTAAATATTTGAATGATGAGCATGATTGCAATGTTGTTAGTACGAATTCTTTGAATATCCATGATGCTAATGATGATTGCACTAGTTATGATGAAAATGCCTCCTATAAACATGTCAATTTTTGTGGAGTAGACTGGGTTTGCAAGTACACACCAAATAGGGAAGATAGATATTGCAAGAGGCATAAGTACTTAGAAACCAAATTGTTGCAAGAAGAGCTAGATGAATGTGCTGAAAATTTATCTTTTCTTAGCCCTACTTGTGAACTTTGCAAGGAACGTGATCATTTTAGTACCCAATGCAAATTGTTTCATGGTCATATCGTGTCCAAAAATTGTGATGACTTGATTTCCCTTGCACATCATAATGAACTTAGTTTGCTCTTGGGTTATGAAGAAATTAAACGTATAACTAAGGATATTCCAAAATTTGCCCTTGATAAAGTTCTTCATTTTGATCTAGAGAAAATTTATATGTATTGTGCGGTGAATTGCATTGAAAATCCTTATGTTGCCAATTACATAAAGAAAAGAAAACAAATAGAGGATGAAGAGAATACTAATGAAAGGGAAGAGACTTCCCAATATCCTCCTATCATTTCTTATGATGAATCAGGTAACGAGGATGATCCTCCTATTCAACCAATCTCATTAATAAGGAGCTCCAAAAAGAGGATTGAACCCACACATGATGTGGTGAAGAAAAAGAAAAGAAAAAGGAAGAGAGGTAAAAAGATATCTCTCCCAAATAGTGCTGCTCCTATTACTATTGTGCCTTATGAAAATATGATTGTGGAAGATAATGATACTTCTTATGATCTTGAAAATCTTTTTGGCACTTGCTTGGAAGAATATGATAATTGCTATACTATTGGTGCTATACATACTATTAATGATGAGAGTGATTATGCTTATAATATGAAAAGGGCCAAGCTTGGGGATGCTATGTTTGATGAAGATGATGTTTTTGAGAATATATTTGCTGCAATTAATGTTTGTCCCAAGCTTGGGTATGCTACGCTTAATGAAGATGATATTTTTAGTATCCCAAGTTTTGATATGCAAATTTATAATGATAATAGCATGCCTCCTACTTATGATGATTATTGTGATGATACTTATGCTATAAAAAGTAGTGATTATATTTATAAAACTTGTCATGATTATGGTTACCCCTTTTCTGAACATTACTCTTTTAATGTGGAAACAATTTATAGTATTCAAGTCTCTTATGATACTCCCACTATCCTGAATAAGAAGAATTTTGCTTATGTGGAGAGTAATAAAATGTCTATGCTTGTAGATCATGAAAAGAATGCTTTAGGTGCTGGTTATATTGTTGAATTCATTCATGATGCTACTGAAAATTATTATGAGGGAGGAATATATGCTTGTAGGAATTGCAATAATACCAAGTTTCCTCTCTATGTGCTTAAAGTTTTGAAGTTATGTTTGTTTTACCTTCCTATGCTAGTTGATTATTGTTCCCACAAGTTGTTTGCTCACAAAATCCCTATGCATAGGAAGTATGTTAGACTTAAATGTGCTAGCCATATTCTTCATGATGCTCTCTTTATGTTTCAATTCTTATCTTTTACGTGAGCATCGTTGAAATCATCATGCCTAGCTAGGGGCGTTAAACGATAGCGCTTGTTGGGAGGCAACCCAATTTTATTTTTGTTCCTTACTTTTTGCTCCTGTTTAGTAATAAATAATTCATCTAGAATCTGTTTAGATGTGGTTTTAGTTGTTTAATTAGTGTTTGTGCCAAGTAGAACCTTTGGGAAGACTTGGGGAAAGTCTTGTTGATCATGCTGTAAAAACAGAAACTTTAGCGCTCACGAGAATTGCTGCCATTTTTATTTTGAGAGTGATATTTAGTTAATTCTTTTTGCAGATGATTATTAAATAAATTCCTCACGTCAATCTATTTATTTTAGAATTTTTGGGGTTCCAGATCTTGCGCTAGCTACAGATTACTACAGACTGTTCTGTTTTTGACAGATTCTGTTTTTCGTGTGTTGTTTGCTTATTTTGATGAATCTATGGCTAGTAAAATAGTTTATAAACCATAGAGAAGTTGGAATACAGTAGGTATAACACCCGTATAAATAAAGAATGAGTTCATTACAGTACCTTGAAGTGGTGATTTACTTTTTTTATACTAACGGAGCTTACGAGTTTTCTACTTTAAGTTTTGTGTTGTGAAGTTTTCAAGTTTTGGGTAAAGATTTGATGGACTATGGAATAAGGAGTGGTAAGAGCCTAAGCTTGGGGATGCGCAAGGCACCCCAAGGAAATATTCAAGGACAACCAAAAGCCTAAGCTTGGGGATGCCCCGGAAGGCATCCCCTCTTTCGTCTTCGTTCATCGGTAACTTTACTTGGAGCTATATTTTTATTCGCCACATGATATGTGTTTTGCTTGGAGCGTCAATTTATTTTGTTATAATTTTCTTGCTGTCATTTAGAACAATGTTTTGCATCTTTATTTCAATAAAAGTGGCATTGATAGCCTTTACTATGCCTATTTTAGAAGTCCACATGTTGCTGTTTGAAAACAGAAAGTTTACCGCTGTTGCAATAATTCCCTAGAAAAGTCAGAATGTGATAAAATGTTGAAACCTTTTGCATATTAAGATCTGATAAATTTACTACAGTGGTAATTTTATTTCATAATTTTTGGAGCTAGGGAAGTATGGATGTTTCTGCATTCTTTACAGACTGTCCTGTTTAGGAAGATTGCTGTTATGTTTGCATTGTTTGCATATGTTTGCTTCTTTACTGATTATATTTGAGGATAGGGCTATTAAATATGCAGAGGCATTTAGTATGCAATGTTGAATAATAATTTTAGTGATTTGCTACAGTAGAGTATGATAAGGTTTTGGCAATGGTTTATACTAACTTATCTCACGAGTCCTTGTTGAGTTTTGTGTGGATGAAGCTTTTGAGATTTAGGGAGACCTTGATATGAGAGGAATTAAGGAGACACAAAAGCTCAAGCTTGGGGATGCCCAAGGCACCCCAAGATAATATTTCAAGAAGTCTCAAGCATCTAGGCTTGGGGATGCCCCGGTTGGCATCCCATCTTTCTTCTTCAACAATTATCGGTTAGTTTCGGTTGATCCTAAGTTTTTGCTTCTTCACATGATGTTTGCCATTATTAGAATGTAATTTTATTTTGATTTGATTTCTGTTTGAATAAAGTACCAAGATCTGAAATTATTAAATGAGAGAGTCTTCACATAGTTGCATAATTATTTGACTACTCATTGATCTTCACTTATATCTTTCGGAGTAGTTTGTCGTTTGCTCTAGTGCTCCACTTATATCTTTTTAGAGCATGGTGGTGGTATTATATAAATAGATGAACTCTCATGCTTCACTTATATCATTCTGAGAGTTTTAAATAGCATGGTAATTTGCTTAAATAATCCTAATATGCTAGGCATCCAAGAATAGTAAAAACTTTCTTATAGAGTATTGAATACTAAGAGAAGTTTGATGCTTGATGATTGTTTTGAGATATGGAGATGGTGATATTAGAGTCATGCTAGTTGAGTAGTTGTGAATTTGAGAAATACTTGTGTTGAAGTTTGTGATTCCCATAGCATGCACGTATGGTGAACCGTTATGTGATGAAGTCGGAGCATGATTTATTTATTGATTATCCTCCTTATGAGTGGCGGTCGAGGATGAGCGATGGTCTTTTCCTACCAATCTATCCCCCTAGGAGCATGCGCGTAATAATTTGTTTAGATAACTAATAGATTTTTGCAATAATTATATGAGTTCTTTATGACTAATGTTGAGTCCATGGATTATACGCACTCTCACCCTTCCACCATTGCTAGCCTCTCTAGTACCGCGCAACTTTCGCCGGTATCATACACCCACCATATACCTTCCTCAAAACAGCCACCATACCTACCTATTATGGCATTTCCATAGCCATTCCGAGATATATTGCCATGCAACTTTCCACCATTTCGTTTATTATGACACACTCCATCATTGTCATATTTCTTAGCATGATCATGTAGTTGACATCGTATTTGTGGCAAAGCCACCATTCATAATTCTTTCATACATGTCACTCATGAGTCATTGCACATCCCGGTACACCGCCGGAGGCATTCATATAGAGTCATATCTTGTTCTAAGTATCGAGTTGTAATTCTTGAGTTGTAAGTAAATAAAAGTGTGATGATCATCATTATTAGAGCATTGTCCCAGTGAGGAAAGGATGATGGAGACTATGATTCCCCCACAAGTCGGTATGAGACTCCGGACGAAAAATAAATAAAAGAGGCCAAAGAAGCCCAAATAAAAAAATAGAAAGAAAAGAGGCCATAAAAAAGAGAAAAGGCCCAAATAAAAAAATAAAAAAATGAGAGAAAAAGAGAGAAGGAACAATGCTACTATCCTTTTACCACACTTGTGCTTCAAAGTAGCACCATGATCCTCATGATAGAGAGTCTCGTATGTTGTCACTTTCATATACTAGTGGGAATCTTTCATTATAGAACTTGGCTTGTATATTCCAATGACGGGCTTCCTCAAAATGCCCTAGGTATTCATGAGCAAGCGAGTTGGATGCACACCCACTAGTTTCTTTTGTTGAGCTTTCATACATTTATAGCTCTAGTGCATCCGTTGCATGGCAATCCCTACTCACTCACATTGATATCTGTTGATGGGCATCTCCATAGCCCGTTGATATGCCTAGTTGATGTGAGACTATCTTCCCCCTTTTTGTCTTCTCCACAACCACCACTCTATTCCACCTATAGTGCTATATCCATGGCTCACGCTCATGTATTGCGTGAAGATTGAAAAAGTTTGAGAACATCAAAAGTATGAAACAATTGCTTGGCTTGTCATCAGGGTTGTGCATGATTAAAATATTTTGTGTGGTGAAGATAGAGCATAGCCAGACTATATGATTTTGCAGGGATAGCTTTCTTTGGCCATGTTATTTTGAGAAGACATAATTGCTTAGTTAGTATGCTTGAATTATTATTGTTTTCATGTCAATATGAACTTTTATCTTGAATCTTTCGGATCTGAATATTCAGGCCATAATTAAGAAGAATTACATTCAAATTATGCCAAGTAGCACTCCGCATCAAAAATTCTTTCTTTTATCATTTACCTACTCGAGGACGAGCAGGAATTAAGCTTGGGGATGCTGATACGTCTCCAACGTATCTATAATTTTTGATTGCTCCATGCTATATTATCTACTGTTCTGAATGTTTATGGGCTTTATTATACACTTTTATATCATTTTTGGGACTAACCTATTAACCCAGAGCCTAGTGCCAGTTTCTGTTTTTACCTTGTTTTAGGGTTTCGAAGAAAAGGAAAATCAAACGGAGTCCAATTGACCTGAAACTTCACGGAACTCATTTTTGGAAGGAAAGAAGCCCAAAAGACTTAGAGTGCACGCCGGGGGACCTGCGAGGAGGTCACGAGGCAGGGGGGCGTGCCCACCCCCCTGGGCGCGCAGTCCACCCTCGTGGGCCCCTCGTGGCCCCCCTGACGTACTTCTTCCGCCTATATATCTCCATATACCCTAAAAACATCAAGGAGCATAATAGACCGGGAGTTCCACCGCCAGAAGCCTCCATAGCCACCGAAAGCCAATCTAGACCCGTTCCGGCACCCTGCCGGAGGGAGCAATCCTTCTTCGGTGGCCATTTTCATCATCCCGGTGCTCTCCATGAGGAGGAGGGAGTAGTTCTCCCTCGGGGCTGAGGGTATGTACCAGTAGCTATGTGTTTGATCTCTCTCTCTCGTGTTCTTGAGGTGATACGATCTTGATGTATCGTGAGCTTTGCTATTATAGTTGGATCCTATGTTTCTCCTCCCCCTCTTCTCTCTTATAATGAATTGAGTTTCCCCTTTGAAGTAATCTTATCAGATTGAGTCTTTAAAGATTTGAGAACACTTGATGTATGTCTTGCCGTGGGTATCTGTGGTGACAATGGGATATCGCGTGATTCACTTGATGTATGTTTTGGTGATCAACTTGCGGGTTCCGCCCATGAACCTATGCATAGGGGTTGGCACACGTTTTCGTCATGATTCTCCGGTAGAACTTTGGGGCACTCTTTGAGGTCCTTTTGTGTTGGTTGAATAGATGAATCTGAGATTGTGTGATGCATATCGTATAATCATACCCACGGATACTTGAGGTGACATTGGAGTATCTAGGTGACATTAGGGTTTTGGTTGATTTGTGTCTTAAGGTGTTATTCTAGTACGAACTCTAGGGTTGTTTGTGACACTTATAGGAATAGCCCAACGGATTGATTGGAAAGAATAACTTTGAGGTGGTTTCGTACCCTACCATAATCTCTCCGTTCGTTCTCCTCTATTAGTGACTTTGGAGTGACTCTTTGTTGCATGTTGAGGGATAGTTATGTGATCCAGTTATGTTAGTATTGTTGAGGGAACCACTAGCGAAAGTATGAACCCTAGGCCTTGTTTCAACACATTGCAATACCGTTTACGCTCACTTTTATCATTAGTTACCTTGCTGTTTTTATATTTTCAGATTACAAATACCTTTATCTACCATCCATATTGCACTTGTATCACCATGTCTTCACCGAACTAGTGCACCTATACAATTTACCATTGTATTGGGTGTGTTGGGGACAAAAGAGACTCTTTGTTATTTGGTTGCAGGGTTGCTTGAGAGAGACCATCTTCATCCTACGCCTCCTACGGATTGATAAACCTTAGGTCATCCACTTGAGGGAAATTTGCTACTGTCCTACAAACCTCTGCACTTGGAGGCCCAACAACGTCTACAAGAAGAAGGTTGTGTAGTAGACATCAGGAGCTCACCGGAGAGGTACCCCACTATCTATCTTAGGGTTCAGGGTGGGGCGGTGGTCGCCGACGGTGGTGGGGCGGTGGCATGGGGATCGCCGGAGAAAAACCTCGGCATGGGGGGCCTATAGGGATGGCCGGTGCAGCGGCGGACCGGTGGTGGTTAGTGTTTTCGGGGCGGGAGGGACGATGCACTGCCGACCGCGG
>NC_041392.1:263061722-263063752 GCF_002162155.2 Triticum dicoccoides
GTTTGGCTGGTGGTGGCTGGCGGCTCAGGGGGGTGGAGGTTGAAGATGAACTACAGGCCCTTGATTTCGTATCTAATGGATGCAAAATAAACTGAGCAGAGATGAGAAAGTCGGTCGATTGACTTGTAGCCTCACCTCTAGTGCGTTCAGTTTCGACAGTAAAATTCAGTTTTGACAGCAAAATTCAGTTTCAACAGTTAAGTTCAGTTTCGACAGTTAAATTCAGTTTCGACAGTTAAGTTCAGGGATGAGTGGCTAATGTATACATCGAGCAGTTTGTGGTTATGTATTTTACGTCATCTATTGGAGATGCTATTAGAATTCCACTCAGGTTAACGTTGTCTCTCTTGTCCTGTTTCAGCCTCAGCGTCGTACAACTCACCGGAGCTGCTCCAACGATGAAACCCTCCATCATAGTAGAGCAGTACCTCGGGCTCCATCTCCAGATGCCTCAGATCTTCTTCCCCTCCTCCGACGGCCAAGTCAGGCGGAGCATACTCACCGGCCAACCCAATCACGCTGAGATCGACATGGCTTCGCCAAAGAGGTTGTACACCTCTTGTGGTTTGACTTAATCTCACCATGCTTCTTTGCATCCTCTGATCTTCCAATTCTTGTGAACCAAACACCCAGATTGGCAGAAATCCTATGTTTTTAAATTCTCTATCTTGCACGTGCATTCCTATCATATTCATGTCTATTTCCTATCCCTGCATTGTTAGAATCCTCAAATTCAAACAAGCCATTACACAATTACTTCTGTTACAGATATGTGTCAATGAAAACCTTGTGTGGTTTGTCCTTCTCCTGCGATGATGTGTTCCACCCCAGCTTAGCTGCTCCAACGATGGAAGGGTTCACCACAGCAGGGATCCGCTCTCCAGACTGTCTTTCGCTGCCTCAGATCTTCTTCCCTGCCGCCGGCAGCCACGACAACTGCATTACCATCATCAACTGAGCAGATGACCTTGAGGACGACACGGGTCCGCAAGAGAGACCACACTCTTCCGTGTCTGCTTACGTTATGCATCGCTTAATATGATGACATGCTACTTTATCGTCGTGTTCACCTATTAGACTCTGACTCAAGTCCAAACTTATGCTAAAACTTGAGTTTTTAAATGGTTGTGGGGTACATATTAGGGTAACAATCAGTACTATCTGCCTACCATCTGGTTTATCTCGGGTGTCTACTATGAGTTTCATGTTGGGTGCAAACAAACATTAAAGGAGCCATTATCTGTATTTTTTAACTAAAGCTATTATCTGCCTGCTATCATTGGTTTTGGGTCTATCCATAGTTTGCTACCTTCATTCTGGATTTGTGCATGCACTCCTTACATAATCTCACTATGCTTTATTCCTATGCATGTCAGTTATTGTACACAATGGAACTGAACATGTAGAGCAAAAGAGACGAGCCTTGCATGACAATAAAATTTCATGCAGACGTCGCTCCATGGTGGGCGCAAAGGCAGCCCCCCCTCCACCCATTTCAAATCGTAATCAAGAGGAAGATAACTATTCTGAGGGGGATTCAGAAGCAGAAGACCACTCCTATTTACCCCATGAGGTATTCGCTCTAACTTGGCATGCTGATGTTGGTAATATCATGCATATGGTGCCTTGCATTGCTTACTGTATACATCAAAGATGTCATCTGCTTAGTTTGGACATGCTTTGTGTCAATGCCATCCGTTTAGTTTCTTTATTGTATATGTGAATCATGCAATGCCATCTTGTTTAGCCAGGCATCATATATGTGAATTTGCAATGCCACCCTGGTTAGCCAGTCATCTTATATGTGAATTATATCATGACATCATTTTTTATTACATTTTAAATTTGTCAACAATTTTAGTACATTCAATTACTCTTCCTGTGCATCATCCATTCGGCACGGTCATGGAAAAATGTGGAGTGGAAACAAGGTCTTCAGAGCAGACAATGCTATCTGACGAAGCACATGTCTTGCTGGTTACAGATAGCTCCTCAGAGGAGGATTCAGAGACAGATGACTAGTCCTATTC
>NC_041392.1:263063974-263075375 GCF_002162155.2 Triticum dicoccoides
GTATGGTATCTTGCATTGCTATGTGATTTGCTTAGTTTAGACATGATTTGTGTGAATGCCACCTGTTTAGTGTCTAATTACCATATATGTGAATTATGCAATGCCATCTTTTTGCAAGACATTATATATGTGAATTATGCAATGCTATCTTGTTGAAAGGCATTATATATGTGAATTATGCAATGCCATGCTGTTTAGCCAAATGTCATATATGTGAATTATATCATGTCGTCCTTTTTTGTATTTCTCATTGCTTTTATCGACAATGTTTGTATATTCAACTGCTCTTCCTGTGCATCAGCCATTTGAATTGGTGATGGAGAAATATGGAGTGAAAAGAAGGTCTTCTGAGCAGACAATGCTACCTGGTGAAGCAGATATGTTGCTGGTTACACGTAGCTCTTCAGAGGAGGATTCAGAGGCAGATGACCAGTCCTATTATCCCCCTGAGGTGTATGCTCAAACTTGGCAGGGTTATATTACTCATATCATGCATATGTTGTATTGCAATGCTTAGTTTTTACATCATATACATGATATTGAATGCCATCTCCTTAGTTGACACATCATATATGCGATTGCCCTCTGCTCACTTCCTTAGTATATAAATCATATATTTGAATTATATCATGCCATGATGTTTACATAGACAACATGTATCTGAATTATGGCATGCCATCCCATTTTCTAAAGACATAATATAGTTATATCATCTCATCATGTTCACATAGTCATCATATTTTGAATTATGTCATTCTATACATGAATTATATCATGCCATCATGTTTCCATCGACGACATGTTTGTGATTTATGGCATGCCAACCACTTTAATAGACACATCGTATAGTTATATCATGTCATCCTGTTTACATAGTCATCATATTTTGAAGTATGTCATTCTATCCTGTTTAGTTAGCCATCATACATGTGAAATTGTGTCATGCTATCCTGTTTAATTAGCCATCATTTATTTGAAATTATGTCATGCTATTCTGTTTGGTTAGACAACATAAATGTGAATTATTTCATGCCATGTTTTCTTCCCTACTATCCATTGCACTTGTCTATCTTACAATGTCTATACATTCAATTACTTTTCTTGTTTATCAGCCATTTCAATTGGAGGGGGTGATGGCAGTATCTGTGGGAGTAAAAACACGGTCTTCAGAAAAGATCGTGCTACCTGTCGATGGAGATAGAACCACGGTTGTACTTGCCCAAGAACCAGCCCCACCACACATAACCCAGACTCACGCAGATTGTACCCCTACCCAGTTGGACAGAGAACCAGCTACACCCCTTCTAACCCTAACCCCCACAGATAGTAACCCAGTTCCCATTGACAGAGCACCGTCTCCACCACAGAGCACCCAAACGTGAGCAGTTAGTAAGGCAACTGCAGTGCCCAAAGCACGACGACCACCACTCCGAACCCCAAGTCAACGCTTAAAGCAGAAGAAGAACTGTTCTCAGGTCAGGTTTTGTAGCTATGGTTCATAGTACTTTGCTCTTGCATCAATGTATTTACTCATACCAACTAATTTCAAATTTGAAGGATGCAATTGGAACTCCAATGGCGCAACAGGTATGTTTTAAACCGGTTTCTTTAACGTGTTTGCTGTTGTAACTTGCTCTATCACTACACGACGCACCAGATTTCCGTACCGGTGTGTGTTGGGAAAAGTCAATTTCGCCAACAGACTGTTGGTTGGGAAAACTTCTAACAAACTGTTGGTCGGTAATACTTACATATCGTGTCCAACTGTCGGTCAGCAATACTTGGATATTTCACGTTGGACTGTCGGTCGGGAAAGCTTGTGTCTTCGTGAGACTATTGGTCGGCGATTAATACCGACCGACCGTTGGTTGCCAACTAGGCTGGCCCATCTTTGTGTGCGCGGGCCAAAAACTAAGCGCCAAGCCTCCCTCCTATTTTTTTCATTCAGCCTTCGTGCGACAACTAAATCCAAAATTCCCAAATCAATCCTCTCACGCACTCCCTCCGTCGCCGACCGCTCGATATCTGGCAGCCCGCAAGCCGACCGACCGCCCGCAGTCTCCAGCATGCCGTCACCGCGGTAGCAAGGTCGCTGCCCTATTTCCTTCATCCTCCCGCAGCCCCATTGCTTAGCCCTCAAACACTTCTAACCCTAGCTTGTGCGCTGGAGTTCAGGGAGAGGCCAAGGTATGGTGGCGGACGCCGCCATCCCTCTCAGATCCGGGGCTGAGAGAGAGAAAGGGGGTGGGGAGGTGGGTTACCTGCGAGAGAGAGCACTCGCACCCTCGCACGTCACCCAGGCGCCACTACCGCCACACCACGCCATGGGCTTCCTCCGATCTGCGTCCGCCGGTTCGTTTGAAGAAGGATCTGGTCGTTGACTGCTGGTGCTTCCCCTCCCCTGACACCCCTCCCCAATCGGTGCTTCCGTTCATTGATTTGGTTGTTTTTCCCTTTTCCGTTCAGATCAGCCATGACTTGGGATAATACTTCTATCCAGCAAGAAGCGCTTGGGCTGGGAGCTCGAGCTCAAGTAGAATGTCAAAAACAGGGGCTCTATCTGCTAATGGGGTAGCCGGCAATGTAGCTGGCTACTGCTCATGTGATTTCTGGATATGAGAGGATGAGAACTTGAGAAGAATAAGCTTGATGCTATGATTGCAAAAAAATTGTACTACAGGTATTCCTTTCAGTACTGTTGCAGCAAACCTTAATTGGCTACTTTTTTATGAACTGGTTGTGATTGATTTGTGAACTTTAGAGCTTGTGAGTTGTAATTTGTGATTTCATAGGATGCTTGAAGGTCAATACAAGGCTATATTAAATGTATCCACATATCTGTGCTTTGAGACGAGGGACAACCCTGAGAACTAGCTTCAGGTTCCATAAAAAGTCCAAATAATCATACTAATGTTTCAGATTTTTAGTTAAGCATTGTAGAATTCTTGCAAACATAGGTGTATATTTAATCTTCATCCTCTGAACCAGGTGAGAGTGGAGACACACCATACACAGGCTCTGCAAGTGGGCGGAAATAGAGCTCTTCGCCGATGACTTCTACGAGGACGATATTGACCTAGAGGCTGGAGCTTTGCTACTCTTTCCGGTCAACAACAAGGTATCGTTTACTTTTTCTCTCCAAACATCCAATCCTTCCCTGTTCCTATCCCTCCTGCTTATTTCTTGCTATAGGGAAACACACTGCAAGTGTTTGTTAATTTGTTAGTCTCAATGCTCCAATTCTAGCAGAAGGATTTTCGGTAGGAAGACATGGCATCAATTAAGGATTTTCGGTAGGAAGACATAGCATCACTCATGGTTGTATAGATTTACTATTGTATTTCTGTATTTTTGAAAAATTAGTCTGTAAAGCTTGTAGATTATTTTAGTTCTTAAGTGGTTTTACACTTAGGCTTGTATTAACTTAAAACTTATTTTCTCCATAATTTTGCAACATTAGTTATGTAATACTTGTAATACTTAGTACAATTGTTCTGAAATCAAGATAAAATACATATATATCTAGCCATTTATATTTTTACAGTCATGCTTCTAAAGATTTTACAGTTTTATTTTCACTATAAATTTGCTTCAGTAGTTCTGTAACTTCCAAAATAGTGCAGTTAAGAGGTTTTCCTCTTAGGCTTGTATAAACTTACAACATCTTTTATTTGTAATTTTGGAACATTAGTTCTGTATAGCTTTAGTTTAGTTTATGGAAACAAGATTAGAGGATGGTCATCAATTTAATCTAATTTGTGGCACTGAAGTACATATGCTTTTCTCCGATGCTTTATGAATATAATAGTCAGGTGCAATGTAAGTTCAGATGCTTTTGTTTGGTATTTTACAGGTCCTCACGTGCTTAGTACTGCATTTAGAAATGATTGTGAATAGATTCTTCTCCTTGAAATTCATTTCTAACATAGGGAAAGTATGTATAACCTCCTGATGTACGTGGGTTTTTGAGAATGCTTTTCCCATGCCATGCTGCACTCATCATTGAAACTCCTAGCTGCGTAGTAGATAGTAATCATTTTGCCTAATGTATTGCCGTCTAGTGCAGCAAAGTGCGGTCTTTTCCACCCCAGAGAAGAAAAACAAAGAAAACTAGTGGTCTTTTCTTCAAAAATGACTTTCATGTGTCCGTTGGTGGATGTGTTGCTCCCAGTAATTGTGTGTCTGGATATGCTAAAATGTTGCCTTGTGGCTAGATGATGCATATGCTCCTTTTCCATTTAATATACTTCCTCGTCTGCGGCTTGAGGAGATTGATACATGCTATATGGTGGGTTGTTGTGGCATTGATGCTTTATTATGTCTAACACATCACATATTCTAATTAGAACATGCCATGTTTTTATAATACTAAAATCCCAGTTTGTTTTTGTCACTAATGCTTTATACAATTATTATTTTTGACATTATCTCTATGAATGCATGAACTCACCGGTGGCCCTTATATCCTTTGTAGGAATGACATAAAAGAGGACCAGGAAGGAACCATGAAGATAGCAGTTTGCGTCAACTAGACATTTTGTGTAATGGAGCAAAAACAATGTGTCTTTTAGTTATCATTTTGCAAACCTATATGGTGTCTTGTCAACTAGGTATTTTGCGTAATGGACCAAACAATGAATCGTCGGACATGCATCTGCCATTTTGTAAACTAATTAGGTGTCTTGGTGATTGAAACATAAATGTTTCCTCCTTTCAGTTAGTTACTTTTACCTATAAGAATATTCTTCTTTGGTTATGGTTTAATATTTTCAGAGTACATGTGAGATAATCAACTTGTTTGATATTGTTTGGCAAGGCACAAGCCAAATAATTAATGGTTGGGTATTAAATATATCTTGCTCAGCTAAACAAAATGCTATCGAACTGTTGCTCGGCAAAAGATAACAACCTCCTACTGTTGGTCGGGAAAAGTTTATGGTAGGGCCGAGAGATAGTCGATCGGCAAATGTACTACCGTCAGATAGTCGGTCGGGAAAGTTTATCATCAAACAGTTGGTCGGGAAAGGTTCATAGCAGGGCCAACAGAAAGTCGGTCGGCAATGCTTTAGATAGCCGTCAAACAGTCGGTCGAGAAAGATATGTCGGTCGAGAAAAGGCTTTCCCGTCTGGACTTTCCCCAATAGACAAGATCGGTCGGCAATAATCTTTTTCGACCGATTGTCTGTTGGTAGACGTTGTTTTCCCTACCGACTTGTCTATTGGGGATGTAGTGTTGTGGTGTAGTGTATGTTGATTTCAGTTTCAATTGAATAAACAATTATGTTCTCATGCCATGCACATTACAAGTGTTGTTATTGCTGTGTAATTTCCCACACTTATATTCTGTCTATACTGCTTTGTCTTAAATATATATGATTCGAACTGTATCTATCTTGATTTGGCAACATAAAATAGAATGATATAGACCATACAGTGACCATACTACATAGATATATGTTTGTTTCATGTTGTTATCCTGTCCAGCTTACCACTCAACTGGTTTACCAAAATGAGTTTCATATACTACATTGTAAACATGTGATGTGTTTGTTTGTTTCTCCTTTAGAACGCGGATAAAATCGGAGAAGAGTACCCCGTTATGCAATGGTAAAGGAAGTAATGCAAATCAGGTTCAAGATAGTGAGACATCCCTGTTGTTCTCCAAGAAAGCTGATAAAAACTATATTGAAGACACTGAGACAACCCCAAAGTCCTATCTTGATGTAGTGTTCGAGTTACTGGCTACTACTGCTGGCACCAGCTCTTCGAACTCGCTGCCTGAATCAGTTCGGCTTCTTGAGTCTCAACTTCAAGTTGAAAGACATCCATCAGATGTTTTGCGACAGGAAGCCGAAGGACTGAGGAAGTCCCTGCAGAATTCAGATGCATACTTTCTGGTGCAACAGCAAGTGCTGGAGGATTTAAGCACCAAAACAAGAGAAAATTAATAAGCTTGCTAAGCATTTTGCCAACATTATGGGTACCCAGGATATCGTTTCTTGAGCTCTTCTGAAGTGGTTTCAGTTCTGGACTTGTTTTGCTGCGGCATTTATATGCTGCTTTGTTCCCTATATTTGCACGTGTGGCGAACTTTGATGCCCAGTGGATGTAATATGTGTAATAGCCATGATAGCCTAGCGTAAGTTGCTTGCTTATTTATTTCCATTGTCTTGTTTATTTGTTTTCTTGTAGTCAATGCAGTTCTTTTTCCGCGGTTTGCTAGTGGCCGCAATAACCTATTTTTTAAAACTAGGCCACATTAACAATGGGCTACATATTTACTGTAGTTAACATGGGCCCCCTACGGGCCGTAGAAACAATGGGTCTTCTAAGGGACGTAGAAACAATGGGCCTTCTACGGGGCATAGACACAATGGGCCTTCTACGTGCCGTATCATCAATGGCCTTCTACAGGTCGTATGATCGGTTGGACAAACATGTGCCAATAACAGACCACATTATGGTCGTAAATGGGCTAGAGTTGAAATCGTCCATTCATGGGCCGACCATAACGGGCCGTCATTAATAGGCCGTATTTGATGACGCTATGAAAACGGCCCAACGTATTAACGGGCCACAAACGGGCCAACTGTAACCACAAGCTGTATTTGGCCCACAAGCAGAAAATGACAGTAACGGGCCAAAAGTAAACGAATGCTGGAAATGAGCCCAAGAATAAATGGGCCTTGAGAAGGCCGAAAGATAACATGGGATGGAAACGGCCCAACGGAATAATGGGCCGTTAATGGGTATAAAGTGATACACTGTTCATTATGGGTCAGTTTTACCACGGGCCGTTAATGGGCCGAGGGTTACTAAGGGCCTCATATGGGCCAAAAGACGTTATGGGCCATACATGGGCCGGAAGTTAAAACAGGCTGGAATTATATTGGACGGCCCAGATGACACTACTGGGCCTAATTCAGATAGGCCATAAACGAGCCCTGGGTTAGCGGGCTGTAAATGGGCTATATGCGAACATGCCGTTAACAAGCTTGCCGTGGGCTGGCACGCCACCTTTTGACCAAATCAAACGGGTCGGCCTTTTCACAGGAATGGGCCTCTGTTGGGTCGTGCCTCGTGTCGACGTATCATAGGAGCTTTGGGTCCAATGAGTGGATGACATCTGTCCCAACGGTGAGCCGACACGTGTTTCCTCCAGCCAATGATGATTTTACACGTGGAAAATCCCCATTGGTCGGGGCTGTTAATGGGTTATCGGATCGAAAACCGGACCCGATAGCTTAACGGCGTTCCATTACGGTGGATGCCACGTGTCGGTCACCCTTGACGAAAGGACTTCTGTGACGCGCGATTTATCGTCATGGAAGTGGACACTTCCGTGATGATAATTTTGGTAATGTCATGGAACACTTCTACGACAGCACATGTATGACTATCTTGATTATGTCATAAGTTTCTCATCGATGTACATGCATGACAGAGAACGTGACCTACTGTGACAAACACGTATCATCATCATGGAAGTGTATTTTTTTGTAGTGTAAGCAGGAGGTAACTCAATATCATTTTCACTTATGGGTATATCAAGCTAGTTAGCTACACAAGTCGCATAAATTTTACCAAAAAAAATCTCCACTTAAACCGTTAAGATGCAACCTACGTGCAACAATAGCCCCCAAATTATATTGTCTATCACCTAATACCGCACTCTTGAGGACACTAAGATCTAGAACGCACATGTGGAAAGCCTCATCTTACCGTTAATGCACCTACCCACGAAGAGAGCAAAACAATGTATGGAAGGAAAATGAATGCTCCCTATGGTAGCTTGTGTGATCTCCCTAGATTCCCCCACAGTAATACTAGCAAGAAAGTCTTTATATTCAGACTTGCGAGGTTCACTAACGTTACCCCACTGCGGGAGTTTACATGTAGTATTAAAATCTTCTAAGTCCATGGTATAAGATTTATCATACAGATCAAATAGGACAGTGTGAGAGTTGCGTGATGATGTAAATTGAAACCTTCTCACAAAGGAATCAGTTAGGTGATAATATTGGGGGCACTTATCTGACACGAAGCCCTCAAGTTCAGCATTACGCACATACACGTGAAATTCCTCCTTAATTCTGCTTGGACCATAAAATCTTCTGACGGCCATTCATAAGGCCGCACTTGAGCTTCTCTTGGTAGTTCATAGTCCGGCTCATGTATCGCGGGCCTGGGTCTTTGCTTCCTCGAGGAACCACCTTGGTACATTTCCCTAAACATATTTCTTCCTTTGAAAAATTTCTGAAATTTTTAGTGACTCAAAATAAAAGTGAACCAAACTCAACAAAATTGATAGCAATTACTCCTACAGGTGCCTAGAGGCCATATCATGCACTAAAACTACTTTTGACCACATAAATTTGACATGCAAGCTCAAGAACAGGGTCACCTAAGCAGCAAAAATTTGCAATAAATAAAGAACTAGAACAAAAACTAATTGGACGATTGGAGGAGTCACATACCGAAGAACAATCCCCCAAAGCAGTTTTGTGAATGGAGCTTTGAGTAAGGAGATCGAAAATGGCAGCAAGATGAGCTAGAACTCGAGTTTGAGCTGGTGGGTAATTTTTTCTGGAGGAAGACGAAGTATGTGGGTGCAAGAATAACTGGAGGGGGGCATGAGGCAGGGGGGCGCACCCTGCACCCTCATGGCCAGGTGGTTGCCCCTCTGTTGTGTTCTCAGTGCCAATAATTTTTAAATATTCTACAAAAAATAATATTTTTTGGGACATTTGGAGAACTTTTATTTTTGGGGTATTCTTTTATTGCAAGGATAATTCAGAAAACGGACAGAAAATACTATTTTTTTCTTTATTTAATCTAAATAACAAAAAGTAAAAAGAGGGTACAAAGAGTTGTGTTTTCTAACTTCATCCATCTCATACTCATCAAAAGGAATCCACTAATAAGGTTGATCAAGTCTTGTTAACAAACTCATTCCGAATCACATGAAACCGGAGAAATTTTTGAATAACACTAGGTTACCTCAACGGGGATATGCACATCCCCGACAATAAGAATATCATATTTCTTATTGACAGCAGGAAGAGGAATTCAAAACCTCCAATAGTAATTGTTGGAATTTTTCCAATAGAATTGATACTGTGGACTTGAGGTTGTTTCCTCGTAAAGTATACCGTATGCTCATCTATTATATATATAAAATAATTAATGAGCAAACTAGAAATTAGAGAAATAGTCTAGAAAATGACACAAAAATTAGAAACATCTAACCTTTAATTTGTCTAAATCTAAACTAGTATTAAAAGAGCAAACTTAAATTCTGTCAAAGTCACACAACAAACTGTACACGGGATAACCACAACCTTTCGATTAACTTAACTTAAACACATCCTACCGTCAATATTAGGTCTATGGTCTGCCATTCAGATGAATGCGTCAGATCAAATGTTCTGCCGCCGCCCGTGGTCTGCCAATCGTCCAAGTGCTCCGCCTCCCCAGGATCCACGCGGCCCCACCTGCAAAACCGTGATTCGTGGATCGATTCCGCCCACCCTTTTTTCTCTAGCCCAGATCGAGAAGGACGCATCCTGCGACACTACAGTAACATCGGCGCTCTCCATGGCGTTCGCCACGGACGAGACGATACCGGCACGACGCTTCTTCAGGTTGTGGCAGCCAGCGGCCGTCGCCGGCACAGAGGTGCCGTGCGCCATCCAGGTGGTGCCGGCCCACTGGGTGACCGAATCTTCGGCCGTCAGCGTCATCCGCGGCAACAACGACACCATCTACAACTTCCCAAGTCCATGTACCAGGTTCGTGAGTTTGCCCATGCGCCCCTCTCGCTTCTATGTACCAGGACCATTGTATGGATTCAGCGTTCGATTCCAATAGCCGCGGATTGCGTCGTTGTCCGGGTTTGGTTGCGAGTTGTTGATCGTTGGGGATTGGATTGGATGGCGCAATACTACAGGGTAAGCATTACTGGGCAACAAACTGTTCATGCAAAAAATGGTTCGTCGTTTCCTAATTTTTCCTGATTTTTGTTGCCCATGGTACTTAGGCCATCAGCCATCTACAATGTCGGCGCCCTCAATGGCGTCCGCCGTGACTTGCTGGTCTCCATGCGATTTAGTGCCGTCCAGCCATGATGTCTTAGGAGTGTGCGACGGCGGGGCACAACGGGCTTATGTGTCCAATTAATGATTCCTTCACCTATTTCTGACAGCATTAAGGTTGAGTTTTGTCAAGTCATTTCTTTCATATATGCAATGCTTTGAGAGAAGGAAGTACGAGATTAATCTTTTGATCTTTGCAATATACATCTTTTATACAGAGTCCCAGTGTCAATGTACAAATTCACTCTGATGCTTAATTGGTTACTTGTTTCTCTCATTTTCCTTTGTATTTTGAACAAGTAAAATACTCTTGGGTCTATGAGAAGAACATCAACTTCTATTTAAGTTTCAGGTGGTGCCGCCGCCCTTCCTCTGCCTGCTACGGACTAGCCCCTCTGCGTCACCCTGCTGACTCCTTGCGTGCAACCGACGGGCTAGGTAACTCGCCTTATTCCTCATCTCTTCCTTTCCCTCCCTTCCTCTTGCTTCTCTCTGCCATCTAGATTAGCCCCTGGATATGGACGATTTCATGTCCTCCATTGCCGTTGTTGCTATAATACAGTATGATTTATTACAGCTTGTCTGAATGGGTTAGAAGAGGAGTGATGAATTGTTTCGTAGGCATTCATGTATGTTTAAGTTTCATTATCATCTGAAGTATAAACTTGCTTCAAACAGTCAATTTACATTCCTGCCACAAAATTTCTCTGCGGCTGTGGTTGTATTGGAAACATCTTATTCTAAAAGGTAAATGTTTTCACGCCAAATATCTATGGTTTGTTTTGTTCGGATAAGTGATGCAATCAGTAGCACTGTTGTCTTTCATACAATTTGTGACACCCGGATAATTAAGCTACAGTAGTCCCCTGCTATTGATGCCACGTCATCACTTTACTGTTGCTAATCCTCGCTTGATTCAAATCTTAATTCAAATTTAAGTCCAAAATTCAAAGTTCACAAACATGGAAACTAAAATGTTGATCATGTGACAAATATTCACTTCTTAATTTTGGTGGTGAACCAACTCTTTGTAAAGTGTTTTAGTGCACTAACATAAAATAAAATAGTAAAAGAAAACAGAAAGGTTAAAGTTAAAATAAAAACAGAAACCCCCCTTCCCTCGTGGGCCTCGTGGCCCAACTGGCCTTTGCCGGCCAGGCCGACCCGCTCCCGCACGCCCGCTGGCCTATTTGGCCAACCCCCACCGAACCCTAGCCCTATCCCCCTCGATCCCCACTCCCCCCGATCCACATCTGGATCGCGCCCCTGGCGCCCCCCTCTCGCAGCCTCTCTCTCTCGCTCCCCAA
>NC_041392.1:263075752-263123558 GCF_002162155.2 Triticum dicoccoides
CGTCACCTCCAGCTCCCCCGTGCTGGCCCGCAAGCATCACCACCGGCCACCGCCCCTGCAACATGCCCTTGTCGCCAGGGCTACGGCTGCTCCGCGCCCGGCCGGCGCCTGGCGGCGCGCGCTCGCCCCTCGCTGCCTCAACACCGTCCGCCGCCGCCACCATCACCTCCGACGTCGCCGCTCAGAGCTCGTCGTTCGTCTGCCTCCTCGACAGCCCGTCGTCCCCGTCCTCCTCCTCGAGCTCGAGCCGCTGCCTTTTCCCCTACGAACACCGGTGAGGCTCCGGCCTCCCTCCCTCTCTCCCCCTCGTTCTCTGTCGCCGGCCAACTCCACACCGCCGCCGTTCGGCCTCCGCCCATGCCGCGGTAGCGCCCCGTCGGCCCCCGGTCGCCCGTCGCCCTGCACCAGCCATGCCTACCCCGTGCCCTGCGGTGCCGCGCCGACCGCGCCTCCCCGGCAGCCCCTGCTCGCTCCGCTCGCTGGACCTTGCTGCTGCTGGACCAGCAGCGGCCGCAGCCACACCCGCTGGCGCCAGACCCCAGCGCCCGCGCCCCCCCTTTAACCCGGGTTCTGCTAGCCGCAGCGCACGGCGGGTGCTCCTGCCCGCGCCAGGTAGCCCGCCCCGTTTGGCCCTTGGGGAGATGACATGTGGGGCACTACCCCCCCAGAACGTTTAAAAAATAATAATTAATTAATAAAATAATAATTAATTAATTAATTGATTAGTAAATTAATTAAGTTAATTAATATTGTTTAAATGAATCTAATTAATTAGTTAATTTAATTAAATAGTAATTAATTAGCTAAACCCTAAATAAACTAATCAGTGTATGACATGTGGGACCCACATGTAGTTGACCCAGTCAACTGCACAATTGACTGCCGACGTCAGCATGATGTCATGCTGACGTCATATTTTACTATTAAATAAATAATTAAATTCTAGAAATTAATAAAAACTTTAGAAAAACATATTAAATAAACCGTAGCTTGGATGGAAAAACTTTATACATGAAAGTTGCTCAGAAGGACGAGACAAACCCGGATACGCAGCCCACTCGTCCGCCACGCATCGCTAACCTATCGAATTCGCAACTTTCCTCCTCCAGTTCATTTGTCCGAAAACGCGAAACACTGGGAATACTTTCCCGTATGTTTTCCCCCTTCGCCGGTATCACCTCATACCGCGTTAGGGCACACCTAGCTTCACGCTTTGTCATGTCATGCATCGTCATGCTTTTGTTTGCATTATATTTATTGTTTCTTCCCCCTCTTCTCTCGCTAGACACCGAGACCGACGCCGCTGCTACCCAGTACGACTACGGAGTTGACGGCCCCTCTCTCTTGCCAGAGCAACCAGGCAAGCAAACCCCCCTTGAGCATTCCGATATCGCCCATTTCTTTCCCTCTCATGCTTGCATTAGAACTGCTACTGCTTTCTGTATGATCCTACTCTGATGCATAGCCTGTTGCTGTTACCTGCTTTCATACCTTACCTGCTTATCCTAAACTGCTTAGTATAGGTTGGTTAGTGATCCATCAGTGACCCCCCACCTTGTCCCAGTTGCCTTGCTTTATGTTCGATGACTCGATCAACGTGATCGACGTCCAGGCCCCGACACCGCACATCACCTCCCTAGTTGTACGACACTACGGAGTTATAATCGAGTGCCGAGGGTGAACCTCATACATCACTCCTGATGAGATCTCTGTAGTGTAGCTATACGGTCGAGGTCATCGAGGGTGATTTCCTCCTTAACCACTTCCGTTACAGCTCTGTCGTGCAACCCCTCAAGTGTGAACCTCGAGGGTGGGTCCTCTTACGTTCACCTTGATGATAACATCGAGTGGGATTCACCGGGGGTGATTCCTCGGGTTTTCCCCTTGGTGTTAGACACACAGTTACTATGGTTACTATGACTTTACACTGAGCCATGTTACTAAAGACGGGTCGACCTTGAGGGGTACCCGCGCGAGCTTAATTGCGAGTGATGTGGAGTCGGGTTGACCTGGGAGGTGCCCGCGAAATACTTACGAGGCGTGGCCGGGCATTCTTAGCCCTTGCCGCAAGTACTCGAGACGGGGCGACGGGGTTACATCGATCGTGAGTCTCTGCTCGTTACCGCGCGTTCCTAATCCACTACGATTTGGATATTTGATCCGAGGGGCCTCTGGCCTGATAGCACTAACCATCACGTGGACATAGTATGGGCGTTCTGCGTCCTATACATCAGCCGAAGCTTAATAGACGTCAGCGACTGAGCGGCGCGCGCCGGGTTGGACTGGAAAGCACCTACCTTGTTGAAGGAGGTAGCTAGGTCTGCTCACCGGCCGCGTTCGCAACGTGCAGGAGTTCCCGGGGAGATGGCCCATGACCCCTGGGGGCATAGGTTTAGTCCGGCGTGCTGGCCTCTCTATTAAGCCTAGGTCAGGTTGCGGCGTATTGTTTGGCCGAGGCCGGGCATGACCCAGGAAAGTGTGTCCGGCCGGAGTTAATCGAGCATGGTGGGTAAGTTGGTGCACCCTTGCAGGGAAGAAAACATCTATCGATAGCCTGTCCTACGGTAACGGACACTTGGAGTTGTATCCCGATCGATACAACTAGAACTGGATACTTGTGATGAGAACTGGATGCTGATGAGAATTAGATTGTGATGATAACTGGATAGTATGGCTCTGGGATTGCTTTCTCGCAGGGAGTCGAGAAAGGATCTCTGGCCGAGGTTGATAACACTTCTACTACTTTACTTTATGCTACTCTACTCCCTCCTGTTGCTGCAAGATGGTGGTTTTCAGAAGATGCTAGTCTTCGATAGGCTAGGCTTTCCCCTTCCCTTTTGGCATTATGCAGTTTAGTTCACAGATACTACCCATTCCTTTGATACAGATGCATACTTAGTTTAGATCTGATGTAAGTCTTGCGAGTACTTTGGATGAGTACTCACGGATGCTTTGCTACTTCTTTTTCCCCATACCCGATTGTTGCGACCAGATGACGGATCCCAGGAGTCAGACGACGCCACTGATGACTACTACTACCCGGAGGATGCCTACTACTACGTGAAGATTGCAGACGACTAGGAGTAGTTAGGAGGCTCCCAGGCAGGAGGTCTTGCCTTTTCGATCGTTGATGCTTTTGTGCTAGCCTTCTTAAGGCAAACTTGTCTAACTCATGTCTGTACTCAGATATTGTTGCTTCCGCTGACTCTTGTGTATTCGAGTTTATGTATTCGAGCCCTCGAGGCCCCTGGCTTGTAATATAAAGCTTGTATTATTTTAATTTGTGGCTAGAGTTGTGTTGAAGGGGAGCCTTAGCGCAGTGGTAAAGCTGCTGCCTTGTGACCATGAGGTCACGGGTTCAAGTCCTGGAAACAGCCTCTTACAGAAATGTAAGGAAAGGCTGCGTACAATAGACCCAAAGTGGTCGGACCCTTCCCCAGACCCTGCGCAAGCGGGAGCTACATGCACTGGGGCTGCCCTTTTTTTGTGGCTAGAGTTGTGTTGTGATATCTTCCCGTGAGTCCTTGATCTTGATCATACACGGTTGCGTGTATGATTAATGTACGATTGAATCGAGGGCGTCACACAATTTATACTCTAAATATTCTTATTTACCTCCAAGACTGTAGCCCACAAACTAAAAAGTAAATGCTTATTCCTCTCTGTCCAGGATACTATTGTGAGATGGTCTGATACATAAAAGACGGCCTCAAGCCCCTCTAAGGAAGCATCCAGTCTCGCCGTTCTACCAATTTCGCCGGAAAAACGATCTACTAACTTTGCCGGAGCGCTGACTGCCTGTGCTCCACCTGAGGTACGCCGAACAGCCAAGCCACGAGTAGCCTTGAAGTAGCAAGCTGTTATGTTTGAAAATTAATTTAAAAAACATGTGTTCTGGCTTTATTACTTTGCCATGATCTTTTACTGTGTGCCTGCAACCGTAGCGCCCATCGGCATTACCTTGCCATATACGGACAGTCTGCTGAGTAATTCAGAGCAAGAAAGTTATTTTACTGGAAAAAGTACATCCAGTATGAAACCAGGGAAATTAAATTGAAATATGTCTGCAACAGTTAGGATTGTAGTATACAAGTTTACAGATGAATATATCAAGTTTACTATGAACTAAAAGAGAGCAGGTTTGACAAAAAACACAATTCAGGGTCACACGCTTCAGGCTCACACTTGCAAATGGTTGTAGAAGTGACCTACTACTTGAAAGTTAATGAAGCTTTATTACTTTTCTCCACATTGGTAACTTCACTTTTCAGAATAGAGGTGTATCATCCACTACTCATGGGCATACGTATTCTTCCTTCTATTGATGTTGCCCTGCCCATTAAAGTGTCTTTTCTGAACATTGCGGCCGTGCTCCATGAATCAGATACTACTATCGGCTATTGTAGTGATGTACTGTTCATCTACTACGCCTACAAAAGCGTGAAGTGCAGATCTTATACTGATTTGGTAAAGTTAAACCATAAAATGCTTGACCAATATCATAAGCACGACTGTGAATTCTAACATGGAGTAGAGTTAATAGGGTATTTGAGGGAAAATAATCTTAAGATTAGCAAGGTGACAAGTGTTGGGGAGTATTATCAGTGAGCATACAGTAGATAGCTAGATTAGTTGGTTGTGTCTTCCATCCATTTTTTTGTAAACCGCCAACATAGGCTCACTCTACACCAAGCAGATGGTAGTTCTAGCTGAGGAGGATACAAAAAGAAAAACAACCAAACAGAATTAAGCACCAATAATTTTACCACAGTTTTATTTGCTTTTACACAACAAGTTTATCATTTAGCATTTCTCATTCATTCGCCCTTAAAATGTATCCTTGGATTGTTGAACTTATAGGCATTAAATTCATGATTGAAGTAGTGTCTCATGGCTTAATAGTCATTTAGGCACGTGAAATTTTTAGGAGTGAAGTCAGGAGAATAGGGCCATGGGGGCGTGGTCAGTGGTGCAGTGGATCCCGGCCCTTGCCTGTGGGGGGCTCCATTTTTAGATGTGTTTTCGAGTTTTGTTAGGGTTTGTGTCTTGTTTAGGAAGGCGAGACGGCGGCGGCTCCCTGAATATGGAATAAGGTTCTCCCCGCCTAGCCCCCGTCCCGGTGGTGCACCTAGCACCGTCGGTGGGCGTGTGGAGGTGTGTCTCCGGCGGATCTGCTTGTGGTGGATTTCCTTGGATCTGTTTGTCGTCCGTCTACGTTCGTGTCTTCAGGTTGGATCCTTCTGATCTACGTAACTCTTTATCGGCGGTGGTTGTTGTTCTGCTGCGATGGTCCTATGGGGGCTTAGTACGACGACTACTCGACTGTCTACTACAACAAGTTTTGCCCAGCTCCGGTTAGGGAGGGGCGATGACGGCGGCGTGCCTTCCGCTCGCTTCAGTGCTTGTAGTTGTCGCTAGGTGGATGTAAATTTTATTATTTCTGGTGTTTGTTGTACTGTCATGATTGAAGATGAATAGATCGGATGTTTTCTCGCTAAAAAAAGAATCCAGATAATGAAGCAAATAACTTGGTTAGAAGGTAAATTCATGATCACCAATGCCTAGCTATTTTTTGATCTTACTACTATAAAGGATGCAAGTGTAATGTGTAGGTTCAGAGAGCATCCCTGTCCATGAACAATACTTTACATTTCTGAATATCCCTAGCTTTATTTTCATTATTTTGATCATCATTATATTTTGTTGGTACACCATTATATTTTGTTTATTTTACTGATCTATTTTTTTTAAGATGAATGCTGATTGTTTTCACATGATGATACGTGCGCTGCACGTGCACGCTTACTAGTCAGGCCAAATAACCACAACCAGTAGATTAGAGTTGATAGAATTACCCACCTATGCCATTTACTAATTTTCCCTGGGCCTTCTATTAATCACACAAAAATTAGAAACATTTGACCTTTAATTTATCAGGCCAAATAACCACAACCGGTAGATTAGAGTTGATAGAATTACCCACCTATGCCATTTACTAATTTTCCCTCGGCCTTCTATTGATCTATTCCCCATAAAAAAAGGTTTCCCATAAGTCTTCTCAACCCCCCGTAGCTTTCTTTACCTAAAAAAAGTTTCCCATCCTGAGTCCTCACGCCGCCGCCGCATCTGCCTGTAGATGACCTCGATCCTTCTCATGGAGCATTGATAGAGGCAAAGGTGTCCCGATGTTTCGATGAGATGGTGGCTATCATTTTCTGTGGGAGTCGACCTTGACGATTCGACTACAAACGTGCGAGACGTCGCGCCTTAGCAATCGCTAAACCAACTTCCGAGGGTTATTGACCACGCCGGAGCACGATCAACCTGACCACGAGGGTCTGTTTCCTGCGAGCAAACAAAGAACAAGCAAGAAACTGATATTGCAATCTGGATATTGCGAATATAAGATGAAAGCTTTATTGATCAAGGTGGGGTTCTGTGACGTCTTGGTCTGATCGTTGGACACAAACGAAGTACGCGAAGTTGCAGCTATGGCGAACTTTTAATCTAAACAAAACCCAAAGCCTAAACGATGCCCTAAGGGTTGTATATATGGAGGAGAGAGGGGGAATTTCATGGCCCTTGGTGGAGGGGTCCGAAACCAACCCTAACTCTTGTTTCCCCACATATACGGACTCTAAAAACAGCCTATACTTAAGTACTTCGAAAATACATGGGCCTGGCCCAATAATAAGGTGACGCAGCACCTAAAATAGCCTCTGGACGAAATTTATGAAGTGGCATCTTGTATATTTCGTCCCATGCTTCATGCACTCATTATGGTGGCTTCAGAGTCCTGGAATCATCACTTGTAACTCCGTTCTTGTTCTCCTTGCGCATGCCATCATCTTCATGCTTGAACTTGCTCTAAGGTTCATCTTTCTTGTCCAAGCTAGGCCCTTCATTTGTAAGCAAAACAAATGTATCCAATTTAGGCAGCATCATATTCTCATGAACATTAGAATCGTTACCAAGAAACGGAAGTACCTGATAATTCAATTGGCGTGCGCGAGCTCTAGTAATCGGTCTAGTGTGTATAGCAGCAGGGGCTGTGGGTGTAACAATGGTATTGATGTCCTCATCATCCTTCCCTTTTTGAAATGAAGTCGTCCTCGACGAAAGTTCATCGTCCTCACCCAAATAAGGCTTCAAATCTGCAATGTTAAAAGTGGGACTAACCCCAAAATCTGCAGGCAGCTCAAGTTTATATGCATTATCATTTATTTTCTCTAACACCTTAAAAGGACCATCAGCACGTGGCATTAGCTTTGATTTGCGCAAATTAGGAAATCTATCGTTACGCAAATGTAACCAAACAAGATCTCCAGGTGCAAACACAACATGTTTTCCATCTTGTAATAACACACCTCCTAATCCAATTCCACTAGCATCACATTCAAGCTCAAAAGTCTTATTGAAATTAGGAAGTTGGAGTAAAGGAGCATGTGTCAACTTATCTTTCAATACCGTGAAGGCTTCTTCCTGTGCGGTACCCCAAAAGGCACATCCTTCTTTGTAAGCTCGTTGAGAGGTGCAGCAATGGTGCTGAAATCTCTCACAAAACGCCTATAGAAACCAGCGAGGCCAAGGAAACTCCTCACTTGTGTGACCGTTTTGGGCTGCGGCCAACTCTCAATAGCTTCAATCTTGGCTTTATCAACTTCAATTCCCTGTGGAGTAACAACATAGCCAAGAAAAGATACTCGGTCGGTGCAAAAGGTGCACTTTCCAAGGTTACCAAACAAACGTGCATCACGTAGAGCAATAAAAACAGCACGTAAATGTTCCAAATGTTCCTCCAAAGATTTGCTATAAATCAATATGTCATCAAAGTAAACTACCACAAATCGTCCAATGAAAGCACGTAAAACTTCATTCATTAACCTCATGAAAGTACTAGGTGCATTAGTTAACCCAAAAGGCATGACTAACCACTCATATAATCCAAACTTAGTTTTAAATGCTGTTTTCCATTCATCTCCCAATTTCATACGAATTTGATGGTATCCACTACGCAAATCAAATTTGGAGAATATTGTAGAGCCACTCAATTCATCAAGCATATCATCTAGCCTAGGAATAGGATGACGATAACGAATAGTAATATTATTAATGCCTCTACAATCAACGCACATACGCGACGTACCATCCTTTTTCGGCACTAAAATGATAGGAACAGCACAAGGACTAAGGGATTCGCGTATATAACCTTTGTCGAGCAGTTCTTGTACTTGACGCATAATCTCCTTCGTCTCCTCTGGATTGGTACGGTATGGTGCACGGTTGGGTAATGATGCACCGGGAATTAAGTCAATTTGATGCTCAATCCCTCGAATAGGTGGTAATCCTGGTGGCACGTCTTGTGGAAAGACGTCAGCGAACTCCTGCAAAATGTTAGTGACAGCAGGAGGCAAAGAGGAAGGCACAGCGAACTCCTTGTGGAAAGACGTCAGCGAACTCCTGCAAAACATGCACTTTTCAATTTAATTTCAGAAGTAACACTAGATTGTTTATTATTATTAGGCTGCATTTGTTGCTCAAATTCTTTTGCCACAACCTGATTTTCACTCTTATTTTTCTCCTGTTTTGCTTTATTAGCTCTATTAATATCATCTTTCAAAATGGAGTCAGGAGTCATAGGAAGCAAAGTAATATTTTTATCCTTATGAACAAGAGTATACTGATTGTTTCTACCATGGTGTACAGAATTTTTATCAAATTGCCATAGTCTACCAAGTAATAAGGAACATGCTTGCATAGGTACCACATCACAATCAACATAATTAGCATATGTAGAGATACTAAAATGCACACGAACAGTACGTGTTACCTTAACCTTGCCGTTGTTGTTGAACCATTGGATGTAGTAAGGATGTGGATGTGGTATTGTGGTGAGAGATAGCTTCTCCACCATCTCCATGCTAGCCAAGTTATTGCAGCTCCCTCCATCTATGATGACGCGAACAGAACGTTCCTTCACAACTCCCTTTGTATGGAACAAATTATGCCTCTGATTTTGCTTAGCTTGTGTAACCTGCACACTCAAAACACGTTGAGCAACTAAACGTTCATACCTGTCAGCATCTTCAGCAGCCATGTATTGCGTCTCATGATCAGAATCATCTCCACCGTGTTCTTCACGTGTAATAAGAGCCAAAGTCTCCTCATCATAGTCACTAGCGGACTCATACCCACCATCCTCAGTAGCAATCATCACACGCTGAGATTGGCATTCTCTCGCAAAATGTCCTCTTCCCTTACAACGACGACAAATAATATCACTTGTGTGCCCTGTTGATGCCATGGAAGAAGAAGAGCTCTGTGCAGGTCCAACAGGTGTGCTCTTGGCAGATAGTGGTGGTTGTGCCTGCTTTCTTGTATCACGGCTGGAGGTGGCACCTGATGGAGGTGCTGGTGGAGTGGAAGTAGAGGATGCACGTGGTGTCCATGATGAAGATCGACCTGCAGAAAAGTTAGTTCGCGCCAATGCCTGTCCATCCTGCACTTCACGTTCAGCTTTACAAGCAAGATGGAATAAACGAGTGATATTATTATACTCTTTATACTCTAGGATGGTCTGAATCTTTCTATTTAATCCACCCATAAAACGTGCAAGCATAGCTTCATTCTCCTCAACAATACCACATCTAATCATGCCAGTTTGTAATTCCTGATAATATTCTTCTACAGAATTTTTTCCTTGTCTTAAACGCTGCAATTTTTGAAGTAATTCACGTTGATAATATGGTGGAACCCAATGAGTACGCATAGCAGTTTTCAAAGCAGCCCAAGTAGCAGGAATAGGATATAATCTACAATGTTCAGACCACCAAATACATGCAAAATTAGTGAATGCACAAACAGCAGCAGGAACAAGTCTCTCCTCAGGATATTGTAAACATGTAAATCGTTGTTCAGTTTCTAACTCCCAAGTAAGATATATATCAGGAACATATCTACCCTCAAATGATGGAATATTCAATTTTAGTTTAGGGAGATGGTCATGATCTCGTACCTGAGGGTGAGCCCTACCATTGCCATTATTTGCATGTGGACGACCTGGTGGTTGCTGTGTTGGTGGTGGCATGTAGTTCTGATTTTGATCAACCTCATCCTCGTAATCGCCGGCAAAATCATCCTCCTCCGCATTAGCAGCAGGAGCCACAGAAGTATCAACAGCAGCACCAATAGTTCTGATTTTTTTTCACTTTTTTTTTGCTCTGCAACAAATTTTTTTCGAAAAAAGTCTACAAATGGTCTAAAAACTGCCTAGCCAGAATTTTTTTTTGAGTTTGGAACTATTTTTCTTCTGCGGGTAGCACGGAATCTCAGGAGTCCTATTCTCTCACGACTCGGAGTATGGCGTGATCTAGAACTCGATAACAAAGCAACAAATACTGGACACGGACTAGGACTGGTGGCGGAGATGAATCTGATGGAACTCGGACTGTGGTGGTATATCTGGACTCGGATTGGTGGTGGTATATGGCGATGGTATATCTGGACTCGGATTGGTGGTGGTATATGGCGATGGTATATGTGGACTCGGATTGGTGGTTGTATATGGCAGCGGCGATGTATATGGTGGGGTGGTGGTATATGGTAATGATGATGACGATGGTGCGGCGGCGGCGTGACAACCTGTGAACAGAACTCGAAACTCTAAAGGACTAGACGCTAAGACCAGCAACTTGACACGACGATGTAACCGCAAATTCAACAAAGCAAATACAGAAAAGATTATGCAAAGGCTCAGATTGGTTCGGATAGGACGAACTAACCCTAATTTTTTTGGCTTTTTCGTGGACTGTAGGTATGAAGAACAGACTCGATCTAATCTACGAAAAACTGTAAAATCTCACCGAGCAACCTGAAAATCTGATACCACTTGATAGAGGCAAAGGTGTCCCGATGTTTTGATGAGATGGTGGCTATCGTTTTCTGTGGGAGTCGACCTTGACGATCCGACTACGAACATGCGAGACGTCGCGCCTTAGCAATCGCTAAACCAACTTCCGAGGGTTATTGATCACGCCGGAGCACGATCAACCTGACCACGAGGGTCTGTTTCCTGCGAGCAAACGAAGAACAAGCAAGAAACTGAGATTGCAATCTGGATATTGCGAATATAAGATGAAAGATTTATTGATCAAGGTGGGGTTCTGTGACGTCTTGGTCTGGTCGTTGGACACAAACGAAGTACACGAAGTTGCAGCTATGGCGAACTTTTAATCTAAACAAAACCCAAAGCCTAAATGATGCCCTAAGGGCTGTATATATGGAGGAGAGAGGGGGAATTTCGTGGCCCTTGGTGGAGGGGTCCGAAACCAACCCTAACTCTTGTTTCCTCACACATACGGACTCTAAAAACAGCCTATACTTAAGTACTTCGAAAATACATGGGCCTGGCCCAATAATAAGATGACGCAGCACCTAAAATAGTCTCTGGACAAAATTTATGAAGTGGCATCTTGTATATTTCGTCCCATGCTTCATGCATTCATTATGGTGGCTTCAGAGTCCTGGAATCATCACTTGTAACTCCGTTCTTATTCCCCTTGCGCATGCCATCATCTCCATGCTTGAACTTGCTCCAAGGTTCATCTTTCTTGTCCAAGCTAGGCCCTTCATTTGTAAACAAAACAAATGTATCCAATTTAGGCAGCATCATATTCTCATGAACATTAGAATTGTTACCAAGAAACGAAAGTATCTGATAATTCAATTGGCGTGCGCGAGCTCTAGTAATCGGTCCAGTGTGTATAGCAGCAGGGGCTGTGGGTGTAACAATGGTATTGATGTCCTCATCAGCATGGTGATCCTCTCCTCCCCTACATGACTACACCATCATGGAATCTTCTCATATTTAGATGGAGATCATCAATACATGATCTTGCTGGAGCCGCTCTTTCCATACATGGCTAGCTGCAGTGCCGGGCGACCAACACGATCCAGCGGACATGATGATCCACGGAGAGCAAGATGCTACGTACGTATACCCATCATGATGGCCGGCGATTCCCCTTGGATGAAACGACTGGCGCGATCTAGCATATATGAAGATCCACACATAGCAAGATGTATATATGTTTTGCCAGTAGCAGGAGGTTCCTTGATTCTTTACACCATCAGGTCCTGACGCTCTCCCTCCCTCTCCTTGATTCTTTATACCATCAGGTCCTGACGATCTCCCTCCCTTTAATCATGGATAATGCAGACAAAGCAGATCAAATCCTTTGTGGAGTGCGGCATCAGATAAACGGATATTGCACAAGCCCAGGTGATCGAGCTAGGCACCGGTAACTACATAAAAGGTACCATCTATTTCTCTATAAATTACAGCATATGGTCAATAGATTGTTATATATTTTGATCTTTTTTATTCTTCTGTATCGGACTTAGTAGGCCCTAACAATGACATAAGACGATGTCTGCAGTATGTCTGATGCAATTATTTGCTACATATTTTAGATGTATTGTGTGAACGGAAGATCATGCTTATGCATTCTTCCTTGCTCCGCCTACTCTTTGGTTTCTGGTGACACATTGCAGCAGAATCACATCTTGATGATGTTGATTAGGTCGGGAAACTTCTCCTGGAAATCATGGATAAACAGAACTACAAAAGCTTGGAGATAGAGAAATAATAGAACGACTTCCCGCTCATTCTTGGACTGTCAGGTCATGCGTGCAGACTGCTAGAAAGTTGGAGAAATTTACATTTAGCAGCAAGAAGGTGAGCTGCACATACTTCCTATGTACCTACACAAGCCCTGTGGTATGTATATCAGATGGTAGTGTATTTCACGGTTTTATGTTTATGTTGACTTAATTTGTGTTTTTTTTTCCTATGTAGTCTATTATTCAGAAGTTCAATGATTTATACCAATGTTGGACAGAATGATTTTTAATATTAATGCTACTTTCATCTGAAGCTTTATACTTTGTATGCACTCTGATCTTCAGAAGTTGAGGTTCATCTGCAGCTTAAACTTAGTTAGATCTACGAGCTTCTATGTGGAAATTCTTGGCAAAAAAGAATTCAGAAAGCTTGGCGGTGGAGCGTAGCGTGTTTTTCTTGGTGTGACGTACATGGACATGTTGCTGAAGAAGAACAAAAGGGAAATCTCACGTGGGCGAGTGAGCAGTTCAGTGTTGGTGGTTTGCTTTGGTCGTTCCACATCCTAGAGAAGACAGTTTGGTCGCCCTCGACGTACAAAAGAAAACGACATGAATTTGTGGTTTTGGCGTGATCGCCAATGACACTCCTGGAGTGCATTCTAACTGGCTGCAACCTCCTCCTCGAAAATGAACAGGTAACGGCAGGTTGATGCGTGCCTAGCCATAACTGGTACTGTAAATCAATGGCTCGATTACGATTTTCCCTTAACCATCACATGTCAATATATTTATAGGTGATTACTTATTTTAGTATATGTTCACACCTGCAAGATGATGCTAATTAAGTTCAACACAGGCAAGCTACTATCATTAGTAGTAGGGCAGCAAAGTTCTTCTGGCATCGAGACTACAGAAATGAACCAAACGTCGAGACCAGATGAAGCGGGTTATAATTTATCATGGTTTTTCATTATGTGATGTGACAAGATGTTCGTAATGCTATTTTCCGCAAATGTATTGGTGCATGCTTAACTACTGAACTTTTTAATTCAGCTCTCTTATCTTCAGTTTGTAAAGTTAAATTTGTATTATTTTTGATATACACATGATTATGCATATTCAATTTCTTTTCGTCAATGGTGTTATCTCTCAGGCAAGGGATGGATAACTTCAAGGACAAGTTTGCTGAAAAGTTTCTAACTTATTACCAAGGTACTCAACCATAACACTGCATGAATCCCCATTTTCTTGCTGATGTAGCCATACAAACTTTGAAACTTTAATGTCCTTGATAGTATTGCTTCTACAAAACTTATTTTAATATTGCATGTAAATAGTTATAATTTCATATATATATTCTTATATATACCAAACTTGCAGATTATTGGTACACACATCTACAAGTCGTAATTAAAGGTGTCATAAGAAAAAAGAGAAATAGCTACAAATTACCACAAACTTAATGAAAAACATGCGACCTTTTATTTTAGTAGATAAAATTATATAGCCATTAGATAATATTTTATGTAGAGAAATTACCGAGCATTGCCATTAAAAAATTATATAATGTAAAAAATGTTTCGGTCCTGCCTTTTTTGTTTTTCTTATTCTCCACCACATGTACGTTGCTTGCCTCATGGGATCCTAACAAAAAAACTTTTATTTTCTCCACCTTCCATGACTCATGGGATCTTCATTAAAAAAACGCTACATCAGAAGCTAGCCTAGAATGCTCATGTACGCATGCATTCTCCATCACGTGGACCTTACTTGCGTCATGGGATCCTCAAAAAAAGATGCAGCACAAGCTATCCTGGCTTGCTATATATACAACACATGTACTCATCGAAAAATAAGCAAACTAACACAAAAATTAGAATCATCTAACCATTGATACGATGGATACTTATATTTCAATAAAAACTAACTGATCCGATTCAACCTTTTTCTTGAGACGATATCATATCTAACTTATAGGAGAGCGACTACATGTTGGTATCAACTGTGTACCAGCTAAGAAGTCGCATGGATGTGATGAGTTTCTAGATTTCTTTTCATGGACTAGAATTGACTATATGCACCTGCGGTTAGACAAAGGATGCGCAGGAAGCCTGGAACACACATGGTAAGGGAAACTGTGAGGGCACATGTGATGTGACCTTCATCACCATCCGGATCTTGGGGTGGGCAAATGTTATATGTCTTCATTGTTGACTACCTTCAGCAGGGTCATGCTGATGTTATAGGAGAAGGCATGGAACTCCACTGCCATCAACTTGCATTAGTGCAGATAACTTGGCGGCCAGTTCCATAGGGAGATTCACGAAGGAGGGCAGTTGGAGCCTTGAAGTAAAACAACAAGCTAGCAGGGGTGATATTCGAGGACTCCTCTTTGTTGGAAACACCGTGAGTTGTAACAGGGAGAAAAGGGAGAAAAGAAATTAAGAGGAAAAAAGAGGGCACAACATGAGCCCTTCGCTAAAAGTTCGTGCGTGTGCGTTCGTATGATTTTGATGTGGTCGTTCGTGTGGACGAATTTCAACACTCTTGGACGCTTGGTATCCTTGGCTCTGTGCGCAAGGACGTTGACTAGGATGTATTGATACACGGCTACACGAGAAAGATTGGTGAAGCAATCTTATTTGCAGAAAACGTAGATCTTGTCTTATATGTGTTATTTTCTTATATTATGCAACCATCATCAAGTATATCCAGATTTAAATGGGAAAAGTATATCATGGTTGTTGGAGGACAAGGATGATATTTTCCCTAAAAGCAAAATTATAGCCGAATCTTTTTTTTTTGCAGGGGGAGGATAACTGAATCTATATATTCATGCATGTCGACAAAAAAGATGCCCTTAGAAAAGGACTTGAATCTTCTTTGCTTCTGCTTACAATTATTAGAGGTTCTTAACTAATTACAATCTGGCAATGCACATAGTTTCAGATCCTTACCACAGGAGACATGTCACTTCTTACAAGATAGTAAAAACAATGCTTGCAGAAAGTTTGAAATGTTATTGTCCGCCAATGTATTGTTGTATGGAAAATTGCTGAACTTTTCTATTCCGCATCTTCAGTTTGCATAGTCAAGTTTGTATTATTTGTGATATACACATGCTTATGCATATTCAATTTTTTCAGTCAATGGTGTTATGTCTCAGAGAAGGGATGGATAACTTCAAGGGGAAATTTGCTGAAAAGTTTCTAACTAATTACCAAGGAACTCCACCATAACACTGCATGAAACGATATTTTGCTAATGTAGACCCACGAACTTAGAAAATTCGATGTCTTTGATAGTATTACTACTAGAAAATTATTTTAATATTGCATGTAAATGGGTATAATTTCATATATATATTCCTATATATACTAAACATGCAGATTATTGGTACACACATCTACAAGTCGTAAGTAAAGGTGTCATTTTTAGACTGTCCTTAAGAAATTTAGATATTCCTATATGAAACCATTAACACCAACGTGATTATATAAAAATAATCTTAAAATGGAGAACCATGCTAGAAACACCATTAAACAAGATAAACATAAATTGTGCAACAGGTTTGATCATAACAGTTGGTGAAAGAATGCATGGCATGTAGGTACAAGATTCATTTGAAACATAAATATTCAAATGTCAGCAAGGAAACCAAAGGTATCGAAGATGCTATTTTGTTTGCAAAAGGAATTATATATATATACTAGGAAAATTGCCCGTGCGTTGCAACAGGAGAAGAAAATATCCCTCACCCACCCGCTAAAAGAACATAAACTGCAAGGTGCAAGAAGAACACACCAGGCTACACAAAAGTGATAAGATAAAAGAACTTCCAAGACTTGATTCACTGGCATGTATAAGCTAGAATAATGGAGAAATTCAAAACTGATTGAAAAATAAAAAGAAGCATAGTTTGATAGCAATTAGTAAATACTATAAGTTTAGTTTTAGACATGCACCGATTTATTAAATCGTCTCTCTCATTAATTGACCTTCCTTAACCTCTCCGTGTATATTGCCCGCTTTTTTTAGGGAGTGTGTATATCGCCCGTTTAATTAGTCGCTCTACCACTAATTCCATAGTTTTCTCCCGACGGATCCAATCCTTTCCGATTCTCTAAGCGGCTTATTGATATTAACTGGTAGTTGTATATAAATCAGTCAGATTTTGTGTAAGGGGACGATGTAGGATAATGTAAAACAAAAGAATCCTTAGTTTCAACAAATTCTGGCTTGGTCAGGTGGTTGCGTTCCTCGGATTTGAAAGGAAAGTCGTGTGCTCGAGTCCAAGAGCCCACAATTTTTTGCTCCTCTCCAGACTGCCTGGGCCACCATGTGATTGGGCTGAGGCCCATGCTGATGATGCATCTCACGTACGAATTTTTTTATAACGACGGACGGCAGATCCTATTTGACGCCCGCAGGCGTTAAAAGGATGACCCTTCGCTGAAGGGAGTCACCACATGGGCCGGCCCATGTACAGATTTGGTTTGCTGCTGTTTCCTTGTTTCTTGCGGATTTTTTTCTTTCGTTTTTCTTCTATGTTTTGGTTCCTTTTTTCCTTTCATTTTTTCTTTTACGTTTCTCTTTTTTTGTTCTTATTCTATTTATTGCATATTATATAAAAAGTTCACCAAGTATTACAAAAAAATTCATCGTATTGAGAAAATGTTCATTGTATACAATGAAATAGTTCACCTTGCATTATAAAATAGTTCATCATGTATTACAAAAATGTTCATCGTGTGTTAAAAAATGTTCATCATAGATTATGAAATTGGTCAACGTATTTTTAGAAAATGTGCATTGTGTATCTAAATTTTGTTCATCGTATATCTAAATTTTGTTCATCGTATATCTAAATTTTGTTCATCGTATATTAAGACATTTGTTCAATGTATACTATAGAATGTTCATTTTGAGTATTTTTTTTGTTCAATATGTTTTGCAAAAAACTTCACTGTATTTTAAATTTTGTTCAACGCATATCATAAAAAACGTTGAATGCAAATTTTAAGGATTTTTTTGCTGTACATTGTACTTTAAGGTTTGCGCTTCATTTATATCACTCCACCTTGCTGGGTCGGCTGGCTAGCCTCGCTAGAATCTTTCCTGAGGTCAGAGGTTCAATTCCATGCGTTCACATCTTTTTGTTTCGAATTTTCCCTACGCGTGATAATTGGGCTGGCCCGTGTGCGCGTCGCTTCAGCGAAGCCGCGACGACCGGACGCACACGGACGGCGTATAGGACCTCCCACGACGGACCGGCGGATGTATTTCCTTGGGCTAGCTTCGTGTGCGTGCTGCGGCCCAACTCTGAAATTTTGTACGAAGTGATATATAAATATATTAGTACCACCTAGGATTTTGGAAAAATACGGATGTGTTGAAAAAAAATATCTGAAAGCGTAAATTCGCGGGAAAAAACGTATTATGACGGTGAACCCGACAAAGTCAATCTGTGCTTTATTATTAGGGAGGGATATATATGACTAATTTTCACTAAATATGCTCATTGTTTCTTCAGAAAAATCGAATGGTATATTCTCAAGATAAAAGGCCAACAACTACGTAAATTGCATTTGTAAAATCCTAGCCCGCGCATCAAGCGAGCCACTTTGCTAGTTACCACTAACATGAAAAGTGACATTGCCTTTGTTGCAATCAATAACAACCCCTGTAGTATTCAAAAAGGGTTTACTAAGGATAATTGACATACTATCGTCTTCGGGAATATCAAGAATAACAAAGTCCATTAAAATAGTAACGTTTGCAACCACAACAGGCACATCCTCACAAATACCGACAGATATAGCAGTTAATTTATCGGCCATTTGCAAAGATATTTCAGTAGGTTTCAACTTATTCAATTCAAGTCTACGATATAAAGAGAGAGGCATAACACTAACACCAGCTCCAAGATCATATAAAGCAGTTTTAACATAGTTTCTCTTAATGGAGCATGGTATAGTTGGTACTCCGGGATCTCCAAGTTTCTTTGGTATTCCACCCTTAAAAGTGTAATTAGCAAGCATGGTGGAGATTTCAACTTCCGGTATCTTTCTTTTATTTGTAACAATATCTTTCATATACTTAGCATAAGGATTCTTTTTAAGCATATCAGTCAAACGCATACGCAAAAAGATAGGCCTAATCATTTCATCAAAGCGCTCAAAATCCTCATCATCCTTTTTCTTTGATGGTTTAGGAGGAAAGTGCAAGGGTTTCTGAACCCATGGTTTTCTTTCTTTACCGTGCTTCCTAGCAACGAAGTCTCTCTTATCATAACGTTGATTCTCTGATTGTGGGTTATCAAGACCAACAACAGGTCCAATCTCTACATCGATGTCATTGCTAGGTTGAGCATCAACATGAACATCATCATTAATATTATCAATAGGTTCATGTTCATTACCAGATTGTGTTTCAGCATCAGAAATAGAAATATCATTGAGATTCTCAGATGTGTCAACAACAGGTTCACTAGAAGCATGTAAAGTCCTATCATTTTTCTTTTTCTTTAATTCATTGAGCAAATCATTTTGAGCTTTAAGTACTTGTTCTACTTGAGTGGTAACCATAGAAGCATGTTTACTAATGAGTTTAAGTTCACCTTTAACTCTAGACATATAATCACTCAAGTGTTCAATCATATAAGCATTACGTTTCAATTGTCTACCAACATAAGCATTGAAGTTTTCTTGTTTAACAATAAAATTATCAAACTCATCTAAGCATTGGCTAGCAGACTTATTATGAGGAATATCACCTTGATCAAATCTATAAAGAGAATTTACCTTTACTACCTGTGTCGGGTTATCAAGACCATGTATTTCTTCAATAGGTGGTAAATTCTTAACATATTCAGATTTAATACCTTTTTCTTTCATAGATTTCTTTGCCTCTTGCATATGTTCAGGACCGAGAAATAGAATACCCCTTTTCTTTGGAGTTGGCTTAGGAGTTGGTTCAGGAAGTTTCGAATCATTTTCATTACTCAATATATTATTCAATAGCAATTCAGCTTGATCAACAGTTCTTTCTCTGAAAACACAACCAGCACAACTATCCAGGTAGTCTCTGGAGGCATCGGTTAGTCCATTATAAAAGTTATCAAGTATTTCATTTTTCTTGAGAGGATGATCAGGCAAAGCATTAAGTAATTGGAGAAGGCTCCCCCAAGCTTGTGGGAGACTCCCTTCTTCAATTTGCACAAAATTATATATTTCCCTTAAGGCAGCTTGCTTCTTATGAGCGGGAAAATATTTAGCAGAGAAATAATAAATCATATCCTGGGGACTACGCACACAACCAGGATCAAGAGAATTAAACCATGTTTTAGCATCACCCTTTAATGAGAACGGAAACAACTTAAGGATAAAGTAATAGCGAGTTTTCACATCATTAGTGAATGTCGCGACCCGAACTCAAACGGTCAAGCCTCTTTTACTCTGAAGTGGTCCTCAGTTGTCCGATATCTTGCCCTTCTTGGAGTGGTCTCATCAGTTGATCCTCCATGTGGTCAAAGGGAAAATGGGTATTGTCTAACTATTTTAGGTAAAAGGAAAGATTTGATAAAGCTCAGAAAAGAAGAGAGGTAAAGGACCTTTTTGAAAGTAAAGTTTAAGAGAAATCCTTTCCTAAGGGCTTTCCAGTTTCTAGGGTCACGTCCTACAGTCAACATGTGCTCTGATACCATCTCTGTCGCGACCCGATCTCAAATGGTCAAGCCTCTATGTATTCGTGCCATCCCTGGATCGGTATGCTAGCACACACAGTACATCAATGTATATATCAAAGTTCAATCACATGTATAAATAACGTAAAACTAATATATACCTCATAAATCTCAGCGGAAACAATCGAATGGGTGTGGAGTCCCATCAACGCCAACGACAAGTTGAGTGTAGACCGTAACCTTACAACGTAACTCTTGCTCGTCGTAGAAAATTCCTGCAACATAAGACGTTGCAGCCCTGTAGGTCGGTACATTGAATGTACTGACAAGTCACATCATAAGAATAATGAATCTATTTTTACATGCAATTTGGCTGGTGGAAAGCTCTTGGTTTAGTTTCTTTTGCATAAAGCTAGTTTTTCCCTAGAATAAAAGATATTATTCTACCACTACTGTATAGCATAGGATGAGTTGGTAAACCCAACCCAATCCGTTCCCAAAGTTTCATTTAAAACCCAACTATTTAATTAAGAGTGATGAGATCTCCCAGCATTTCCACTACTAGATGCTCAAGTTGTCCGTAACCGGGGACACGGCTAATCGATTAGGTTTTAACACTCTTCAGAGGTTTGCGCATTTTTTCCCACAAGACTCGATCGCCTCCCTTGAAGTTCTCGCACTGCCTGGCGTTTGAGAACAGGATGACCGAGACATAGTTTTTCGAAAGTATTCCCCCTTAACCCACGGATAGGCCGGTACACCTACTCATTCTACATCTGCTAGCCCATCCCGGAAGGGGTCACACTAACTACTCAACTAAGCCAGAGCCCATATTGGCTTGTGGCTGCACACGTAAGCTTCTAGACATGAGAATATGATTGATCTCTTTGAGCCTGGGCGGCCGACCACTAGTGGTGCACCACCATGGATTAACCATGCATGCTCCCACTGTACTTCACCACCATTCAAACCAAATACCGCCCAGGTAGTTCATTTACATGTCTTGGTCCTGATTACTACTTTGTCACTCATGTCTCACCATATTCGCTTCCCAAACCACGTCTATATTTAGCGAGGTAAAAATAAACTTACACGACGGTGACAAGGATGTATAGATCAGACCTACCTCAAATGAACTACTAGGTAACGACATAGCCATCTGGCAACAATACATCCTACCATGCAATCCTACCACAAAAGGACTAAGTGCATAATATAAAACATAGGTAATTGAAAGAATGATCAAATGTGAACTTGCCTGGTAATAGTTGATGAAGATTATATCGCTCTCAGAAATTTACTTAATAGAACTATTCGTCACTCTCCGATGAAAATCTATAAAGTCAAACATTGCATTCACATAAGCAATCTTTTCGGAGAACCAAATAACATGCAACATGAAAAGACTCGGAAAATCCAAATGAACACACAACACACTTAACTATCAAAAGAAAATACTAAGTGCAAAACAAGATAGGGCATGGGTGCCAAAATTTGTGACATGGACCACAGTGCATACTAGGCATACGAGTAAAAATATCATGGACAGATCCTAAGTGTGTGAGAATTATTGTGAGATTGGTGCAAGTGGTAGGGTTTGGCTACGATGACACATTGCAAAAAGAATCACATCAATCGGAGCTACGGTTTAGGAGATATGGCCATTTGAAGTTTGAATTCAGATCTGAATAAATTCACATTTGAATCTGATAGAAGTTTACAAAGATGACACTACTAGATAGATCTAATCAATACGAAGAATTTGCCGTTGGTTTCATCGAATTTGGAGTTACGGTTAAAAAGTTGTGGCTAACTAAAGTTCAGGGACCAATCTGCAAATCCTAGGGACTAAACAGAAAGAAAAATAACTGCGAACAGGCCCTTAGCCACGTGGCAGATTCCTACTGGCCGAGCACCATTCGCTGCAGAAGCTATTCGGCGAACGGCCGCTACCTAAGCAAAACAGCTACCGCGGCTAAAAAAATGAAAACCGGAGACCGGTTTTTAACTAAACTGCATAGTTTATTTAAAACCGTGGTTAACTGATCTAATACAAATAAATAAAAAAATAAACTAAACGAACGAGGTGGGAGGCTCGGCTTACAGCGGCGATGACGACAAGTAGGAGACGGCGGCGCTGGCATCGGGCGGTGACGGGGCGGCGGCTGCGGCGGTCTCCGGCGGTGGGGAAGAAGGCGAAGGGGACCGACGCGTCGAGGGCATCCGGGGAGTGGTGGTGCGGGGCGTCGGCGGTGTCCAGACGATGGAGGAAGGGTAGCGGCGCTCCCGAGCTCCGACGAGGTCGGGCATGCTCCGGGCGGTCATTCCTGCGGCGGGAAGGCGACGGGAAGGTTGGGCGTAGCGCGGGCTGTCCCGTGGTGGAGGCGGCGTTTCCCGAGGACGTTGGGGTTGACAAGGAGAAGGCGGGGGAGCTCCGGTGCTCCGGCGAGGTGCACTTGACGATGGCGACGGATAGGAGCGGTGTGGGGAAGTGTGAGACGGCGGGATCAACAGAGGGGGTCACGGGGCATTTATAGGCGTAGTCAGGTGCTCCGGTGGTGAGGGGATGAGCCTCATCCGCGAGGGCTGCGGACGGCGGTTGCGGGAGCTCGGCGCGGTGGCTCTATCACGCACGGGCTGGGCAGGAGGTTGGGGACGACCCGGGGCTGGGCCCCACTAGTCAGTGGCAGCGACAGAAGGCGAGCGAGGGATGGCGACCGGTGCGAAGCACCTTCGGGCGCGGGGCTGGGCCTTGGGCCGTATGGCCGACTGGGTCGCTGGCTGCGTGAGCGTGTGTGTGTGCGCGCGTGCGTTTCTCTTTTTTTAAACAGAAAACATATGTGGCCCAAAACAAATTCAAATGAATTTCTAAAAATTCCACATAAATTTATAAAATCACTATTGAAAATATAGAGAATAATGAACATTAATTCCAGCACAGATAATTTTGGAAATAATTTTCTAATGCAATAAATGCACTTTAGGCCAATATAATAAATTCCAAAAACTTCAAATGTTACTATAATGAATCTTCCAACTCCTTTATGTTTGAGGAAGTCATTTTATCCCCTCTCCTTTATTTTCTTTGAGTGAAAAATAATATTTGAACATTTGAGAAAACTCCAACATGCAATAAATCATGAGATGCAAATGATTTCAAATATTATTTTAAAATAGCGTCTATTGGTTTCATAATCCATTTCCATTTTCTTTTTGATAATTGAAGGAGTCATATTTCCTTCTCTCTTTATTTTATTTGAATGAATGGAAATGTTTTTGAAACTCAAAACGGAAAACTTTCCAAAAGTGAACCAACTGAAATTCAAAAGTGCTCCTCATCACTCTCCACTCTATTTCATATTTTTTGAAGAAGTCGTGTTATCTTCTCTCATGAAAATCCTTGAGTGGCATAAAGTTTCTGATTTGAAATATTCTCAAATGGAATTCAAATCATTTTCAAACCCCTTTTTATTTCTTCAAATGGAAGAAGTCATATTATCTTCACTCTAGGGTCTTGTGATGAGATGACTTTGAATTCACGGAGATCAAGAAAAATGCAAGATGAAAGTTTTGGGAAAGTCCTTTTATTCCCTCTAATTCAACTTTCAAAAAATAAAAATTCTATTTCCACTCAATTTCACACAATCAATCACACAACAATCAAACAAACAATCATAAAAATTTATTTAATATAACATTCCAAAATTTAGAATTTTGGGATGTTACAGTGAACAGGGTGGCTATATCATTTAATTTAGTAAGATGTGCCACAACAGTTTCAGATTCATAGCCATAAAAAGGATCAGATTCAACCAAAGTAATTAACTCAGGATCGACAGAGAAATTATAATCCTTATCGGAAATACATATAGGTGAAGTAGCAAAAGCAGGGTCATATTTCATTCTAGCATTCAAGGATTTTTCTTTAAGCTTAGATAATAGTTTCTTAAGATCATATCTATCATTGCAAGCTAAAAAGTCTCTAGCAGTTTCTTCATCCATAACATAACCCTCAGGCACAATAGGCAATTCCTATCTAGGGGAGAAGCTTCATCATCACTTTCATCAATATTATCAGTTTCAATAGTTTCATTCTCTCTAACCCTAGAAAGTTGTTCATCAAGAAATTCACCTAGTGGCATAGTATTATCAAGCATAGAAGTAGTTTCATCATAAGTATCATGTAAAGCATAAGTGGCATCATCAATAACATGCGATATATCAGAATGAATAGCAGGAGTAGGTGTCGCAAGTTTACTCAAAACAGAAGGTGAATCAAGTGCAGAGCTAGATGGCAGTTCCTTACCTCCCCTCGTAGTTGAGGGAAAAATCTTGGTTCTTTCATATTTCAAGTTCCTCATAGTGATCAACAGATATAAATCCCAAGTGACTCAAAGAATAGAGCTATGCTCCCCGGCAACGGCGCCAGAAAATAGTCTTGATAACCCACAAGTATAGGGGATCGCAACAGTTTTCGAGGGTAGAGTATTCAACCCAAATTTATTGATTCGACACAAGGGGAGCCAAAGAATATTCTCAAGTGTTAACAGTTGAGTTGTAAATTCAACCGCACCTGAAAGACTTAATATCTACAACAATGTATTTAGTAGCAAAGTAATATGGAAGTAACAGTAACAGTGGCAAAAGTAACAGTATTGGTTTTGTAGTGATTGTAACAGTGGCAACGGAAAAGTAAATAAGCAAAGAACAATATGTGAAAATCTCATAGGCAATGGATCAGTGATGGATAATTATGTTGGATGTGATTCCTCATGCAACAGTTATAACATAGGATGACACAGAACTAGCTCCAGTTCATCAATGTAATGTAGGCATGTATTTCGAATATAGTCATACGTGCTTATGGAAAAGAACTTGCATCACATCTTTTGTCCTACCCTCCCATGGTAGTGGGGTCCTATTGGAAACTAAGGGATGTTAAGGCCTCCTTTTAATAGAGTACTGGACCAAAGCATTAACACTTAGTGAATACATGAACTCCTCAAACTAGGGTCATCACCGGTAAGTATCCCGATTATTGTCACTTCTGGGTTAATGGATCATAACACATAATAGGTGACAATAGACTTGCAAGATAGGATCAAGAACTCACATATATTCATGAAAACATAATAGGGTCAGATCTGAAATCATGGCACTCGGGCCCTAGTGACAAGCATTAAGCATAGCAACGACATAGCAACATCAATCTCAGAACATAATGGATACTAGGGAACAAACCCTGACAAAACTAACTCGATTACATGATAAATCTCATCCAACCCATCACCATCCAGCAAGCTTATGATGGAATTACTCACGCATGACGGTGACCATCATGAAATTGGTGATGGAGAAAGGTTGATGATGACGATGGCGACGGATTCCCCTCTCCGGAGCCCCGAACGGACTCCAGATCAGCCCTCCTGAGAGAGATTAGAGCTTGGCGGTGGCTCCGTGTCGTAAAACATGATGAATCCTTCTCTCTGATTTTTTTTCTCCCCAAACGTGAATATATAGAGTTGGAGTTGAGGTCGGTGGAGCATGAGGAGGCCCACGAGACAGGCCCCCCCACCCTCGTGGATAGGGTGTGGGCCCCCTTGCGTTGATTCTTTCGCCAGTATTTTTATATATTCTAAAAATATTCTTCGTTGATTTTTAGGTCATTCCGAGAACTTTTATTTCTGCACAAAAATAAAACCATGGCAATTCTGCTGAAAACAACGTCAGTCCGGGTTACACTAATTCAAATCATGCAAGTTAGAGTCTAAAACAAGGGAAAAAGTGTTTGGAAAAGTAGATATGTTGGAGACGTATCACTGGCTCTCGAGATGAGATAAGCACGTGCACGCTGAGAAAACACCTCGTAGTCTTTATCAAAGGCACCGACAGTGGCCTCGAGAAAACGCCATGAACTGTCGTTTAAAGCAGCCAACCATGTTGCGGCGTCGGTGCACGAGGCGTCAACGGTGGCCTCGACGACGAGGTGCTCCTCCAAGATCTGGGGGTCGGCACGAATGGCAGCCATCGCGACCTCATCCACGCATGCCAAATGCTCTTTGAGATCCTGGCTATACTGCGTGCACCATGGCTTAGGCCGGCGCTTATTGGGTGGAGGGGTCAGTGATTTGGGTGGAAGGTGTCGCACTCGCGCCGGCGGTCGGGGCATGTGGGATGTGGAAGGAGGAGGAGGATGGGGGTCTGGTGTGGATAACCTACCTGGATAGGCGAGGCCGAGCAGCGTGAAGGAGGGTCGTCGGCGAGGAGGTGGCGCTGCAAGCAAGGATTGAAGGTTTCAACTTGGAAAGGAAGGCGGAAATAGGGGAAATGTGGCTTTTGGTAAGGGGGAGGAGGCGGGGAGATAGATATTTCTGCGGAAGCCGAAAATTTGGAATCGCTTCAACGAAAAATCTGGCGCGCAAAGTGTCATCACACATGGTCCCTATTCAGAGCGGCCTGAGGACTGTAGCTGTCGCACCTTCTCACGTAAGCCATATGTGTACTATACTCCGACGGTGCTCCAAGATATTTTGTGCTGCATCTCACACGGTTGGTTAATAAACAGTGTGGGATCTACTTGATTTTTCGTCTTGATTTGAATTACATAATGGGGTCATAGCGTCCATGGATGATGTTTGAATTGCTAGACCTTTTATCTGCAGTGAACATGCAACTATATATGTGTGATAAAAGAATTCGAATTATTCAGGGTTTGTTTGGAAATTTTTATGCATTAAGTGAATTTTCAATGCATTTATTGCATAATTCAAATTTGAACTACATGCACAAGCTCCAGTGCATATAAATTGGTTGAAAATCAAATCTTTATCCATGGGTGCATGCTTAGGTCCCATGCAAGAAATGGTAATGAATGTCAAACACCCTGCCACCGTCACTCGGCCGCAAACATGGAGATACCTGGTTTTTAAATTCTAGTAAATCCAAAACTCGTCTGAAATTCATGAAACTTGGCATGCTATCATGGAGCGGCATCAACATGCCGTGGTAAATATTTTGTCCCATTTGGGGTAGGTTTGGGTATATGCTTCTCACAAACCAGAGCTTCTCACAACAAGCATGATGGTTTCGGTAGGGAACGTCCCACCTTTGGGGATGAAACGATATCCATTGCCTCTTATTGCTTTCAAATTTTTTTCCGTGTCAACATAGAACAACAGGAGCGTTGTGTCAATTTTTGGGATTTTTCGGGGTTTGTTTGGACATTTTTATGCATTAATTGAGTTTTCAATGCATTTTTGTGCATAATTCAAATTTGAAATACATGCACATGCTATAATGCATATAGATTGGTTGAAAAATCAAATCTTTGTCCATGGGTGCCTGCTTATGTCCCATGCAAGAAATGAGAATGAATGTCAAACACCCTGCGACGGTCACTTGGCCGCAAACATTGAGATACCTGGTTTTTAAATTATAGTAAATCCAAAGCTCGTCTGAAATTCAGGAAACTTGGCATGCTATCATGGAGCAGCATCAACATGCCGTGGTAAATTTTTTGTCCCATTTGGGGCAGGTTTGGGGATATGCTTCTCACAAACCAAAGCTTCTCACAACAAGTCGGATGGTTTCGGTAGGGAACGTCCCACCTTTGGGGACGAAACAATATCCATTGCCTCTTATTGCTTTCAATTTTTTTCGTGTCAACATAGAACAACATGAGTGTTGTGTCAATTTTTGGGATTTTTCGGGGTTCGTTTGGACATTTTTATGCATTCATTAATTGAGTTTTCAATGCATTTATGTGCATAATTCAAATTTGAACTACATGCACATGCTCTAGTGCATATAAATTGGTTGAAAAATCAAATCTTTGTCCTTGGGTGCATGCTTAGGTCCCATGCTAGAAATGGGAATGAATGTCAAACACCCTGCCACGGTCACTCGGCCGCAAACATTGAGATACCTGATTTTTTAAGTTCTAGTAAATCCAAAGCTCGTACGAAATTCATGAAACTTGGCATGCTATCATGGAGCGGCATCAACATGTCGTGGTAAATTTTTTGTCCCATTTGGGGCAGGTTTGGGGATATGCTTCTCACAACAAGCCGGATGGTTTCGGTAGGGAACGTGGCACCTTCGGAGACGAAATGATCTCCATTCCCTCTTACTGCTTTCAATTTTTTTTCATGTCAACATAGAACAACAGGAGAATTGTGTCAATTTTTGGGATTTTTCGGGGTTCGTTTTATGCATTAATTGAGTTTTCAATGCATTTATGTGCATAATTCTAATTTGAACTACATGCACATGCTCTAATGCATATAAATTGGTTGAAAAATCAAATATGTGTCCTTGGGTGCATGCTTAGGTCCCATGCAAGAAATGGGAATGAATGTCAAACACCCTGCCACGGTCACTCGGCCGCAAACATTGAGATACCAGGTTTTTAAATTCTAGTAAATCCAAAGCTCATCCGAAATTCATAAAACTTGGCATGCTATCATGGAGCGGCATCAACATGCCGTGGTAAATTTTTTGTCCCATTTGGGGCAGGTTTGGGGATATGCTTCTCACAACAATTCGGATGGTTTCTGTAGGGAATGTTCCACCTTTGGGGACGAAACGATATCCATTGCCTCTTATTGCTTTCAAATTCTTTTCGTGTCAACATAGAACAACAGGAGTGTTGTGCCAATTTTTGTGATTTTTCGGGGTTCGTTTGGACATTTTTATGTATTAATTGAGTTTTCAATGCATTTATGTGCATAATTCAAATTTGAACTACATGCACATGCTCCAGTGCATATAAATTGGTTGAAAAATCAAATCTTTGTCCTTGGGTGCATGCTTAGGTCCCATGCCAGAAATGGGAATGAATGTCAAACACCCTGCCATGGTCACTCGGCCGCAAACATTGAGATACCTGGTTTTTAAGTTCTAGTAAATACAAAGCTCGTCCAAAATTCATGAAACTTGACATGCTATCATGGAGCGGCATCAACATGTCATGGTAATTTTTTTGTCCCATTTGGGGCAGGTTTGGGGATATGCTTCTCACAAACCAGAGCTTCTCACAACAAGCCGGGTGGTTTCGGTAGGGAACGTCCCACCTTTGGGGACGAAATGATATCCATTCCCTCTTATTGCTTTCATTTTTTTTCTCGTGTCAACATAGAACAACAGGAGCATTGTGTCAATTTTTGGGATTTTTCGGGGTTTGTTTGGACATTTTTATGCATTAATTGAGTTTTCAATGCATTTATGTGCATAATTCTAATTTGAACTACATGCACATGCTCTGATGCATATAAATTGGATGAAAAATCAAATTTGTTTCCTTGGGTGCATGCTTAGGTCCCATGCAAGAAATGGGAATGAATGTCAAACACCCTGCCACGGTCACTCGGCCGCAAACATTGAGATACCTGGTTTTTAAATGCTAGTAAATCCAAAGCTCGTCCAAAATTCATGACACTTGGCATGCTATCATGGAGCGGCATCAACATGCTGTGGTAAATTTTTTGTCCCATTTGGGGCAGGTTTGAGGATATGCTTCTCACAAACCAAAGCTTCTCACAACAAGTCGGATGGTTTCGGTAGGGAAGGTCCCACCTTTGGGAACGAAATGATATCCATTGCCTCTTATTGCTTTCAAATTTTTTTCGTGTCAACATAGAACAACAAGAGTGTCGTGTCAATTTTTGGGATTTTTCGGGGTTCGTTTGGACATTTCTATGCATTAATTGAGTTTTCAATGCATTTATGTGCATAATTCAAATTTGAACTACATGCACACGCTCCAGTGCATATAAATTGGTTGAAAAATCAAATCTTTGTCCTTGGATGCATGCTTAGGTCCCATGCCAGAAATGGGAAAGAATGTCAAACACCCTGCCACGGTCACTCGGCTGCAAACATTGAGATACCTGGTTTTTAAGTTCTAGTAAATCCAAAGCTCGTCCGAAATTCATGAAACTTGGCATGCTATCATGGAGCGGCATCAACATGTCGTGGTAAATTTTTTGTCCCATTTGGGGCAGGTTTGGGGATATGCATCTCACAAACGAGAGCTTCTCACAACAAGCCGGATGGTTTCGGTAGGGAACGTCTCATCTTTGGGGACGAAACGATATCCATTCCCTCTTATTGCTTTCAATTTTTTTTCTCGTGTCAACATAGAACACCAGGAGCATTGTGTCAATTTTTGGGATTTTTTTGGGGTTCGTTTGGACATTTTTATGCATTAATTGAGTTTTCAATGCATTTGTGTGCATAATTCTAATTTGAACGACATGCATATGCTGTAATGCATATAAATTGGTTGAAAAATCAAATATGTGTCCTTGGGTGCATGCTTAGGTCCCATGCAAGAAATGGGAATGAATATCAAGCACCCTGCCACGGTCACTCGGGGCGCAAACATTGAGATACCTGGTTTTTAAATTCCAGTAAATCCAAAGCTCGTCCAAAATTCATGAAACTTGGCATGCTATCATGGAGCGGCATCAACATGCCGTGGTAAATTTTTTGTCCCATTTGGGGCAGGTTTGGGGATATGCTTCTCACAAACCAAAGCTTCTCACAACAAGTCGGATGGTTTCAGTAGGGAACGTCCCACCTTTGGGGACGAAACAATATCCATTGCCTCTTATTGCTTTCAAATTTTTTTCGTGTCAACATAGAACAACAGGAGTGTTGTGTCAATTTTTGGGATTTTTTGGGGTTCATTTGGACATTTTTATGCATTAATTGAGTTTTCAATGCATTTATGTGCATAATTCAAATTTGAACAACATGCACATGCTCCAGTGCATATAAATTGGTTGAAAAATCAAATCTTTGTCCTTGGGTGCATGCTTAGGTCCCATGCCAGAAATGGGAAGGAATGCCAAACACCCTGCCACGGTCACTCGGCTGCAATCATTGATATACCTGGTTTTTAAGTTCTAGTAAATCCAAAGCTCGTCCGAAATTCATGAAACTTGGCATGCTATCATGGAGCGGCATCAACATGTCGTGGTAAATTTTTTGTCCCATTTGGGCCAGGTTTGGGGATATGCTTCTCACAAACTAGAGCTTCTCACAACAAGCCGGATGGTTTCGGTAGGGAACGTCCCACCTTTGGGGACGAAACAATATCCATTGCCTCTTATTGCTTACAAAAAATTTCTCGTGTCAACATTGAACAACAGGAGTGTTGTGTCAATTTTTGGGATTTTTCGGGGTTCTTTTGGACATTTTTATGCATTAATTGAGTTTTCAATGCATTTATGTGCATAATTCTAATTTGAACTACATGCACATGCTCTAATGCATATAAATTGGTTGAAAAATTCAAATATGTGTCCTTGGGTGCATGCTTAGGTCCCATGCAAGAAATTGGAATGAATTTCAAACACCAGGGCACCGTTGATTGCTGGCAAAACGTTGAGATACTTTGTTTTTAATTTCTAGTAAATCCAAAACTCGCCTGAAATTCATGAAACTTGGCATGCTTTCATGGAATAGCACCCGACATGATGTGGTATTTTTCGTGTCCATTTGGAGAGAAGGTGCACTCGAATAACAGCCAAGAAAGGCATTTTGAAAAAATAGCTGCCACTTTAATATCTCAAATGTTGTATAATTCAAATCATGTGCATTCTGTTAACCATTCACGTGATGCCATGTGTCTTCATTTTAATGGCTATAGGAGGTGCCGTGTGGACAGCTGTTTGACCTTGACTAAACGGGAGGCGTGCAAGCGGAGTCTGGTGCGCAGGCTGACCGAGAGGTGTGCAAGCCGTCCTCCAATGCGCAGGCTCGCCAGGAAGCGTGTGAGATGTACGCTGCATAGGCTCACTGGCAAGAGAGCCCTTTGACTTCCATGGCCGCCCGCCTTCCTCTCTATTAATGGCGCCCGAGCCGCTGTTTAATATGGGCGGCCTTACTATCCGCGCGCTAGTCAACTTGAATTATGCACATCAACTTGCACAAGGCAAGGCTTCCGTCGTCCCCGCGCTAGTCAGCAGGGTCACGGCAAACAATATAGGGGAGATCAAACTGCTCCTGGACCCTTGGGTTGCTTGTAATGATGTTATTAGTTGAGTCAAGAACGGTCTTGAACGAACCTGCCATGCTAGCCGAGGTGATGATGTCGCACCGATCAATGAGTTCCTCCACCATGTCATCTTTCAGATCGGGGCAAGAATAACGGGGTCGTTTCCGGCCTGTTCCCTCCATGGAGAAGATGATCGAACAAAGACAGAAAGAAGGGTGAAGACAAATGGAGGGAGGAAGAGCGTGCGACAGTGGTTCCAAATCGAGAGGGAAAGGCGAAGAGGCGGTTGATGGTTGCCATGGTACAAGAAGAGGCTAGTGGGGAGCGAACGGTTGCCACAGAGGTCACACACTGACGACAAGGCCAAGTGAACCGCATGCCGTATATCACACACACCTTGATCTGGCTGACCGTTTCTTTTGTGTTGCCTAATCACAAACAGTTCATTCGAGTGAACCGTATGTTGTACATCGCACACACCTTAATCTGGCTGACCATTTCTATTCTCTTGTCTCAACGCAAACAGTTCATCTGAGTGAACCGCATGCCGTATATCACACACACCTTGATCTGGCTGACCATTTCTTTTGTGTTGCCTAATCACAAAAAGTTCATCCGAGTGAACCGTATGCTGTATATCGCACACACCTCCATCTGGCTGCCTGTTTCTTTTGTGTTGCCTCATCACAAACAGTTAATTGAACTGAACCGTATGCCCTCCATCGCACACGCAACTAAAATCTGAACTGTGTTTGATGCATCTGTCATTGCAAACGTTTTGCACCTTTTTGATGGTTTTTTTACACCACCGTTTGCGATTATTGCATCGCACATAGTTTCGTCGAAGGGTCTCTGATCGTAGTGTCGCGTTAGCAGCATCCTGCATTAGTGATCAAAGCATATGGTTTTATACAGACTTTTGGAGAAGCCTGTATTTACAAGAAAGTGAGTGGGAGCTCTGTAGAATTTAGAATATTATATGTGGATGGCATATTGTTGATTGGAAAATGATATAGAATTTCTGGATAGCATAAAAGGATACTTGAATAATAATTTTTCAATGAAAGACCTCGGTGAAGCTACTTATATATTGGGCATCAAGATCTATACGGATAGATCGAGACGCTTAATAAGACTTTCACAAAGGACATACCTTGACAAGATTTTGAAGAAGTTCAAAATGGACCAGTCAAAGAAAGGGTTCTTGCCTGCGTTGCAAGGTGTGAAGTTGGGTAAGACTCAAAGCCCGACCATGGCAGAAGATAGAGAGAGAGAGTGAAAGTCATTCCCTATGCCTCAACCATAGGTTCTATAAAAGTATGCCATGTTGTGTACCAGACCTATTATGTACCTTGCCATGAATTTGGCAAAGGGGTACAATAGTGATCCAGGAGTAGATCACTGGACTTCAGTCAAAATTATCGTTAGGTACCTAAAGAGGACTAAGAGAATGTTTCTTGGTTATGGAGGTGAAAAAGAGTTCTTCCTAAAGGGTTACGTCGATGCAAGCTTTGACACTGACCCGGATGACTCTGAGTCTCAATCTGGATACATATTGAAAGTGGGAGCAATTAGCTAGAGTAGCTCCAAGTAGAGCATTGTAGACTTAGAAATTTGCAAAATACATACGGATCGGAATGTGGCAGACCCGTTGACTAAAACTCTCTCACAAGCAAAACATGATCACACCTTAGTACTCTTTGGGTGTTAATCACATGGCGACATGAACTAGATAATTGACTCTAGTAAACCCTTTGGGTGTTGGTCACATGGTGATGTGAACTATTGGTGTTAATCACATGGCGATGTGAACTAGATTATTGACTCTAGTGCAAGTGGGAGACTGAAGGAAATATGCCCTAGAGGCAATAATAAAGTTGTTATTTTATATTTCCTTATTCATAATAAAGGTTTATTATTCATGCTAGAATTGTATTGATCGGAAACCTAAATACATGTGTGAATACATAAACAAACACCATGTCCCTAGTGAGCCTCTACTTGACTAGCTCATTGATCAAACATGGTTAAGGTTTCCTAACCATGGACATGAGTTGTCATTTGATAATGGGATCACATCATTAGGAGAATGATGTGATGGACAAGACCCATCCGTTAGCTTAGCATAATGATCGTTCAGTTTTATTGCTATTTCTTTCCTCATGTGAAAGACATATTCCTTCGACTATGAGATTATGCAACTCCCGGATACCAGAGGAATGCCTTGTGTGCTATCAAACGGCACAATGTAACTGGGTGATCATAAAGATGCTCTACAGGTATCTCTGAAGGTGTTTATTGGGTTGGCATAGATCGAGATTACGATTTGTCACTCCGAGTATCAGAGAGGTATCTCTGGGCCCTCCCATAGAATATGTGGGAGCCAATATGAGCATCCAGGTTCTGCTATTGGTTATTTACTGGAGAGGTGTCCCGGTCATGTCTATATAGTTCTTGAACCCGTAGGGTCCGCATGCTTAACGTTCGATGATGATTTAGTATTATATGAGTTATGTGATTTGGTGACCGAATGTTGTTCGGAGTCCCGGATGAGATCATGGACATGATGAGGAGTCTCGAAATGGTCGAGAAGTAAATATTTATATATAGGACGATGATATTCGGACACCGGAAGTGTTCCGGAGGGTATCTAGTACATATAGGGTCACCAGAAGGGGTTCCGGGCACCCCCGGCAAAGATATGGGCTTAATGGGCCAAGGGAGGGACAAGCCAGCCCATAAGGGCCTGGTGCGCCCCTCCACGAGGCTGGCCAGCCCTAGGGAAATGAAAGGGGGAGGGCAAGTCCCTCCTTTCTTCCCCTCCTCAAGGGAGAAAGGAAAGGGGGGCACTACAAAAAAATACACTTCCGTGATGATACGTGTTTGTCACAGTAGGTCACGTTTTTTGTCATGCATGTACATCCATGAAGATTTTATGACAGAATCAAGATAGTCATACCTGTGCTATCGTAGAAGTGTTCCATGACAATACCAAAATTATCATCACGGAAGTGTCCACTTCCATGACAATAAATGGCGCGTCATGGAAGTGCTTTCGTCAAGGGTAACTGATACATGGCATCCATTGTAATGGGTCGCCGTTAAGCTATCGTGTTCTAGTTTCGATCCGATAACCCGTTAATAGCCTGGACCAATGGGGAGTTTCCACGTGTAAAATCATCATTGGCTGGAGGAAACACGTGTTGGCTCACCGTTGGGATAGATGTCATCCACTCATTGGACCGAAGGCGCCTATGATACGTCGACACGTGGCACAACCCAACAGAGGCCCATTCCTGTGAAAAGGCCGTCCCATTTGACTTGGTCAAAAGGTATCGGGCCTGCCCACAGAAAGCCTGTTAACGACATGTTCGCATATAGCCCATTTACAGCCCGCTAACTCAAGGCCCATTATGGCCTATCCGAATTAGGCCCAGTAGCGTCATTTGGGCCGTCCAATATGATTCCATCCCGTTGTAACTTCCGAACCATGTATGGCCCATGAAGTCTTTCGGCCCATATGAGGCCCTTTCTAACTCTTGGCCCATTAATGGCCCATGGTGAAACTGGCCCATAATGAACAATGTATAGCTTTATACCCATTAACGGCCCATTATTCCATTGGGTCGTTTCCAACTAGTGTTATCTTTCGGCCTTCTCAGGGCCCATTTATTCTTGGGCTCATTTCCAGCATTCGATTACTTATGGCTTGTTACTGGCCTTTTCTGCTTGTGGGCCAAATTCAGCATGTGGTTACAGTCGGCCCGTTTGTGGCCCATTAATCCGTTGGCCCGTTTTCATAGCGTCATCAAATATGGCCGATTAATGACGACCCATTATGGCTGGCCCATGAATGGACGATTCCAACTCTAGCCCGTTTACGACCCATAATGCGGTTCGTTATTGGCCCATGTTTGGCCAATTGATCATATGGCCCGTAGAAGGCCCATTGATGCTACACCCCTGTCAGGACCCCGACTCAATGCCACATAGATCTAGCATGTAACACTTCATATCACTTTGCGGCCTCACGCACGGTATTCCCACGGGTGTCGCCTTACCTTTACCCGGGACCGTTTGCCCCTTTTGGCACACGTATATGACAGTGTCGACAGCATCCATATGATAAGGAGCCCGGGCTGACATGGCTAGTCGTAAACCCAAAGTGGCACAAACTTACAGGGACAGGCATCCATGACCCAGCATCGAACGTGTCGGTCATCAGCGAGTGAATCCAGGCTGTAGCACTGGGCTAGCAGGACTCCGGTGAACCAGGCTGTAGCGGGCTAACAGGACTCCGGTATTCATCGCGTGACATTTCCCCGAAGGGACAGACACAGGAACGAAGAAGGACACATGCCGACCAGCCTAAGTGTTCCGGAGCAGTAGCAAGCTACCATGGCTCGGTGGAAACACGAGGAGACATTTCCCGGTAAGAGAGGCTACTAAAGATAAACAACTAGATGGTCAGATCCCACACATACCAAGCATTTCAATAGCATACACACAATATGCTCGATATGTGCAAATACAACATGGCATCACAACATGACTCTACGACTCAAGTAATTTATTCAATAGGCTCCGAGGAGCGAGATATTACAATCATGGGTCTCATGACCCAACAATCAGAGCATACAAGTCAAAGCACAAGCGGAAGCTATCATGTCTGAGTACAGACATCTATAAATGAAAAAGGCTGAGAAGCCTGACTATCTATCAGATCCTGCCGAGGGCACAAGATCGTAGCTGAGGTATCAAGCTAAACGTTGAAGTCCAAGCGAAACTACTAGTGAGACTGAAGTCTCTCTGCAAAAACATAAAATAGGCAAACGTGAGTACAAATGTACCCAGCAAGACTTACATCAGAACTAACTACATATGCATCATTTTCAACAAGGGGGATGGTGGGGTTTAACCGCAGCAAGCCAGCTTTGACTCGGTGGCTATCCTAAACTACGACTGCAAGTAACTCTTTTGAGGTGGCGCACACGAGTCCACATATTCACCATATCAATACACCACTATGGATCCGCTCCCGTCTCCCTACGAGAACGCCATCCATAGCACTCACGCTTATCTTGCGTATTTTAGAGTATCCACTTTCACTTGTCTATGAACTAATATAAGCAACCCAGAAGTCCTTTACCGCGGACACGACTATTCGAATAGATGATGTTAACCCTGCAGGGGTGTACTTCTTCATACATGTTTCCACCACTTAGCGTCTGCACACGACATGTGCTCGGCAGACTTCAAGCGAAAGCCGACGTGGGTGTAGACCACGACCTACCTAAACACCTAAGTCTCTAGTCCAGGTTTATCGCCTATTCGGGTTCCATCCATGAGGAGATCCGGCCGGAGTTTCGCTCACAGCCCCAAACGATGTGAACAGGGTTCCGTGATACCAAACGGGTGCCCGGTTTACCCGGCCACGTGCCTACCGCATCACAGCCCACCCCTACGGTCAGCGCTGTCCACGGCCTCCAGCATACTACAAACACCAGAAACTACTTGCAACTCCTGGACAGAGGACTAGGGTGAATAAGCAGTCGAGCGGGGTCATATTTCAGGGCCCAATGCATGGTAGTAGCTGAATCATGGATCACAAACACATAACTCAGTTCCTAAGGACGGCTTCAATGAGACAACCCACCATGTACTCCTACATGGCCTCTCACCGACACCTTTTACCAAATCGTGTTCACACACTTAGCTCACACATAGTAGGACATGTTCACACACCTCTGATTCATCCTCGATGAATCAGACCTGACTCAACTCTAAGCAGTAGCAGGCATGACAAACAAGCATGAATGAGTAGGCACATCAGGGCTCAAACAACTCCTACTCATGCTAGTGGGTTTCATCTATTTACTGTGGCAATGAGAGGTCATGCAGAGGATAAAGGGGTTCAGCTACCGCAGCAAGTAACAAATATGTCGTTGTTGTCCTAATGCAGTAAAAGAGAGCAGGAGCGAGAGAGTGGGATTTTATCGGAATGAACAAGGGGGTTTTGCTTGCCTGGCACTTCTGAAGATAGCATTGAGTCTTCATCAGTGTCAATGATCACATCATCGGTATCACGTCTATCGAGAGGGGACAATTACCGGCAACATAGAAGGGAACACAATCAATGCAATGCACAATATGATGCATGATCATGACATGGCAAAATGAATGTGTTTTGAGCTAATGCAACTAGCAACAGATTAAATGAAGTTGGTTTGAATACAAGATTCAAATTTAAACTCCATATGTGATTATTCAAATGCCATTTAATTGATTTGTGCTAAACAGCAGCTATAAGTTGTTCTATCATGCATGAAAATGGTACAGATGGATTCCTTGAATTTTTCTGATAATTTTTCATATATAAATTATTTAATTTGGAGTTACGGTTGAATTTCTATGATTTTTAGAAGTTTTAGCTATTTTCTGGAATTTCCTGAATATAATAAAATAAACTAAATTCCAGAAAATGAATATTGCGTCAGCATGACCTCACCCTGACGTCATCAGGTCAACAGGGGCTGGTCTGGGTCAAACCTGGCGTGTGGGGTCCACACATCAGTGACACGGGTTAAACAGGGGGGTTTAGTTTAGCTTAATTAAAGATTAGGGCACTAGGGCCCACATGTCAGTGTCAGCAGGGGGTAATTAAATTAAAATAAAGTAAACTAATGAACAGGGGGGCTGGCCCCACCTGTCATCGACCCAGGGGGGGGGGGGGTCAAACCCCTGGTCAGCAGGGCCTAACCCGCCGGCGGCTTGACGCCGGCGAGGCCGAGACGACGGAGACCTTCGGGTTTCTTGCTCCGGCGTCCAAACGCCGCGCGGAGAGGCTCTGTGGGTTCCTAGCGCTCGTGCGCGTCCGGAGAAGGCGACGGAAGGACGCGGGGTGGTCAGCGCTCGCCGGAGCGGGGCTTGCGGCGGCGGCCGGAGCTTCGAGTTCGAGCGGGGCGAGGCCACAGAGGACGGGAGGGATGGTTAAGGGGCTCGCCGAGCTCCTGAAGATGCTAGGAGCACGGTGCCGTGCTCGGTTTCGAGCCTTGCTGTCTGCAGTGACGGCGGCGACATCACCGGCGGAGCCGAGCTCGCGGCTCCGGTGGAATCGAGGCTACAGGGCGCAATCGAAGGGGGGAAGAGGGAGGGGAGGCGTAGGAGCTCACAGCGGTGCCGTAGGGATGATTAGCCGGCTCGGGGACGTGACGATGGTGGCGAATTGACGGTGAAGATCCTCGGCGGCCGGCGATGGAAACGGCGATGCCGGCGACGTTGTGGCGCGTCCGTAGTTCCATGGCTTGGTGGGGAGGTCGGGGATGTCGTGACGGAGCTCTCGAGCACGCTGGATGGGCGAGGGAGGGCTGGTGGCCACGGTGGTTGCGAGCGACGTCGACGGCGGCTTTCGGTCATGGGGGGGGGGAAGCAGAGGAGCGAGCGGGAGGGAGGTCCAAAGAGCGAGGGAGAAGTGAGAGGGGGTCGGGGACGTCTCCGTGGCGTCTCGAGGAAGTCGGGGAGGCTGCCACGGCGAAGCAGGAGGTGGAGGCCTCCGCGTGCGCGCGTGCGTGCGTGCTACTTCGCCTCTGCCTACTGGCAGAGGTTGAAGACAGCCGCTCTGCCCCGGTGGGCTGGACTGGTGCAGCTGGGCCGGCTACAGGTAAGTGGCCCAGGTACGGGTCTTTCTCTCTCTCTCTCTTTCTAATTATCTCAGTTTTCTATTATTCTTTAAATTTAGGGCTTTATTAAAAATACTCAGACACTTTCAAAAATCATGAAACTAATCATGGCTACTGTTTAGAATATATCCAACAGTAAACATTTTAGTTTATGATTATTTGAGCATTTGAAATATTTAATAGCATTTAAATGCCCAAATGAAAATACTATATGATTTAATTCAGTGACCAAATATGTCCTGCAAAAATATAAACCATTTTTGGTAGATGCTTCCACCTCAAACCAGAAATGTTGAACATTTTTAGAGGACATTTTGAGTTCAATGAAAAAGGTTTTATTTTGACCCTAGTTGAATTCATTTGGTGCTAGGGCTTAGTCAATCCCCATCTCAGGTTTAAATGAAATTTAAACATGATGTAACACTCTAATGCATGCACTAGGCATTGTCAGAACTAGGGATGTGACAACTCACCCCCACTAAACAAGAATCTCGTCTCGAGATTCAAGCGTAGGGTAAGGTGAAAGGTAAACGCAACTAGTATAATCTTCACGATCCAGGGTGCACTTTAGTTGAACGTTGATTCATTCACCATTATTGTCTTGAAGTCTTGCTCTGAGAAATCCTGCCAACATGACCTGGAGAGAAGGAGACTCTAGAAGGGTCGATCTCCTCGAAGATCGAACAACTCAGGATTAACTCACGGAATGAGGCATAGCAACATCTCTCGAGCTGAGAGATGAAGCATACATCCATAGGAATGGAGTGAAGCAGATGATAAAGGTTCACTGGGTAGACAACAATTCCACGCTTAAGAAGGTGGTAATCGATTATCAACGTAGCGAGGAGTTGAGTTGCCATGATACCATAACGATACACCTTAGGGAAGGTGACTCGTAGAGATATCCCCTTAAGTGGCAAAAAGAATTACTTTTGATTCAGAGATCATTGAAACTCTTTATACCAGCCTAAGGCAATCACAAGCGATCATTTGGAGGGGGTCGGTAGAATGGCATACGCGGGCTTGGATGATGTGGACTACCTTGTTGAAGACAACGCAATGTATGATTTTTGCTCATCACCGGAAATGGAAGAGACCCATGGTAGAATGGCACATTGGCGGTGCAAGCTGGGAACAAAATGCAAATGCTGGGAATGATTCTGGTAATTGGGTAAGAACCCAACAATAGAGAGTGAATTCACTGTTTGAAAGGGTCATAGCATTGCCGAGGAAACTGAGAGCGCTATACAGTTAATGCCGACGATCAAACCTAGCACTTGCGCATGCTCTCAAGAACTTGAGCAATTCCATAATCATCAAGGTTTTACCAACATCCGTGTCAAGGGTCCGGTAACACAACTTACTACCATGATGAATGGTGATGGAGGATGCAGATGCAAAGGAAGATAACACCTCCTCAGATTTCACCCTTGGCGGGGCCAAGGAAATAAAATCTGGATGATCGACCGAGAGACATTTAGCACTCCGCTTCTAATGTTCTCCTTGATGTGCTAGTGTAACCCATTCATAGATATGGTTTGCTATCTAGAACATCAAGTAAAAAGGTCGGACTTCGGAACACAGAAATCCATAGGGGCAACTAGGGAGTAAATCCTACGAAATCCCTATGGGGAGGTGGCCAACTTCCTCAATCAAGATATTATAATAACAGGTCTTCCGGCTGGGTGTGTTGGCCACGACATCCACTTTACCGGTTTTCGAGGGACCGATATTATAATTCTTGGGAAATATTCCAACCATCATGTCTGCCTGAGATTCAGATCTGGTTGGTGTCAGGATATTCCAGACTCATCGAGTCTAGGAAGAAAAATGAAAGTTTGCAACACAAATCGACGAGATGACGTTGCGAGATTCTCGGGGAGCGAACTACGATAGCAAGCTCCAAAACATGAGCTGGTTCTGCTACACACATGTGAACACGTTGTCCCAGACAAACATTATCACATGGTAGTCTTACAACAAAACACTACCGAGTTCAGGTGGGGAACCATCATTAATGACATCGAAGTCTCCACGCGTGGAAGTCCAAAGAGTTCACCTTGGACAGACTCCTTTATCTTTGAACAACTCAATCAGTGGCTTGGTGTGCTCGGAACACATATGGAATGAAGGTTGCAAGTCTCCAGACCACAGAATACTTCGCACGTATGCATGACTGACTTGGGATGATTCCAGAGGAAGCAAAACTAACTTTCTCAAATCCACGGCGGCAACTTTCACCAAATGCACGTGTATAAGAGGAAGTCACTCCTTTCATCAAACAAATACTTCATGAGTTAGCATGAAGAAATGCTTTCAAAAGTTTCCAACGCTAGCTTAATGTTCAACAAAATCATGGAGGAGATAAGGATGTTGCCAATGGGCTCAACAACAATTCATCTAGGTTTCCTTTTAAAAGGAATTCCATAGTTAAGTGAACACGGTGATAGCATTGGTCAGACCAAAGATGTAATGGTGTATGTTCGAGGGATCAACCACGAATAAGACAACATTACGAGCATCGTTGGTACTGCTTTGATTTGACAATAGCCCACACTCAAATCAAAGGATTGATAAGACAATAGGTCCAGCAACTGATCACAAGGACCAATCGATGAAGATATCATCTTTCTTCAACACACACTACCCAAGAATATCCCTTTGGAACGAACTAAGTCGGGCAAGCTTCCATCTTCCAACTTTCCAAGTTGTTGTTCAGCTTAGCCAACTAGCTCAGGGGTATCCCACACAGATTCTTGGAGAAGGGGTGGTTTACAAGGATAAACCAACTTGATCACGAGCTCAACATAGCGGTCAGGTGACAACCTGGTAGTACTTCCGAGAAGATCTTCGGAAAATCACGAACCACCGGTATGTTACTAAGCTCGAGAACAATCTCGCTTTTGAGGGCAAGACGATATGATCAAATGAGTGAGGACTTGACAAGATCCTAACTCATCAATCAAAGAGTGCACCAGGAAATAAGGACTAGGTAGCACGATCAATCTTAGAATGGTGATTCAATAACCAACATACTAGGAATAAAATTATTATCCTTTAACTACCAAGCAACGAGGTTGCTAGGAGTATTGATTCCATACATCACAATTCATTTGTCGGTATTCCGGTTGCATCAACACGAGGGCCGAGGAATGACTAATGATGGTGAGAAGTATCACTACGTCAAAATTCATGAGAGTTGGTGCAGTTCTCATGACAATTCTGACATAAAGGGGGTAATATTCCAAGGTAGAACAGAACCAAAAGTTGGATTGACATTTGATCTGCGGAATACAACTACTTTGACCCAATCCTAGATATGGATGAGGTACTGGAGTTTGTTTCTCCTAGTCATTCAGGACAGAATGGCTTGACGGGCCACAAGAGTAATAGGCATCGACAAACGAACGCACGCATACTCTTGACTATCAATTGATAGACGAAGGTCAGTAGACAACTAAAGAGGGACAACTCAAAGGAACATATAACTTTCTGAGTTGTGGATGCATAGATTAGTATGTCGAACCAAGTTCAACATAATTCCTCCGGATAACCCATGCAGAAAGGTAGAACTGGCAGAACCACAATATATAATGGAGAACTCATCAAGAGCACTCTGGTTGTGATCGTTCAGTTCAACGAGGAACTTCTGCCATAAGTAGTTCATGGTATTTGGAAGAAGAAGATACCACGGACTTCAAGGACTATCGCAAAGGTTACTAATAACCTAAAGGAACGAGCAAAACTATCAACATGAAGCAAGTAGGGTGAATCTCGGGTTCAAAACCCAGGGATAGAATACCTACTACTAAAGGGCATCACGGGATGCTTTCGATAATGACGGCCAGAGTCATCACACTGGAACATAAATCATGGCTAGACTACTAGATGATCCCCTGAGACACCTAGGGTCATAATAGTAACTCCAACATAATGTCAAGGCAATAGAATACCTCAACTCAACAATTTGTGTGATTGAGCTGGCATAAAGGAACATCGAAATCAGAGGGAAAGGATTTTGCAAATGCATCAGACTATTTAGAAACCTGGAATGACTCGGACAGCATAACAGCTGTAAATGCTCAGAAAAGATTTGAGACATTCACAAAAATGGTGGCATAACCACTCAGAAGCACAATATCAAGGTTTCGAGATCAACAATTAACATACGGAGGTAGGAACTGAACTGAGGCTTAATCCAACAATCTTATAAGTCTACGGATTAGTAACACGTGATCCTAATAGAAAGAAGAGATAGCCTAGTTCTTAATCCCCGTAGAAGAGAAGATGATGACTCAGATCAGAAGGCCATGAGGTATAAGGAGTAAAAAGAGCCTTACGTTCCATCCCACAATCAATTCCCTTATATAACTAAGGAATTTCTAGACTCAACTTCGACCAGTTTGGCTTGGTAATCCTACAGGCAGTCAAGCTCTGATACCAACGCTGTCAGGACCCCGACTCAATGCCACATAGATCTAGCATGTAACACTTCATATCACTTTGCGGCCTCACGCACGGTATTCCCACGGGTGTCGCCTTACCTTTACCCGAGACCGTTTGCGCCTTTTGGCACACGTATATGACAGTGTCGACAACATCCATATGATAAGGAGCCCGGGCTGACATGGCTAGTCATAAACCCAAAGTGGCACAAACTTACAGGGACAGGCATCCATGACCCAACATCGAACGTGTCGGTCATCAGCGAGTGAATCCAGGCTGTAGCACTGGGCTAGCAGGACTCCGGTGAACCGGGCTGTAGCGGGCTAACAGGACTCCGGTATTCATCGCGTGACATTTCCCCGAAGGGACAGACACAGGAACGAAGAAGGACACATGCCGGCCAGCCTAAGTGTTTCGGAGCAGTAGCAAGCTACCATGGCTCGGTGGAAACACTAGGAGACATTTCCCGGTAAGAGAGGCTACTAAAGATAAACAACTAGATGGTCAGATCCCACACATACCAAGCATTTCAATAGCATACACACAATATGCTCGATATGTGCAAATACAACATGGCATCACAACATGACTCTACGACTCAAGTAATTTATTCAATAGGCTCCGCGGAGCGAGATATTACAATCATGGGTCTCATGACCCAACAATCAGAGCATACAAGTCAAAGCACAAGCGGAAGCTATCATGTCTGAGTACAGACATCTATAAATGAAAAAGGCTGAGAAGCCTGACTATCTATCAGATCCTGCCGAGGGCACAAGATCGTAGCTGAGGTATCAAGCTAAACGTCGAAGTCCAAGCGAAACTACTAGTGAGACTGAAGTCTCTCTGCAAAAACATAAAATAGGCAAACGTGAGTACAAATGTACCCAGCAAGACTTACATCAGAACTAACTACATATGCATCATTTTCAACAAGGGGGATGGTGGGGTTTAACCGCAGCAAGCCAGCTTTGACTCGGTGGCTATCCTAAACTACGACTGCAAGTAACTCTTTTGAGGTGGCGCACACGAGTCCACATATTCACCATATCAATACACCACTATGGATCCGCTCCCGTCTCCCTACGAGAACGCCATCCATAGCACTCACGCTTATCTTGCGTATTTTAGAGTATCCACTTTCACTTGTCTATGAACTGATATAAGCAACCCAGAAGTCCTTTACCGCGGACACGGCTATTCGAATAGATGATGTTAACCCTGCAGGGGTGTACTTCTTCATACATGTTTCCACCACTTAGCGTCTGCACACGACATGTGCTCGGCAGACTTCAAGCGAAAGCCGACGTGGGTGTAGACCACGACCTACCTAAACACCTAAGTCTCTAGTCCAGGTTTATCGCCTATTCGGGTTCCATCCATGAGGAGATCCGGCCGGAGTTTCGCTCACAACCCCAAACGATGTGAACAGGGTTCCATGACACCAAACGGGTGCCCGGTTTACCCGGCCACGTGCCTACCGCACCACAGCCCACCCCTACGGTCAGCGCTGTCCACGACCTCCAGCATACTACAAACACCAGAAACTACTTGCAACTCCTGGACAGAGGACTAGGGTGAATAAGAAGTCGAGCGGGGTCATATTTCAGGGCCCAATGCATGGTAGTAGCTGAATCATGGATCACAAACACAGAACTCAGTTCCTAAGGACGGCTTCAATGAGACAACCCACCATGTACTCCTACATGGCCTCTCACCGACACCTTTTACCAAATCGTGTTCACACACTTAGCTCACACATAGTAGGACATGTTCACACACCTCTGATTCATCCTCGATGAATCAGACCTGACTCAACTCTAAGCAGTAGCAGGCATGACAAACAAGCATGAATGAGTAGGCACATCAGGGCTCAAACAACTCCTACTCATGCTAGTGGGTTTCATCTATTTACTGTGGCAATGACAGGTCATGCAGAGGATAAAGGGGTTCAGCTACCGCAGCAAGTAACAAATATGTCGTTGTTGTCCTAATGCAGTAAAAGAGAGCAGGAGCGAGAGAGTGGGATTTTATCGGAATGAACAAGGGGGTTTTGCTTGCCTGGCACTTCTGAAGATAGCATTGAGTCTTCATCAGTGTCAATGATCACATCATCGGTATCACGTCTATCGAGAGGGGACAATTACCGGCAACATAGAAGGGAACACAATCAATGCAATGCACAATATGATGCATGATCATGACATGGCAAAATGAATGTGTTTTGAGCTAATGCAACTAGCAACAGATTAAATGAAGTTGGTTTGAATACAAGATTCAAATTTAAACTCCATATGTGATTATTCAAATGCCATTTAATTGATTTGTGCTAAACAGCAGCTATAAGTTGTTCTATCATGCATGAAAATGGTACAGATGGATTCCTTGAATTTTTCTGATAATTTTTCATATATAAATTATTTAATTTGGAGTTATGGTTGAATTTCTATGATTTTTAGAAGTTTTAGCTATTTTCTGGAATTTCCTGAATATAATAAAATAAACTAAATTCCAGAAAATGAATATTGCGTCAGCATGACCTCACCCTGACGTCATCAGGTCAACAGGGGCTGGTCTGGGTCAAACCTGACGTGTGGGGTCCACACGTCAGTGACACGGGTTAAACAGGGGGGTTTAGTTTAGCTTAATTAAAGATTAGGGCACTAGGGCCCACATGTCAGTGTCAGCAGGGGGTAATTAAATTAAAATAAAGTAAACTAATGAACAGGGGGGCTGGCCCCACCTGTCATCGACCCAGGGGGGGGGGTCAAACCCCTGGTCAGCAGGGCCTAACCCGCCGGCGGCTTGACGCCGGCGAGGCCGAGACGGCGGAGACCTTCGGGTTTCTTGCTCCGGCGTCCAAACGCCGCGCGGAGAGGCTCTGTGGGTTCCTAGCGCTCGTGCGCGTCCGGAGAAGGCGACGGAAGGACGCGGGGTGGTCAGCGCTCGCCGGAGCGGGGCTTGCGGCGGCGGCCGGAGCTTCGGGTTCGAGCGGGGCGGGGCCACAGAGGACGGGAGGGATGGTTAAGGGGCTCGCCGAGCTCCTGAAGATGCTAGGAGCACGGTGCCGTGCTCGGTTTCGAGCCTTGCTGTCTGCAGTGACGGCGGCGACATCGCCGGCGGAGCCGAGCTCGCGGCTCCGGTGGAATCGAGGCTACAGGGCGCAATCGAAGGGGGGAAGAGGGAGGGGAGGCGTAGGAGCTCACAGTGGTGCTGTAGGGATGATTAGCCGGCTCGGGGACGCGACGATGGTGGCGAATTGACGGTGAAGATCCTCGGCGGCCGGCGATGGAAACGGCGATGCCGGCGACGTTGTGGCGCGTCCGTAGTTCCATGGCTTGGTGGGGAGGTCGGGGATGTCGTGACGGAGCTCTC
>NC_041392.1:263123795-263153823 GCF_002162155.2 Triticum dicoccoides
GAGGGGGAGGGAGGTCCAGAGAGCGAGGGAGAAGTGAGAGGGGGTCGGGGACGTCTCCGTGGCGTCGCGAGGAAGTCGGGGAGGCTGCCACGGCGAAGCAGGAGGTGGAGGCCTCCGCGTGCGCGCGTGCGTGCGTGCTACTTCGCCTCTGCCTACTGGCAGAGGTTGAAGACAGCCGCTCTGCCCCGGTGGGCTGGACTGGTGCAGCTGGGCCGGCTACAGGTAAGTGGCCCAGGTACGGGTCTTTCTCTCTCTCTCTTTTTCTAATTATCTTAGTTTTCTATTATTCTGTAAATTTAGGGCTTTATTAAAAATACTCAGACACTTTCAAAAATCATGAAACTAATCATGGCTACTGTTTAGAATATATCCAACAGTAAACATTTTAGTTTATGATTATTTGAGCATTTGAAATATTTAATAGCATTTAAATGCCCAAATGAAAATACTATATGATTTAATTCAGTGACCAAATATGTCCTGCAAAAATATAAACCATTTTTGGTAGATGCTTCCACCTCAAACCAGAAATGTTGAACATTTTTAGAGGACATTTTGAGTTCAATGAAAAAGGTTTTATTTTGACCCTAGTTGAATTCATTTGGTGCTAGGGCTTAGTCAATCCCCATCTCAGGTTTAAATGAAATTTAAACATGATGTAACACTCTAATGCATGCACTAGGCATTGTCAGAACTAGGGATGTGACAACCCCATAGAAGGCCCATTGTTTCTATGGCCCGTAGGAGGCCCAGGGTCACTATGGTAAATAAGTAGCCCATGGTTATTGTGGCCTAGTTTTAAAAATAGGTTATTACAGCCACTAGCACACCGCGGAAAAAGAACTGCACTGACTACAAGCAAACAAATAAACAAGACAACAAGTAAATAAATAAGCAAGCAACTTACGCTTGGCTATCATGGCTATTACACATATTATCCACTAGGCATCAAAGTTCGCCACCAGTGCAAATATAGGGAACAAAGCAGCATATCACATACACTGGTTGTCAAAGTTGGCGACTAGTGCAAATAAATGCCGCAGCAAAACAAGTCCAGAACTGAAACCACTTCAGAAGAGCTCAAGAACCAATATCCTGGGTACCCATAATGCTGGCAAGATGCTTAGCAAGCTTATTAAATTTCTCTTGTTTGGCACTTAAATCCTCCAGTGCTTGCTGTTGCACCAGAAAGTATGCATCTGAATTCTGTAGGGACTTCCTCAGTCCTTCGGCTTCCCGTCGCAGAACATCCTATCAATGTCTTTCAACTTGAAGTTGAGACTCAAGAAGCCGAACTGATTCAGGCAACGAGTTCGAAGAGATGGTGCCAGCAGTAGTGGCTAGTAACTCCAACACTACATCAAGACAGCACTTTGGGGTTGTCTCAGTGTCTTCAATATAGTTTTTATCAGCTTTCTTGGAGACCAACATGGATGTCTCACTATCTTGAACCTTATCTGCATTACTTCCTTTATCATTGCATAATGGGGTACTCTTCTCCAATATTTTATCTGCATTCTAAAAGAGAAACAAACAGACACATCACATGTTTACCATGTTGTATATGAAACTCATTTTGGTAAACCAATTTAGTAGTAAGGTGGACAGGATAACAACATGAAACAAACATATATGTATGTAGTATGGTCACTGTATGGTCTATATCATTCTAGTTTATGTTGCCAAATCAAGATAGAGACAGTTCAAATCATATCTATTTAAGACAAAGCAGCATAGATAGAATATAAGTGTGGGAAACTAGACAACAATGACAACACTATAATGTGCCTAGCATGAGAACATAACTAATTGTTCAATTGAAACTAAAATCAACATAGAGCAAGTTACAACAGCAAAACGTTAAAGAAACAGGTTTAAAACATACCTGTTGCACCATTGGAGTTTCAATTCCATCCTTCGAATTTGAAATTAGTTGGTATGAGTAAATACAGTGATGCAAGAGCAAAGGAGTATGAACCATAGCTACGGAACCTGACTTGAGTACAATTCTTCTTCTGCTTTAAGCGTTGACTTGGGGTTCGCATTGGTGGTCCTCGTGCTTTGGGCACTGCAGTTGCCTTACTAACTGCTCATGTTTGGGTGCTCTATGGTGGAGACGGTGTTGTCTCAACTGGAGCTGGGTTACTATCTGCTGGGGTTGGGGTTAGAAGGGGTGTGGCTAGTTCTCTGTCCAACTAGGTAGGGGTACAATCTGCGCGAGTTTGGGTTATGTGTGGTGGGGTTGGTTCTTGGGCAAGTAGAACCATGGTTCTATCTGCATCGATAGGTAGCATGATCTTCTTCTAAAGACCGTGTTTTTACTCCCACAGATACTGCCATCACCCCATCCAATTCAAATGGTTGATAAACAAGAAAATTAATTGAATGTACATACATTGTAAGATAGACAGGTGCAATGGATAGTAGGGAAAAAACAGGGCATGAAATAATTCACATTTATGTTGTCTAACGAAATAGAATAGCCTGACATAATTTCACATATATGATGGCTAATTAAACAGGATAGCATGACACAAATTCACATGTATGATGGCTAACTAAACATGATAGAATGACATACTTCAAAATATGATGACTATGTAAACAGGATGACATGGTATAATTATACGATGTGTCTATTAAAGTGGTTGGCATGCCATCATTGGAAACATGATCACATGATATAATTCACGGATAGAATGACATAATTCGAAATACAATGACTATGTAAACATGATGAGATGATATAACTATATTATGTTTAGAAAATGGGTTGGCATCCAATAATTCAGATACATGCTGTCTATGTAAACATCATGGCATGATATAATTCAAATATATGATTTATATACTAAGCAAGTGAGCAGAGGGCAATCGCATATATGATGTCTCAACTAAGGAGATGGCATTCAATATTGTGTATACAATGTAAAAACTAAGCATTGCAAGACAACATATGCAAGATATGAGTAATATAACCCTGCCAAGTTTGAGCATACACCTCGGGGGGATAATAGGACTAGTCATCTGCCTCTAAATCCTCCTCTGAGGAGCTATCTGTAACTAGTAAGATATCTGCTTCAGCAGGTAGCATTGTCTGCTCTGAAGACCTTGTTTTCACTCCAGATTTCTCCATCACCAATTCAAATGGCTGATGCACAGGAAGAGCAGTTGAATATACAAACATTGTCGACAAATGCAATGAGTAATACAAGAAAGGATGGCATGATATAATTTACATATATGACGATTGGCTAAACAGCATGGCATTGCATAATTCACATACATAATGCCTTGCAACAAGATAACATTGCATAATTCACATATATAATGTCTAGCAACAAGATATCATTGCATAATTCACATACATGGTAATTAGACACTAAACAGGTGGCATTCACACAAAGCACGTCTAAACTAAGCAAATGACATGCCAATGCAAGACACCACATGCATGATATGAGTATAACCCTGCCAAGTTAGAGCATGCACCTCGGCGGGGGGGGGGATAGGGCTGGTCATCTGTCTCTGAATCATCCTCTGCAGAGCTATCCGTAACCAGCAAGACATGCACTTCGTCAGAAAGCATTGTCTGCTCTGAAGACCTTGTTTCCACTCGAGATTTTTCCATGACTATGTCGAATGACTGATGCACAAGAAGAGTAATTCAATGTACTGAAATTGTTGACAACTTTAATACGTAATAAAAAATGATGGCATGATTCACATATATGATAAAGAAACTAAACAGATGGCATTCACACAAAGCATGTCTAAACTAAGCAGATGACATATTTGATGTATAAACTAAGCAATGCAAGGCATCATATGCATGATATTACCAACATCAGCATGCCAAGTTAGAGAGAAGACCTCGGGGGGTAAATAGGAGTGGTCTTCTCCTTTTGAAGACCCCTCAGAACTGTTATCTTCCTCTTGATTACAATTCAAAATGGGTGGAGGGGGGCTGCCTTTGCGCCCACCATAGAGCGATGTCTACATGAAATTTTATTGCCACGCAAGGCTCGTCTCTTTTGCTCTACATGTTCAGTTCCATTGTGTACAATAACTGACATGCATAGAAATAAAACATAGTGAGATTATGTAAGGAACTCATGCACAAATCTAGAGTGATGGTAGTAAACTGTGGATAGACCCAAAACCAATGATAGCAGGTAGATAATAGCTTTAGTTAAAAAATACAGATAATGGCTCCTTTAATGTTTGTTTCAACCCAACATGAAACTCATAGTAGACACCCGTGATTAACCAGATAGTAGACATATAGTATTGATTGCTGCCCCAATATGTACCCCACAACCATTTAAAAACTCAAGTGTGAGCATTAGTTTGGACCTGACTCGGAGCCTAATAGGTGAGTAGGACGATAAAGTAGCATGTCATCATATTAATCGATATACATAGCTTAAGCAGACATGAAAGAGTGCGACCTCTCTTGCGGACCCATGTAGTCCTCAAGGTCATCTGCTCGGTTGAAGATGGTAATGCAGTTGTCGTGGCTGCCGGCCGCAGGGAAGAAGATCTGAGACATCGAAAGCTAGTCTAGAGGGCGGATCCCTGCTGTGGTGAACCGTTCCGTCGTTGGAGCAGATCAGCTGGGGTGGAACACAGCACAATAGGAGCGTGACAAACCACACAAGTTTTTCTTTGACACATATCTGTAACAGAAGTAATTGTGTAAGGGCTTGTTTGAATTTGAGGATTCAAACAATGCAGGGATAGGAAATACACAGGAATAGGATAGGAATGCACGTGCAAAACAGAGAATTTAAAAACACAGGATTTCTGCCAATCTTGGTGTTTGGTTCACAAGAATTGGAAGATTACGAGATGCAAAGAAGCATGGTGAGATTAAGTCAAACCACAAGAAAATGTATGGTTATAATGCTATTATGCTACTATCTCTTAGTCTTGTGCTTCATGAATAGGAGTTTAAAAAGGAGGATAGGTGGGTATTAAAATTCTTATGGTTTTTCTTTCAAGGAGACACTAAAGGAACAAATCCTATAGTTTTCCTTTGCTCCATTCCTCTGAACCAAATGCATGAATAGTAGTACCATAGGAAACTTTCCAATTTCTATGTTTTTCCTTCACTTTTCCTTTCAAGCATTGGCGATTCTAGTAAGCAGGCTTGAGCAGGGAAAATCCTACACTCAAAAAATGTTTTTGTGCTACTTCTACTACTTTGGACCCAGGCCACTGCCCTACTAGCTCAACTCCCAGGTCCATCTACAAATGCATAGCTCAAACACACAGAGATAAATAATGATGGCATTCAAGAGAGTCCATCACAGATAGCTAAGCTGCATAGTACCTCACTGCTTGTCATATAGTAGGAGAAACTGATCATATTTCACGTTACTACGTGTGCTTAGTGGACTATATATATATGTATATATATATGTATATATATATAACATGTAGAGTAAAGAAGAGATGAAACAAGTGTACAACCTCTTTGGCGAAGCCATGTCGATCTCAGCGTGATTGGGTTGGTCGGTGAGGATGCTTCGGCTGATTTGGCTGTCGGAGGAGGGGAAGAAGATCTTAGGCGTCTGCGGATGGAGCCCGGGGTACTGCTCCGTTGTGATGGAGGGTTCCATCGTTGGAGCAGCTCTAGTGAGTTGCATGATGGCGAGGACTGAAGCAGGACAAGAGAGACAATGTTAACATGAGTGGAATTCTAATAGCATCTCCAATCAATGACGTAAAATACATAACAACAGAGTGCTAGATGTAAAATAAATTAGCTGCTCATCTCTGAACTTAACTGTTAAAACTGAATTTAACTGTCGGAACTGAATTTAACTTTTCAACTGAATTTTGCTGTTGAAACAGAACACACTAGTAGCAGAAAAGTAGTAGCAGCAGTGCCCAGAGCAGCAGCGCGTGCGAGAGCCGGGGCAGCTGGTCGTGTAGCAGCATCTCGGGTAACAACTGCAGGGGCTCAAGGGAGAGCAAGATCTACTGCTCGTGAAGCAGCATCGCGTGCAAGAGTAGAGCAGCAGTGCAAGCAAGAGCAAGAGCGAGAGCAGTAGTGCAAGCAAGAGCAAGAGCAAGAGCAGACCAGGCAGGGGACCGAGAGCAAGAGTAGAGCAACATCGCGAGCGAGAGCCAAAGCAGCAGCAGCTCCTAGTGATGTGGACGTCGCCGCTGAGGGAGCGACACCGTGGAGGAAGTATCCGGTGATGCCGCCGTGGATGGAGCCGCGCCATGTCGGCTTGGGACCGAGCGCCGGCAGCACCATGAGATCGGATCAAGAAGAAAATGTGGCGATTGTCGATGTCAAAACCGGTGGATCTCGGGTAGTGGGTCCTGAACTATGTGTCTAAGGTTGATGGTAACAGGAGACAGGGGACACAAAGTTTTACCCAGGTTCGGGCCCTCTTGATGGAGGTAATACCCTACGTCCTGCTTGATTGATATTTATGAATATGAGGATTACAAGAGTTGATCTACCACGAGATCATAATGGCTAAACCCTAGAAGTCTATCCTACATGATTATGATTACCTCTATGGACTAAACCCTCTGGTTTATATTGACACCGGAGGGGATTAGGGTTGTACAAAGTCGGTTACAGAGAAAGGAATCTTCATATCCGAACGCTAGGCTTACGATCCACGCTAAGGAGAGTCCCATCCAAACACGGGAGAGAGTCTTCTGTCTTGTATCTTCATAGTCCATTAGTCCGGCCCATGTCACACAGGCCGGACGCCCGAGGACCCCTTAATCCAGGACTCCCTCAGTAGCCCCTGAACCAGGCTTTAATGACGAGGTGTCCGGCGCGCAGATTGTCTTTGGCATTGCAAGATGGGTTCCTCCTCCGAATACTCCAAAACAACTCTCGAACACAGAGAACATGTCCGGCTCTGTAAAACAAACACCACATATATCCGCAGAGAGTATAATATTTTATGAGTCCAATCCACTGAAAACTTTTGTAGCATGACATCATGTCATAGCCCGGTCATTATTTCAAACTGTTTTTTGCCTCCCGCTCCATGTTTCAAGATGCGATTTTATTGGCACGTCTCGTCAAAGCAAAGATCGTGTCCCCTAATTGTGGGACTCTCATCAATACGGGCGTGGGTAATCCAACCGCGCCGCCTGCACGACCCTTGGGGAATAGGCGAGTTTTAAGGCGAGTGGGGAGGCGCTTGATATTCACTGCCTTTATAAAGGGATAAGGATTCACCTCTTTCACCCACACCCTCTTCCTCTCTGCCCATCCATTCTCGAGCTCCAGCGCCCAAGATTCCATCCTTTCCGCCTCCAAAAAGCACTCCAGCCATGTCCAGATTTGGAGCACAAGGCAAGTGGATGGTTTCCTTCGTTAAGGAGAAGGACATCACCAGGCTCCGGGAGGCCGGGTACCTAGCCAAGGAAATCACCCACCGGCTTCTGGCCAAGGGACAGATTGTCCCCACCCCAGAGCCCCATGAGAGGGTCGTGTTCATCCCCCACTTCGTCCGTGGGTTGGGGTTTCCTCTCCACCCATTCGTCCACGGACTCATGTTCTACTACGGGCTGGATTTCCACGATCTGGCCCTGAACACCTTCCTCATTATCTCGGCATTTATTTTCGTGTGCGAGGCCTTCCCCCTTATCCCACCTGTCAGGGATATACCCCGCGGTGTAACCCGACTAGAAGGTAATAGGAGTCAGGGGACACGATGTTAACCCAGGTCCAGGCCCTCTTGATGGAGGTAATACCCTACTTCCTGCTTGATTGACTTTGATGAGTATAGGGGTTACAAGAGTAGATCTACCTCAAGATCATAATGGTTAAACCCTAGACGTCTAGCCTGTATGATTATGATTGCATCTACGGACTAAACCCTCCAGTTTATATAGACACCGAACGGGATAGGGTTCTACAGAGTTAGTTTATAGAGAAAGGAAACTACACGTCTGGACGCCAAGCTTGTTGTCCACGCAACAGGGAGTCTCATCCGGACACGGGGGGAAGCCTTCTAACTTGTATCTTCATGGCCCATTAGTCCGGCCCATATCACATAGCCCGGACGCCCGAGGACCCCCTTATCCAGGACTCCCTCACCCATACCATGTACTAAAGTCTCCTTTGGTGGTGAAGATGATGATAGTGGTGGTGGTGTAGTATCACACTTCAGGCTCAAGAGATACTCCAATCTACGAATAATGCTCCGAAGGGCAATGGTTTGCTCTTGTAATAGAATATTTTCGTGAGCGAGATATTTATTTTGAACACGAGCTATTTCAAAAGCTCTAAAGGTTTCAATTTTAGTAGGGGTGAGATGATTGTAATATGGTTGAAGGATATCTTCTTCTTTTACTGGCATGGTTTCCTCTACTACTTGAGCTTGATCTCTTGTAGCTTCCTTGCCATGGTCCTTCTTGATTGCTTCTCTTGGCCCCTCTCTTTTCAGTTCCATCTTCATCAACCAAGCATCTTCTTCTACGTTGTTGGAGGACGGAGAAGACATGATGCATGGCTCGATGGATCTGACAGAAAACAACATGAAACAAGAACAGAAGATTTCTCTGTGATGCGGCGGTCAATACGTCTAGGGGGTATATAAAGATTTTTTATATTGGGAAACAAGCTAACGGGAGGAAAACAAAGTCGGGAAGGTTCCCTAGGTCAGCACAACCCACCTAGGTGCTAGGAGGGGTAGGCGCGCCGTGGTGTATCGTGCCCTCCTTGGTTGCCATCCTGGTTATTTCTTATTTTCCTAATTTTTATAATATTCCAAAACTGATAGAAAATATTTTTGCGGATTTTTTGGAGTCCGTTTACTTACCGTATCACATACCTCCTCTTTTTCAGGATTCTAGAGTGTTCTAGAAGGTTTCTTTTATGTGTTCCTCCTGTGTCATGGTTTGGGTAATATTGCTTTCAACATTAATAGGCGTACCTGAGATATAGTGTTTAATTCTTTGCCCATTAACCATCTTTGGATTAGTGCCTTCGACATTATTGATCTTAATGGCTCCAGAACGATAAACCTCTTTGATAACATATGGTCCTTCCCATTTGGAGAGAAGTTTTCCTGCAAAGAATCTAAAATGAGAGTTGTAAAAGAGAACATGTTCACCAACTTTGAATCCCCGCTTTTGGATTCTTTTGTCATGCCACCTTTTATCTTTTTCTTTGAATAGTTTGGCATTTTCATAAGCTTGGGTTCTCCATTTATCTAGTGAGCTAATATCAAATAAGCTCTTTTCACCAGCAAGTTTGAAATCATAATTGAGTTCTTTAATTGCCCAAAATGCTTTATGTTTTAACTCAAGAGGCAAATAACAAGCTTTTCCATAAACTATCTTATAAGGAGACATACCCATAGGATTTTTATAAGTGGTTCTATAGGCCCAAAGTGCGTCATCTAGTTTCTTAGACCAATTCTTTCGGGACCTATTGACAATTTTTTGTAGTATTAATTTTATTTTCTATTGCTAAGTTCAACTTGGCCACTAGATTGAGGATGATAGGGTGAAGCAATTCTATGGTTAACATCGTATTTAGCAAGCATTTTACAGAAAGCACCATGAATAAAGTGTGAACCACCATCAGTCATTAGATATCTAGGGACTCCAAACCTTGGAAAAATAACTTCTTTAAGCATATTAATGGAAGTGTTATGATCAACACTACTAGTTGGAATAGCTTCTACCCACTTAGTAACATAATCAATATCAACCATGTGTATACCCATTAGAGGAAGGAAAAGGTCCCATATATAGTCAAAAAAACCAAATATCAAATGGTTCAACACCAAGTGAATAATTCACAGGCATTTCTTGACCCTTACCAATATTACCTATCCTTTAACATTCATCACAAGATAAAATAAGCTTACATGCATCCTTGAAGAGAGTAGACCAATAAAACCATATTACAATACCTTGTGAGCAGTTCTATCTCCCGCATGATGTCCTACATAAGCTTCGGAGTGATATTTCCATAGGATTTGTTCATGTTAATGCTCAGGTACACAACGTCTAATAATACCATCTACTCCTTTATAAATATGTGGGTCATCCCAAAAGTAATGTCTTAAATCATAGAGGAATTTTTTTCTTTTGTTGGTATGTGAAACTAGGTGGTATAAATTTAGCAACAACATAATTAGCATAGTCACATACCAAGGAGTGTTATGAGAAACATTTATTGCAGCTAGTTGTTCATCAGGAAAGCTATTATTAATAGGTTGTGGGTCATCAATAATATTTTCTAACCTAGACAAGTTATCAGCTACAGGGTTCTCAACTCCTTTTCTATCAGTGATATGTAAATCAAATTCTTGTAACAAGAGAATCCACCTAATGAGTCTAGGTTTAGCATCTTTCTTGTCCATAAGATATTTTATAGCAGCATGATCAGTGTGAACAATCACTTTGGAATCAACAATGTAAGATCTGAATTTATCACAAGCAAACACAACTGCTAAAAAATCTTTTTCAATAGTAGCATAATTTCTTTGGGCACTCTGTAGAGTTTTGCTAGCATAATGGATTACATTTAATTTCTTATCAACTCTTTGTCCTAGAACAACACCAACAGCATAATCACTAGCATCACACATAATTTCAAAAGGCAAGTTCCAATCAGGTGGTTGAACTATAGGTGCAGAAGTTAAGGCTTTCTTAAGTGTTTCAAAGGCTTCTACATAATCATCATCAAAAAATGGAACATCCTTTTGTAAAAGATTTGTAAGAGGCCTAGAAATTTTAGATAAGTCTTTAATAAACCTCATGTAGAAACCAGCATGACCAAGGAAACTACGGATACCTTTAATATCTTTAGGATATGGCATTTTCTCAATTACATCAACTTTAGCTTTATCCACCTCAATACCTCGTTCTGAAATTTTATGCCCCAAGACAATACCTTCATTAACCATAAAGTGGCACTTATCCTAATTCAAGACAAGATTAGTTTGTTCACATCTCTGCAAAACTCGATCAAGGTTGCTTAAGCAATCATCAAACAAAGTTTCGTAAATGGAAAAATCATCCATGAAAACCTCAACAATCTTTTAACAAAAATCAGAGAATATAGCAGTCATACATGTTTGAAAGGTAGCAGTTGCATTGCATAAACCAAAAGGCATATGTCTATAAGCATAAGTTCCAAAAGGACAAGTAAAGGTGGTTTTCTCTTGATCAGGTTGTGAGACAGGTATTTGAGAAAAACCAGAATATCCATCAAGAAAACAAAAGTGTGTGTGCTTAGAAAATATTTCTAGCATTTGATCAATAAAAGGTAGAGGGTAACCATATTTTCTAGTAGCTTTATTTAATTTTCTAAAATCAATTACAATTCTATAGCTAGTAATAATTCTTTGTGGAATGAGTTCAATTTTATCATTAGGAACAACGGTAATACCTCCCTTCTTAGGGACATAATGAATGACTTAGCCATCTACTATCAGCTATGGGATAGATTATACCTGCTTCCAGAAGCTTTAGTATTTCAGTTCTTACTACTTCCTTCATTTTAGGATTCAGACGTCGTTGGTGATCAACAAAGGGTTTAGCATCTGGATCCATATTAATCTTGTGCTGACATAGAGTGGGACTAATGCCCTTAAGATCATCAAGAGTATATCCAATAGCAACACGATGCTTCTTCAGAATTTTTAATGATCTTTCTTCTTCATGTTCTGAAAGATTAGCACTGTAACATGATATATCTTTTTCTCATCAAGATAAGCATACTTCAAAGTGTCATGCCAATGTTTTAATTCAAACACAGGATCACCTTTAGGTGGAGGAGGACCTCCTAGAGTTTAAATAGGCAAATTGTGTCAGCGTTCTGGGACCGGGGGTGCCCAGACTTGCCTGCCTGCGGGCCTGTGCGTGGCTCCACCAACGGCCTGGTACGACCCATCTTCAGCAGCAACCACTCAAGACCCTCACGAGGAGCCAAGCCTTGCGAGGCAGATGACACCAAGACCTCCCTGGGAGCAGCCTCACTAGGGTGGCTCCCGAGGAGCGGAGATCTCTATGCAAGGGGCACCTCGTGAGGTTCACGTGACGTGAGCCATGACGACCAAGGCTAGGCGGGCGCCTGATACGTCTCCAACATATCTATAATTTTTGATTGTTCCATGCTACTATATTATTTGTTTTGGATGTTTAATGGGCTTACTTTTATATTATTTTTGGGACTAACCTACTAACCCAAGGACCAATGCAAATTGCTGTTTTTTTGCCTATTTCAGTGTTTCACAGAAAAGGAATATCAAACGGAATCCAAACGGAATGAAACCTTTGGGAGAGTTATTTTTGGAACAAACGTGATCCAGGGGACTTGGAGTAGACGTCAAGAAAGAAACGAGGTGGCCACGAGGCAGGGAGGCGCGCCTGCCCCCTGGGCGCGCCCCTACCCTCGTGAGCCCCTCACAGCTCCACCAACCTACTTCTTCCTCCTATGTATATCCATATACCCTAAAAACATCCAGGAGCACCACGAAACCCTATTTCCACCGCCGCAACCTTCTGTACCCAAGAGATCCCATCTTGGGGCCTTTTCTGGAGCTCCGCTGGAGGGGGAATCGATCATGGAGGGCTTCTACATCAACACCATAGCCTCTCCGGTGATGTGTGAGTAGTTTACCACAGACCTTCGGGTCCATAGTAATTAGCTAGATGGCTTCTTCTCTCTCTTTGGATGTCAATACAAAGTTCTCCTCGATCTTCTTGGAGATCTATTTGATGTAATTCTTTTTGCGGTGTGTTTGTCGAGATCCGATGAATTGTGGGTTTATGATCAAGATTATCTATGACCAATATTTGATTCTTCTCTTAAATCTTTTATGTATGATTGGTTATCTTTGCAAGTCTCTTCAAATTATCAGTTTGGTTTGGCCTACTAGATTGATCTTTCTTGCAATGGGAGAAGTGCTTAGCTTTGGGTTCAATTTTGCGGTGTCCTTTCCCAGTGAAAACAGGGGCAGCAAGGCACGTATTGTATTGTTGCCATCAAGGACAAAAATATGGGGTTTATATCATATTGCTTGAGTTTATCCCTCTACATCATGTCATCTTGTCTAATGCGTTACTCTGGTCTTATGAACTTAATACTCTAGATGCATGCTGGATAGCGGTCGATGTGTGGAGTAATAGTAGTAGATGCAAAATCGTTTCGGTCTACTTGTCGCGGACGTGATGCCTATATACATGATGATGCCAAGATATTCTCATAATTATGCACTTTTCTATCAATTGCTCGATAGTAATTTGTTCACCCACCGTAATACTTATGCTATCTTGAGAGAAGCCACTAGTGAAACCTATGGCCCCCGAGTCTATCTTTTATCATATAAGTTTCCAATCTATTTTATTTTGCAATCTTTACTTTCAATCTATATCATAAAAATACCAAAAATATTTATCTTATTATCTCTATCAGATCTCACTCTCGTAAGTGACCGTGAAGGGATTGACAACCCCTTTATCGCGTTGGTTGCGAGGTTCTTATTTGTTTGTGTAGGTACAAGGGACTTGCGTGTAGTCTCCTACTGGATTGATACCTTGGTTCTCAAAAACTGAGGGAAATACTTACGCTACTTTGCTGCATCACCCTTTCCTCTTCAAGGGAAAACCAACACAATGCTCAAGAGGTAGCAAGAAGGATTTCTGGCGCCGTTCCCGAGGAGATCTACTCACAAGTCAAGACATACCAAGTACCCATCACAAACTCTTATCCCTCGCATTACATTATTTGCCATTTGCCTCTCGTTTTCCTCTCCCCCACTTAACCCTTGCCATTTTATTCGCCCTCCTTTTCCGCTCGCCTCTTTTCCATTCATCCCTTTTCCGCTCGCCTCTTGTGTGCTTGTGTGTTGGATTGTTTGCCATGATGGCTTTACCAAAAAGTGATCCTCACCTTAGAAGGTTGGAGGAAATTGAGAACAACATTAGAAGTTTTATGTCCTTGCAGTTTGAGCATAATAATTTCTTCAGAAACGAGCTTAAAGCACAAAAACAATTTATGGGGTACATGAATAAAGAGCTCGATGATATGTCTAAGGAATTTTATGGTCTGAAATCTCAGTTCGTTCATCTTGAAAACTTAATAGCCCAAATTTTTGATAAGCAGGCCGCCTTAGTTAATAAGATGGCCGCCAAACCGGAAGAATTTAATGATAATAAGGATGAAGATCTAAAAGTGATCGATGTGTCTCCTATTAAATCTTTGTTTTGCAATATGAATCTTGATAATGATGGGACTGGAGATGAGTCAACTTTAGTTAAAAGGCGTCCCAATGATTCAGAGTTTTTAGATCTTGATGCAAAAATTGGTAAAAGTGGGATTGAAGAGGTCAAAACTTTACATAGAAATGAGCCCACTATTTTGGACTTCAAGGAATTTAATTATGATAATTGCTCTTTAATAGATTGTATTTCCTTGTTGCAATCCATGCTAAATTCTCCGCATGCTTATAGTCGAAATAAATCTTTTACCAAACATATCATTGATGCTTTAATGCAATCTTATGAAGAAAAGCTTGAATTAGAAGTTTCTATCCCTATAAAACTTCAAGATGAGTGGGAACCTACTATTAAAATTAAAATTAAAGATCATGAATGTTATGCTTTATGTGATTTGGGTGCTAGCGTTTCCACGATTCCAGAAACTTTGTGTGATGTATCAGGTTTCCGTGAATTTGATGATTGTTCTTTAAACTTGCATCTTGCGGATTACACTATTAAGAAACCTATGGGAAGGATTAATTATGTTCTTATTTTTGCAAATAGGAATTATGTGCCCGTAGATTTCATTGTTCTTGACATTGATTGCAATCCTACACGTCCCATTATTCTTGGTAGACCTTTCCTTAGAACGATTGGTGCAATTATTGATATGAAAGAAGGGAATATTAGATTCCAATTTCCGTTAAGGAAAGGCATGGAACACTTTCCTAGAAATAAAATAAAATTACCTTATGAATCTATTATGAGAGCCACCTATGAATTGCATACAAAAGATGATAATACCTATATCTATTCTTGCTTTTATGCCTAGCTAGGGGCATTAAACGGTAGCGCTTGTTGGGAGGCAACCTAATTTTATTTTTGTTTCTTGCTTTTTGGTTCTATTTATTAATAAATAATTCATCTAGTCTCTTTTTAGATGTGGTTTTATGCTTTTAATTAGTGTTTGTTCCAAGTAGAACCTTTGGGAAGACTTGGGGGATGTTTTAGCGATCTTGCTGTAAAAAAACAGAAACTTTAGCGCTCACGAGATTTGCTGCCATTTTTTTACTGGAGAGTGCGATTAGGTTGATTATTCTTGCAGATGATTAATAGACAAATTCCTCACGTCCACCAATTTGTTTCAGAATTTTTGGGGTTACATAAGTATTTGAAACCTACAGATTACTACAGACTATTCTATTTTTGACAGATTCTGTTTTTCGTGTGTTGTTTGCTTATTTTGATGAATCTATGGCTAGTATCGGAGTATACGAACCATAGAGAAGTTGCAATACAGTAGGTTTAACACCAATATAAATAAATAATGATTTAATTACACTACCTTAAGTGGTGGTTTGTTTTCTTATACTAACAGAGCTCATGAGATTTTCTGTTGAGTTTTGTGTTGTGAAGTTTTCAAGCTTTGGGTAAAGATTTGATGGATTATGGAATAAGGAGTGGAAAGAGCCTAAGCTTGGAGATTACCAAGGCACCCCAAGGTAAATTCAAGGACAACCAAAAGCCTAAGCTTGGGGATGCCCCGGAAGGCATCCCCTCTTTCGTCTCCGTCCATCGGTAACTTCACTTGAGGCTATATTTTTATTCACCACATGATATGTGTTTTCCTTGGAGCGCCTTGTATGATTTGAGTCTTTGCCTTTTAGTTTAACACAATCATCCTTGCTGTACACACCTTTTGGGAGAGACACACATGAATTGGAATTTATTAGAATACTCTATGTGCTTCGCTTATATCTTTTGAGCTAGATAATTTTGCTCTAGTGCTTCACTTATATCTTTTGAGCTAGATAATTTTGCTCTAGTGCTTCACTTATATCTTTTAGAGCATGGTGGTGGTTTTATTTTATAGAAATTATTGATCTCTCATGCTTCACTTATATTATTTTGAGAATACTTTAGAACAGAAGGGTAATTTACTTTGGCTATAAAATTGGTCCTAATATGATAGGCATCCAGGATGGGTATAATAAAAACTATCATAAAAAGTGCATTGAATACTATGAGAAGTTTGATACTTGATAATTGTTCTGAGATATAAAGATGGTGATATTAGAGTTGTGCTAGTTGAGTAGTTGTGAATTTGAAAAATACTTGTGTTGAAGTTTGCAAGTCCCGTAGCATGCACGTATGGTAACCGTTCTGTAACAAATTTGAAACATGAGGTGTCCTTTGATTTGTCTTCCTTATGAGTGGTGGTCGGGGACGAGCGATGGTCTTTTCCTACCAATCTATCCCCCTAGGAGCATGTGCGTAATGCTTGGTTTTTGATGACTTGTAGATTTTTGCAATAAGTATGTGAGTTCTTTATGACTAATGTTGAGTCCATGGATTATACGCACTCTCACCCTTCCATCATTGCTAGCCTCTTCGGTACCGTGCATTGCCCTTTCTCACCTTGAGAGTTGGTGCAAACTTCGCCGATGCATCCAAACCTCATGATATGATACGCTCTATCACACATAAACCTCCTTATATCTTCCTCAAAACAGCCACCATACCTACCTATTATGGCATTTCCATAGCCATTCCGAGATATATTGCCATGCAACTTTCCGCCATTTCATTTATGACATGCTTCATCATTGTCATATTGCCTTGCATGATCATGTAGTTGACATCGTATTTGTGGCAAAGCCACCATGCATAATTTATCATACATGTAACTCTTGATTCACTACCCTTCCCGGTACACCGCTGGAGGCATTCATATAGAGTCATATTTTGTTCTAGTATCGAGTTGTAATCATTGAGTTGTAAATAAATAGAAGTGTGATGATCATCATTAATAGACCATTGTCCCAAATAAAAAAAGAGAAAGGCCAAAAAAGGAAAGGCCCAAAAAAGAAAAAGAAATAAAATAAAAATAAAAAGGGACAATGCTACTATCCTTTTTCCCCACACTTGTGCTTCAAAGTAGCACAATGATCTTTACAATAGAGAGTCTCTTGTTTTGCCACTTTCATATACTACTAGGAATTTTTCATTATAGAACTTGGCTTGTATATTCCAACAATGGGCTTCCTCAAATTACCTAGGTCTTCATGAGCAAGCAAGATGGATGCACACCCACTTAGTTTCTTTTGTTGAGCTTTCATACATTTATAGCTCTAGTGCATCCGTTGCATGGCAATCCCTACTCCTTGCATTGACATCAATTGATGGGCATCTCCCTAGCCCATAATTAGCCATGTCGATGTGAGACTTTCTCCTTTTTTTTGTCTTCTCCACATAACCCCCATCATCATATTCTATTCCACCCATAGTGCTATATCCATGTCTCACGCTCATGTATTGCATGAAAGTTGAAAAAAGTTTGAGATTACTAAAGTATGAAACAATTGCTTGGCTTGTCATCGGGGTTGTGCATGATGAGAGCATTCTTGTGTGACAAAAATGGAGCATGACCAAACTATATGATTTTGTAGGGATGAACTTTCTTTTGCCATGTTATTTTGAGAAGACATGATTGCTTACTTAGTATGCTTGAAGTATTAATATTTTTATGTCAATATTAAACTTTTGTCTTGAATCTTTATGCTAGGTAGCATTCCACATCAAAAATTCTATTTTTATCATTTACCTACTCGAGGACGAGCAGGAATTAAGCTTGGGGATGCTTGATACGTATCCAACGTATCTATAATTTTTGATTGTTCCATGCTATTATATTATCAGTTTTGGATGTTTAATGGGATTTATTATACACTTTTATATTATTTTTGGTACTAACCTACTAACTCAAGGCCCAGTGCAAATTGCTGTTTTTTTGCCTATTTCAGTGTTTCGTAGAAAAGGAATATCAAACAGAATCCAAACGGAATGAAACCTTCGGGAGAGTTATTTTTGGAACAAACGTGATCCAGGGGACTTGGAGTAGACATCAAAAAGAAACAAGGTGGCCACGAGGCAGGGAGGCACGCCTGCCCCCCTGGGCATGCCCCCTACCCTCGTGGGCCCCTCGCAGCTCCATCGACCTACTTCTTCCTCCTATATATATATCCATATACGCTGAAAACATCCAGGAGCACTACGAAACCCTATTTCCACCGCCGCAACCTCCTGTACCCAAGAGATCCCATCTTGGGGCCTTTTCCGGAGCTTCGCCGGAGGGGGAATCGATCATGGAGGGCTTCTACATCAACACCATAGCCTCTCCAATGATGTGTGAGTAGTTTACCACAGACCTTCGGGTCCATACTTATTAGCTAGATGGCTTCTTCTCTCTCTTTGGATCTCAATACAAAGTTCTCCTCTCTCTTCTTGGAGATTTAATCGATGTAATTCTTTTTGCGGTGCATTTGTCAAGATCTGCTGAATTGTGGGTTTATGATCAAGATTATCTATGAACAATATTTGATTCTTCTCTGAAATCTTTTATGTATGATTGGTTATCTTTGCAAGTCTCTTTGAATTATCAATTTGGTTTGGCCTACTAGATTGATCTTTCTTGCAACGGGAGAAGTGCTTAGCTTTGGGTTCAATCTTGCGGTGTCCTTTCCCAGTGACAGCAGGGGAAGCAAGGCACGTATTGTATTGTTGCCATCGAGGATAAAAAGATGGGGTTTATATCATATTGCTTGAGTTTATCCCTCTACATCATGTCATCTTGCCTATGTGTTACTCTGTTCTTATGAACTTAATACTCTAGATGCACACTGGGTAGCGGTCGATGTGTGGAGTAATAGTAGTAGATGCAGAATCATTTCGGTCTACTTGTCCCAGACGTGATGCCTATATACATGATCATGCCTACATATTCTCATAATTATGAACTTTTCTATCAATTGCTCGACAGTAATTTGTTCACCCACCGTAATACTTATGCTATCTTGAGAGAAGCCACTAGTGAAACCTATGGCTCCCGGGTCTATCTTTTATCATATAAGTTTACAATCTATTTTATTTTGCAATCTTTACTTTCAATCTATATCATAAAAATACCAAAAATATTTATCTTATCATCTCTATCAGATCTCACTCTCGTAAGTGACCGTGAAGGGATTGACAACCCCTTTATCGCGTTGGTTGTGAGGTTCTTATTTGTTTGTGTAGGTACGAGGGACTTGCGTGTAGTCTCCTACTAGATTGATACCTTGGTTCTCAAAAACTAAGGGAAAGACTTACGCTACTTTGCTGCATCACCCTTCCTCTTCAAGGGAAAACGAACGAAGTGCTCAAGAGGTAGCAGCGCCAGCGGGCACAGTGTACCAGTTTCCTCTTTCATGCTAAAGAGGCAGGCGCATGTGAGGAGTCCTGAGGCATCAGGAAAAGGTTTCCATATCGGTGCAACAAGACCAAGACCAGCAGGACGGTAGCACGGAGGTCACCATGGAGCCCACAGCGGCATCACCACCTGAGCCTTTGGCAGGCGAAGACCACCTTTTGTCAGGACAGCTTGTACTAGTTGTCTCCCTTCAAACTTGGCCATTCTGGGACCCCTTCCCACCTAACATTTGGGAAGAGCAATAGGGTCTCCATAAATAGGACTAGCCACCACCATAGGGAGGGATCGAATCATCTTGAATTGGATCCATTCCATCATCACATTCACGAGCTCGCGGAGCTCAAGAACACCTCTCCTCCTGAGGCTGTTCACCCCTTGTACTAGTTCATCTTTAGCCCGTGAGGCAATCCACCAACACCACACTGGAGTAGGGTATGACACCGCAAGGTGGCCCGAACTAGTATAAAGCCTTGTGTCTCTCATTCCTTGGGTTCGACGAGCTAGGCCGTGAGATCGTTGAGCAAGCGAGCTAGGGAAAGAGTGTTCTTCGTGTGCACCCCAGAGTTCGAACCTCAAGGGTTAGCCGGAACCCGCAATCCGACATTTGGCGTCCCAGGTAGGGGTGCGCTGAAGCCTTTCTCCTGTCAATCGACGTACCACTGCTCCGCCGCATCCATGGCCGATGCTTGTAGGAGATATGCCCTAGAGGCAATAATAAATGTTATTGATTATCTCCCGGTTCATAACTATGTTTATGTTTCATGCTATAACTGCTATGGTTCTCGAGTCTGCAATAACCATGAGGATCGGAGGAAGACTCATATGCACATGTGGAATAATAAACGGTAAAATGTATTCCTAGTCTGGCCTCTAAGGCCAGCTCAAGTGTTGCATGATGGTTCTGTTTTCCTGATCATGGGCATGTCTATGCCAGGAACCTTGAGGGCACAATGTTAAGAGAACATTTGTGTTGAATCGACCCAGATTGATGTTATGCTATGAGATTCGTTCGTCACAAGTTAATGGTACATAACACAGAGATGGTTAGCGTTTGCATAATTTCTTAGACCATGAGAGTATCGAGTTTCTTCATACTTGCTTCATGAACTTTGGGGTTTGTTAAACGTCATCCGTAAATGGGTGGCTATTACGGCGACTTACGGGTTCATGGAAAAGTGTGTCAAGTAACTTGATAGCTCAAGATTGGGATTTGCTCCTCCGATGATGGAGAGATATTCTCGGGCCCTCTCGGTGTTACGGTATCCATCATCGTCTGGCCAGACACAGTGTGATTTGATCATAGGGATGCCGCAACATGGAAACGAGAAAAGAGAACAAAACCGGTAACGAGGTAACTAGCATAGTGGACAAGTCGTGATCCACGGGGATGAAAGTAAATCTCACCTCGGGTATTTGTAACATATCCCGAAGCAACAGGAATAGCACACAGCAACTGGAGGTTCACTCGAATATTCATTCATGTGGGTATATGGGTCAATATGGGTGTCCACGACTCCGATGTTGATCATTGATCGGAAGGGATTCCAGGTCATGTCTATAATTCACCGAACCTATAGGGTCACACGCTTAAGGGTCATCTATCTGCTGAATACTAGACAGGGAGTCTAAGAGAAAGTCACCGGAAAAGTTTCGGAGACAACGGAAGAGTTCCAGAGAGAGAACACTGAAAGAGTTTCGGTAAAACCGAAAAGTTGTTTCAGAATATATTATTAGGTCAAAATGGTTTCGGCACTCACCTTGAAATTCTTAGAGGGCCCCAGAATTGGTCTGGAAACTTTTGGCAATTTTCATAGAGAAAAATCGAAAATGTTTTGGAGCTGCCGTAACTGTCGTTGTTGCTTTTTGCTGATAAAAATCACCACACCGGAAATGTTTCGGATCATGCCCAGAAGAGTTTTAGAGGGTGCCGGAAATGTTCTGGGACCTTCTGGAATTTTTCAGAAAAATGTTTCGCGGAAAGCATCTTGTCTCAGCACAAGGGGACAAGATCCCACGAATCGGGGGTTACATGTTTGGTGGCTTTTTGTCTAGGGAGCACCCATGTTTCTAGGAGACATGTTGGTGGCTTGTTGCCCCCCCCCATGGGAGGGGGGAAGGTTGTGGCTGGCCAAGGGGGTGCCTCCATGGTGTCCCCTTGCTGCCCCACTTGAGTTACCATTTCGCCCTTCATGTGGGACATGTAGCATGGGTGTTTTGGTATTTCCTCCACCACCCCACCCCTTGCCTTGGCCTATAAAAGGAGGAGAAGGGGATGACATTATCATCATCCCTTGTTCTCATACACATGCCATGCATTATCTGGCTTCTTCTCTCACTCCCACGAAAAGAGTTTCGTAGAGCCGTAAGGCTGTCTGGGTCCGGCAGGAACTAGTTCTGGACAGCGAAGCCCTGCCGGATAGATGACACCGTATGTGTGAAACTCTGTAGAGAGATCATAGTTTAGGTCTTAGTTCGTGAGTGCCTCCCGAAGGGATGTTCGAGTGATCATCTGAGTTTTTAAGGTCCTCTCGAAGGGCTGTCTGAGTGACCGTTCGAGTTTCGAAGGTCCTCCCGAAGGGCTTCCGCGACACCGTCCGGGGGGCTGTTTGACCGCCTCCCGGAAGGCTGTCTGAGGAGCAAATGAGGGTATACATCCTTGCGGTTGGGAGGTTGTAAATCCTAGCCGCGGGGATTTGCACCACCGATCGTCATCGACTCTACTTCCCGCTGCGCTACGAGTCGGTAACGAAAAAGATCAGACCATGTATGTAGTCTCCATAGTGGTCCTGGGCTGGTGCGTAGGTCGGGAAATTTTTGTTTCTATCGCGTTCCCCTACGGTGGCATCATGAGCCGTGCTATGCATAGATGCATGTTGCGATCTAGAATACATAGAGATGTATGGGTGTTGCACAATATAATTTGTAGTAGATTAGTTCTGTTACTGAAAATTATTTGTGTAGGTAGCAGATGAAATCTTTTAGCGATGTTCTTGTTGCTTCCCTTGAATTTGCATATTTCTGATCTTGATAACGGCATGGTGGATTTTCAATGTTCTGGCAATCCACGATCCTGATTGATCAACGAAGTGCTAACAGTTCGTTGAAATCCACCATAGTTAGAAAGAAAGATGAAATTTCACAGACAAAAGGGCTGTCACATCCTAGCTAGTTCATGCATCAGAGTGTTGCATCATGTTTACTTTTACAGAAATTTGAAATGGGGATGACAGAACCCCTAGTCCCCCTGGAAACAACTAGGGTTTACTAAAATTACTTTCAATGAACCCAAAATGCCCTTCACAAAATGTTCATCATTTCTGGATTGGGCTAAAACCCCTGGCGAAAATGGTGCACTCTTTTCTAGGACATTCTGTTTTTTTTGAATTAAGTCATAAGTATTTGAATTTGGGCATTTAAATGCTATAAAATATTTTAAATGCCCAAATAATTCTGGATTTAAGTGAAGGCTGTTAGGAATAATCCCAACAGAGCCCACAATTATTTTCAGGATTTTTGGAAATGTTTTAGTATTTTTAATAAAGCTCAACAGTTGCAGAAAATTAGAAAAGGAAAACAATTCAGAAAAGAGAGAGAGAGAGAGAGAAAGGCCAGAGGCCACTTACCTGGCTGGCCCGGCCCATCTGGCCCGTGCCAGTCATCACCTACCTCTGCCAGTAGGCAGAGGAGGGACACCGCGACGCCACCGAGCTCGTCACGCCACCTCCCTGCCTGCCTGTCGTCGCCCGCGCCAATGCGACGCCTCGAAACGCCTCTGTGGCGCCGCCCTGACCCCCTGGACACCTCATTCCTCCCCCTGCTCTCTCCCTTGCTCCCTCGAAGCCATGGCCGACGCTGCCGCAGCCACGCCACCGTAGTTCTCACGTCCACCGTCGTCCTCGCGCCGCCCCGCCGTGTCCACGAGCTCCGCCACCGTCCTCTCCGTCGAGCAGCCCGAGGCCCGAACGCTCACGCACCCTGCTTCGTCTTCTTTGAGCTCGACTTCAGCGAGCACCGTCGCAGATCCCCTTTGCCGTCGCCACCGCATCAGCTCGTCCCCGACCGCGCCATCTGCTCCTACGTCACCGCCGTGAGCTGCTTCACCTCCCCATCCTCCCCGTTTGCCTTCTTGTGCACCACAGCGACCACACCGAGCTCGCCCGCATGCACCGCCGCCTCTGCACGTCGCTGTCGTGGCCACAACCACGCTGGCTCGATTCCGAGCACGCCATCGCGTTCGTCGCAGCCCAAGCAGCCCGTAGCACCGCTCCACGTGCCTCGCAGTGCCCCGTAGCCTCGGGTTCATCCTCACGCGAGCTCCGGCGACAGCCAAGGTCGTCGCCGGCGTCGTTCCCGGCCTCCCAGAGCTCCACTTCCACCACCAAACGATGCGGCTCGCTCCCCGTGTCACGTAGCTGCTCTCCGCCATCGATTTAGTCGCCGGAGACGCAAACCCGAGCCCCTCCGCCGCGTCCGTTGCCGCCGGCGTCAAGCCGCCGGCAAGTTGACCACGTTTGACCCGTGTGGGCCCAGGTTGACTCCCCCTAAGCCTATGACAGGTGGGGCCGGCCTGTTAATTAGGTTATGATTAGTGCTAACTAATTGTAGTTAGTTTAGGTCACTGACATGCGGGCCCAGGCCCCACTGACAGTTAGTTAGTATTAACTTAATTCTGTTGGTTAGCTGAGACACTGACAGATGGGGCCCACCAGTTAGGTTTGACCTGGGCTGGCGCCTTTGACTCGCTGACGTCACAGTGACACAGTCCTGACGCAATTATTTATTTTCTGGATTTATTCTTATATAGGAAATTCTAGAAAATAGCCAAAACTTCTAAAAATCATAGAAAATCAACCATAGCTCCAAATCCAACAAATTATATATGAAAAATGATCAGAAAAATTCAATCTTTCCATCTGTAAGGGTTTCATGCATGAAAAAACACTTTAACCTTGCTGTTTAGGTGAAACAAGCTAATACACTTATTATGCATAAGAACTTTAACTTTCATTTGAATCTTTGATTCAAATGGACCCATTTCAACTTGTTTCACATTGCATTAGGTAGGACACATCATTTTGCCATGTCATAGCATGCATCATATTGTTGCATATTGTCATATGTTGATTATGTTCTGTGTGTCCTTCATGGTAGGTTCTGCCTCCGAGGATATCTCCGAGTATCCAACTGAAGGGCAGTACCCTACTACCACTCCATCAGGAAAGCAGCCCCATTGATCATATCGATACAATCCCATGTTCTCGCTTCTTCTCTCACTTACTGCATTAAGACAACAACATTTCAAACGGCTGTGTGCTGCGGTAGTTGAAGCCTTATCCTCTGCATGACCTGTCATTGCCACAGTAACTAGATGAAACCCACTAGCATGTGTAGGAGTTGATTGAGCCATGTTTGTGTTTCCTACCTTGCTATGCCTGCTATGCTTAGAGTTGTGTCAGGTCTGGTTCATCTGGGTGATGGGCTAGAGTGAAATGATTATGTCGGTAATGTGAGGGATGTGTTGAACATGATTTGGTAAAGGTATCGATGAGAGGCCATGTTGGAGTACATGGTGGGTTGTTTCATTGAGGCCGTCCCTAAGAACTGAGATCTGTATGTGTGATTTAAGAATCAACTACTACCATACATTGGGCCCGAAACCAATGGACCCTCTCGACTTCTTAAACACCCTAGTACTCTGTCTAGGAGTTGCAATTAGTTTTTGGTGTTTGTAGGTTATGTGTTGGCGGCCGTGTGTAGCGCTGACCCTAGGGGTGGGCTATGATGCGGTAGATACACCGTGGCACGGTGTACCGAGTCACCCGTTTGGTGTCTCGGGAAACCTGTTCACATCGTTCGGGGCCGTATGTGGAAACCTCGGCCGGACTCCCTGCGGATGGAACCTGGATAGGCGATAAACTTGGACTAGAGACTTGAGTGTTTAGGTAGGCCGTGGCTGACACCCTCGTTGGGCTTCCGCTTGAAGGTTGCCGAGTACATGTCGTGTAAACAACGGTAAGTGGTGAGAGCGTGTATGAAGAAGTACACCCCTGCAGGGTTAACATCATCTATTCGAATAGCCGCGTCCACAGTAAAGGACTACTTGGTTGCCTATACAGTTCATAGACAAGTTAATGGTTACTACTAAAAGACTCAAGATAAGTGTGAGTACCGAGGATGGCCCTCTCGTAGGATGACGAGGGAGGATCCCCGGTGGAGTATTGTGTTGGTGATTAGTGGACTTGTGTGCGAAAACTATTTTACTAGTGGTGTCTCGTAGGATAGCTTAGCCAAGAGTCAAAGCTGGCTTGCTGCAATAACTCCACCACCTTCTTGAGAATGAGCATGTATAATAGGTTCTGTTGTAAGACTTGTTGAGTACCTTTGTACTCATGTTTGCTTTAATTACTGTTTTCAAACGACAACACCGCCCCCTCCGATGGGTTTTATGTTGATCTCGACGTCGATGAGTAACTTGCCACCCAGGTGGTGATCCTGGCCATGGAGGGCCCTATGTAGATAGATAGGCTTCGAGAAGCCTTCTTTCTTTCTAGTGTCTGTACTCAGACTATTTGCTTCCGCATGTGCTTGTATGCTTGTATGACTTGAGTGTCGGGTCATGTGACCCCTACCTGTATGAACATGTTATGTATGGCTCTCTGGAGCCTTTAAATAAAGTACTTGAGTTGTAGAGTTTTGTTGTGATGCCATGTTGTATTTGCACATATCGAGCATATTGTGTGTATGATTGAAATGCTTGGTATGTGTGGGATCCGACAATCTAGTTGTTTATCCTTGGCAGCCTCTCTTATGGGGAAATGTAGTCTAGTGCTCCTCGAGCTATAGTAGTCTGCTACAGCCCGGTTCACCGGAGTCCTGCTAGCCCAGCACTACTGCTCAGGACACTTGACTGGCCGGCATGTGTTTCACTTCGTTCCTTTGTCTGTCCCTTTGGGGAAATGTCACGCGGTGACTTCCGGAGTCCGGCCTAGCCTGCTACAGCCCGAGTTCCCCAGAGTCCTGTTAGCCTAGTGCTACAGCCTGGATTCACTCGCTGATGACCGACATGCTCGATGTGATTCATGTATGCCTGTCCCCATAGGTCTGTGCCACTTTGGGTTCACGACTAGCCATGTTGGCCCGGGTTCTCTGTCATATGGATGCTAGCGACACTATCATATACGTGAGCCAAAAGGCGCAAACGGTCCCGGGCCATGGTAAGGCGACACCCGTGGGGATACCGTGCGTGAGGCCACAATGTGATATGAGGTGTTACCGGCTAGATCGATGCGACTTGGAATCGGGGTCCTGACAGCGTTGGCATCAGAGCCGGACTGCCTGTAGGTTCGTTGAGCCAAACTGGTCGATGTCGAGTCTAGAAATGCTTTCGTTATATGTAGGGGAATTGTTTGGGGGAGGGAACGTAAGGCTCTTTTACTCCTTTACCTTATGCCCTTTGATCTGAGTCATTCTCTTCTCATTCAACGTGGGTTAAGGACTAGGCTCTCTTCTTCTATCAGGTTCACGTGTTACTAATCCGTAGCAGCTTATAGGATTGTTGTTACCAGCCACAGTATAGTTTCTACTACTTTTAGTATGTTGCCAGTTGAATCAGAACCTTGATATGATGTTGTTGAGTGATATTGCAAACTGTTGTGGATGTCTCAAATCTTTTTCTGAGCATTTACAGCCATTATGCTGTCCGATTTCCCCTAGAAAATTCTAATGCCTTTGCATTATTCTGTGCTTTCAGATGGCCACCCATTCGCAGAATCAAGTGGTTCGTCTGACCCGGTGCCTCGATGTGCCCGGCCACACGGCCATGTTGGTTTGAGTGATGGTCGAGTCAGGTTACTGGTGGTATCCGGAATATACCGTCGAGGAGCAGTTCAGAGACTTCAACCAGAGCCAGTACCTCTGTACCGTCAGGATATATTCCTCTTATCCTGGAGCCACTGAGCCCCTTCACTGTTCCTATGGACTTGGGGTCACTATTGAGATGTCTGTGCAGGATGCAGCCTATTCAATGATGACTATCATTCGAGCCAGGACTGCCTTGCTACAGAACACCGACTTCCGTTACATGCCAGCCTCACTTCCTGGAGCAGAGGGTACTATCAGGCTTTGTACTATGACTCTTCACATGAGGAGTCACTACTCCGCACCACTGCCGAGATGCTCGAGGATAAGGACCGCGAAAATCGGGCCTTGCGTATGGAGCTTTTCCACACTCTTGCTGATCATTGGGCCACTTTGACTCGGTTTGCACCTGCGGTGGAGGCAGGATACATGGACATGAGGGACCTGTACCCTGTACGGTCTGGATTGCCGGATTGTATGGAGTGGCGCGATGTAGGAGGCATCACCCCTCCTCGTGGTCCCCGTCTGCCACCACCTGTGGGACCGAGGCCACATCCGAGTCCCTATGGTCCGAAGGCTCCGCAGGACCGTCTGTTCCCAGATGATCATGTTCCACTTCCAGGCTTTGGTGGCGACTTCTATGAGGATTACTACGGAGCCGTCTGAGCTAGTAGTAGTTTCACTAGTATTGTAAAAGTTGTATTCTCCACAGTCCTGCGTGACCGTGGGATATGACTTGGTGTGTATCACGCTCCGGAGGTGTAGAAAAATAATGTATAGGAGCTTGGAATGCCTTCGATGAGATGTAATGTCTTTCACCGTAGTTGTACTCTAGCATGGGCTTGTACTAAACTATGTACGGTGTGTATGACCAATGGTATATATATGGCAGTTTCTATATTACCATGTCATGCAATGAACATCCTAGCATTCCATGTTAACCATTACATTCTGCACTTCCTTGCTAAGTTTGTGCCATCCTTATCTAAACCATTGTCTTGTTTTCTCCTAGGATGGTCAACACCCGCAGCAACCCTGCTGCCCCGGAGCAGGGGGAAGCCAGTGCAGCTAGGGGTGAAAATCTGCCTCACCCGCCTTCTCTGGCCGAAGTGATGCTGGAGGTGGAAAGAAACAAGCGTGAGACTAACCGCTTGCTGGAGCGGATTGAGCATAACACTGCACGCCATCAGCGAAATGACTTGGTGTCAATCAATGACTTCATCAAGTTGTACCCACCAAAGTTTAATCATTCCGTCGAGCCCCTCGACGTGGATGACTGGCTCCGCAGCATCACACACAAGCTACGCTCTGCCAACGTAGCCGAAGCTGATAAGGTTACCTATGCTGCCTATCACCTCGAAGGCCCTGCTAGCCTTTGGTGGGAAAACTTTGAGGCTATGCGCCCGGTCGGCCAAATCACTACTTGGGCTGAATTTAGTGAGGCTTTCCATGAGCATCACATCCCGGAAGGTCTCATAGATCGCAAGAGGGAAGAGTTCTGCAATTTCACCCAAGGAAAACTGACTGTGGATGCATATAGTCATGAATTTGGGAATCTGGCACGATATGCTCCTGAAGAGGTATCCACTGATGCTAAGAAGCAGGCAAGGTTCCGCAAGGGACTTAGCCCCGAGCTTCGTCGCGATCTTCGTCTGCACGAGTGCACCTCCTTTCAGAAGTTGGTCAATAAAGCCATCAGTGCTGAGACAGGCCAGTCTGACTATGACGCTTCACGCAAGCACTCTCGTGATTTTGGTTCCTCATCCGGCTCGGGATCTCAGAAGCGCCGGTGTGGATTCCAAGCACGGCACTGCCACCCAGGTTCATTCCGAGGCCATCCTTTGAGGCGCCTCGCCCCAACCAGCAGTTTGCACTGCCCAAGCCCTATGGTAGCCCCGCTGCTAATGCTGCTCCACACCCCAATGTTGTGACATGTTTCAAGTGTGGAGAGCCGGGTCACTACAGTCGAGAGTGTCCCCAGAACAACAACCCCAATCAGTCTGGAAAGTCCGTTGGCCGTTGTGACGCCCGGATAATTAAGCTACAGTAACCCTCTGCTAATGATGCCACGTCACCTCGATTACTGTTGCTAATCTCGTGTTAGTTCAGAACCGATCCAAATTCAACTTTAAATTAAAGTCAACTGATAAAGTTTCAAACATTAAAACTAAAATGTTCTAGAGGTGGCAAATAATCCATAATAAATATTGGAGGAGAAACCACATTTTTATAATGTGTTTACATGTTCAAAAATTAATAAAACATTGATTTAAATGTTTAATTAAATGCCTTTTATTTATTTTGAAATACTAAACTATTTTATTTAGTAGTCAAACTTGTTATTGCAGAGGATTAAATTACAACACTAATTTAGGTGCCAATTGTGTATTTTACAAAACAAAAATGAATTGAACAATAAATAAAATAGAGAAGAAAATAAGTAAAACGGAAAACAAAACTAAAATAAGAATAAAGGCCACCCCCTCTCACTCATGGGCCTCGGCCCACCAGGCCACCACCCAGGCCGGCCCATCCGCCCCCACTCCCCCTTTAACCCCCGAAACCCTAACCCCTATCGCCCATGACTTCCACTGCCCCCCACGCCCCCCTCATCTCCTCCCTCTCCCCCGATCTGGATCGGGAGGGGGCGCACGCCCGATTCTGCCGCCGCTCGACGCAAACCCCTCCCATCCCCGTCCACGCCGGCGTCGTTCCCTC
>NC_041392.1:263154448-263161770 GCF_002162155.2 Triticum dicoccoides
GCCTCCTGCTTGCGCCTGCTGATGCGCGTCATCGCCCTCGTCCTGTAGCAGCACGCGGCGGACCAAATGGTCGCCGTAGATGGCCGCTAGGGCCACGCTGCTGCCCCTGTAGATCGTCGCCGGCGTGCGCACCCAGCGCCCCCTCGGGCACGCTCCCGTCCGAGTGCTCACCCGCTGCCCAGCGCCCGCTTGGGTGACGCCCGCATCCGAGCGCCTAAAGCCGATAGGCCCCTCTGGGCCACTGACATGGGGGGCCCACCCCCAGAATGTTATAAAAATTAGAAGAAAATAAATAAATTTATTAAAAGTATTAATTAATAATTAATTAGTGAACTAATTAAGTTAACTAATTCTGTTTAACTAAACTAAATTAAAATCAGTTAACCTAATAAGATAATTAAGCTACTTAGCTTTGTTTAATTAATTCCGAGGCAATGACGATTGGGACCCACATGTCTGTTGACTGAGTACATCACGCTGACATCATAATTACATTTAATAATAACCGTTTAGAAATTGTTTAAAAACTTTGAAAATTAATATAAAATAATTCATAACTCGGATGAAAAAACTTTGTACATGAAAGTTGCTCAGAACGACGAGTCGAATCCGGATACGCACCCCGTTCGTCCGCCACACATCCCTAGAATAGCGAACATGCAACTTTCCCCCTCCGATTCATCTATCCAAAAACGCGAAACACCAGGGATATTTTCCCGGAAGTTTTCCCCCTTCACCGGTATCACCTCATATCGTGTTAGGGCACCCCTAGCACCGCTACTTGTCTTGTCATGCATCATTGTGCTTCTGTTTGCATTATATTCATTGTTTCTTCCCCCTCTTCTCTCTGATAGACTACGAGACCGACGCCGCTGCTATCCAGTACGACTACGGTGTTGACGACCCCTCTCTCTTGCCAGAGCAACCAGGCAAGCCACCCCCTTGATCACCAGATATCGCCTACTCTCCTCTATACTGCTTGCATTAGAGTAGTGTAGTATGTTACTGCTTTCCGTTAATCCTATTCTCATGCATAGCCTGTCATTGTTGCTACAACTGTTGATACCTTACATGCAATCCTAAATGCTTAGTATAGGATGCTAGATTATCATCAGTGGCCCTACACTCTTGTCTGTCTGCCATGCTATACTACTGGGCCGTGATCACTTCAGGAGGTGATCACGGACATATACTATATACTTTACACTGTTACATTACCGGTGATACTGTTTGGAGATGGGGGCTGAAGGGGCAGGTGGCTCCATCCAGGTAGTGGTGGGCTTGAGTTCCTGACGGCCCCCGACTGTTACTTTGAGGCGGAGCGACAGGGCAGGTTGAGACCACCTAGGAGAGAGGTGGGCCTGGCCCTGGTCGGCGTTCACGGATACATAACACGCTTAACGAGATCTTGGTATTTGATCTGAGTCTGGCTACTGGCCTATACGCACTAACCATCTACGCGGGGACAGTTATGGACACTCGACGTCGTGGTATCAACCGAAGCCTTCGTGACGTCAGCGACTGAGCGGCGCGCGCCGGGTTGGACCGCGTAACGCAACTTCCTTTGTAATGGAGGTTGCTAGGTCTGCTCATCGGCCGCGTACGCAACGTGCAGGTGTGCAATGGGCGATGGGCCCAGACCCCTGCGCCATAGGATTTAGACCGGCGTGCTGACCTCTCTGTTGTGCCTAGGTAGAGCTGCGACGTGTTGATCTTCCGAGGCAGTGCATGACCCAGAAAAGTGTGTCTGGACAAAGGGGATCGAGCGTGTTGGGAAATGTGGTGCACCCCTGCAGGGAAGTTAAACTATTCGAATAGCCGTGATCTTCGGTAATAGGACGACTTGGAGTTGTACCTTGACCTTATGACAACTAGAACTAGATACTTAATAAAACACACCCTTCCAAGTGCCAGATATAACCCGGTGATCGCTCTCTAACAGGGCAACGAGGAGAGGATCATCGGGTAGGATTATGCTATGCGATGCTATTTGGAGGACTTCAGTCTACTCTCTTCTACATGCTGCAAGATGGAGGTTACCAGAAGCGTAGTCTTCGATAGGACTAGCTATCCCCCTCTTATTCCGACATTCTGCAGTTCAGTCCACATATGATACCCTTATTCCATTTGATACCAATGCATACATATGTAGTGTAGCTCCTTGCTTGCGAGTACTTTGGATGAGTTCTCACGGTTGCTTTGCTCCCTCTTTCTCCCTTTCTATACTTGATTGTTGCGACCAGACGATGGAGCCCAGGAGCCAGACGCCACTGTCGATGACGACTACTACTACTCGGGAGGTGCCTACTACTACGTGCAGCCCGCTGACGACGACCAGGAGTAGTTTAGGAGGATCCTAGGCAGGAGGCCTGCGCCTCTTTCGATCTGAATCCCAGTTTGTGCTAGCCTTCTTAAGGCAAACTTGTTTAACTTATGTCTGTACTCAGATATTGTTGCTTCCGCTGACTCTTCTATGGTCAAGCTCTTGTATTCGAGCCCTCGAGGCCCCTGGCTTGTAATATGATGCTTGTATGACTTATTTTATTTGTAGAGTTGTGTTGTGATATCTTCCCGTGAGTCCCTGATCTTGATCGTACACGTTTGCGTGTATGATTAGTGTACGATTGAATCGGGGGCGTCACAAGTTGGTATCAGAGCCGACTGCCTGTAGGAATCCCCCTTCCACACTCCTTGGCCGAAGTCGAGTTTAGTCATTACAAAACTTTTACTAACATGGTTGTGTGTCTTACGGGCCCACGTCGCCATTCGGTGGTATTAGGATCCTTTATTTCTCGTCTATGCTCTGGGACTCTAATCTCTCTTCTATTTGGGTTAAATGATTTTACGAACTCTAACTCTAGGTTCTCGTAATTACTTCCTCCTGGAGAGCCCCTCACTCCAGATGATTGCATGGTGCGTCGAAGAATCCGAAGATACTCTCCGATGTTCTCTTAAGACTTTATGGCATTGCTTTTACAATTCCCTTCCATCGATATACCCTTATGGATAACTACCTACAATTGTCGTTCATACCTTCATCCTCAGTAGCTCTTGTTATTACAAGATGCCCTAAATTGCTCTTCGTTCTTCCGAAAATCCTTTAAGCTTACTGCCTTGCAGTTCTTTACCACATGAATACCCCTATTGAAAATTCCTCGCACTTATTGAGTATCTGTTCATCCCCAGTTGTTCGTATGCTTCATAAGATACTCTGAAATACTATCCGACCTTCTGAGCATCCCCTTCAAACTATTGCTCTGCAAATACTTGTATGCTTACATTATGGATGCTCCCATATCATTAGCAATATTCACTAATATCTTTTGACATCGTCATTTTGATCCTATTGATTCAATATGTGTGCGAATGCACACAATCATCTATCAACCCTTCTAAATTATCTTTCCGGCTCAGATGTCATTTTGAACATGAGCTGGTTCTTGACCAATTAATGCCTTGATCGGTTGTGCTTCTAAGTCTATTGAACTTATTCATTTTCAACCAGAACGATTGCTTCTGATCCCTTGATTTGGAAATCTTAATTCCTTTGCCTTTGAGCTTTTATTTAGTTAGTTGTTTCTATAATAAAATGCCTTTGCATTGTTTCTTCTATTGGTGGTGTGCAAATGCTCACATCAACTCCATTATGGACCGTCAGATCCTGTGTTGAATTTTCATCCGACAGTGTCCCTTGTATACAAAAACCTCGAGAAGTTCTTTCCCTGATACATAATGCCATTGGTAAATCCTATTCTGTGATTGGCCAACCATGCTCTACTTTCGAGCTGGTGATATTTACTATTGAATCTTGTGGTATATGTTTCCATGATGCCCCGATGGGTTGAACCTACGCCTTCCCTAATCTGTGTGAACCTGAAAGATTTCGCGGAACATACTTATCTAGTATTGCACCAAGTAAAACTTTCCACAACTAATGTCATTTTCGAAAGGCGAGAGGTGAATGGAAGGTTATACATTGAAGAAGTGGGAGTCGACCTTGAACTTTGTGTTCATGCCCATGGATACGATGTAGATCTTATCATTAAAGCTTCTCTTAAATTAATTATTCCTTTGGTATAAGTTCATCTTATATCTAGGGTCTGGTCTTTTGCAATCGTGGTTCCGACCATGCTCTCCTTTAAATACCATTTCTCGTGCAAGTTTAAGCACTTGTCTTCTGCAGAGCAATACCCCAGTCCAACCTCTACTTTGATCTTTCATCGAGTATGACCCATGGTATCTCGAGAATATCAAAGAACTGTGTTGCTCCCTAAGAGTCTTCATCTAGTATTGCTTCTTACCGATTTCAGATTTCCCCCGGGTTCTGGGTTGTCATCAACCGAGAACACCGATATGTGAACCGATTCCGCATTCCGGTTCGATAACCCCAAGTAATTTTCGTTGCTTACGAGTTTAATAATCCTTCAAGTCATTCCTAGCCTGATCGGCTATATCATTATCGTGCTAAATTTTAACTGTGCTACCTGGTCCTTCCCGGAGCACAATTTTTGACGATGAGCTAAGCTTACGTCGAACTTCCTCATCATATCATTTCTCTTTGAACAGCAAGCTTGGTTTGGAGTTTGTGCCGTACCCTCGGTTCCATTAACCTATCGCTTCATCATTCCTTTGACTTGATGTCATCAACGATCGATTACATCTTCATGAAATCTCTCGACAAATGTGTCATGATCATCATCGGCATTCGGAGCTCTTCCAGAATATCAGTCGAATTCTTGATGAGAAATACCATCCTTGCCCTTGATGATTTGTGTTATCATCGACCACTTTATTGCCTTCCGTTCAACACAAACTTGTTCGTGTTTCTAGCAACCCTAAGTTAATGGTCGATAATTCATTCTTAGACTATTGGTTGTTGAATCACCTTTCTAACATTAATCATGCTACCTAAGACCATATTTTGGGTGCACTTTTCAACCAGTTCTTAATTGTGTATGTTTTCCTCGAGCATGCATCCTTATATCATTTGATCCGACAAATGTTATCTCCTTGTTCACATAAGTGTGGAAATCCATCTTTTGAAAATCTCAATGAATTGTCGTTGAGTTCATCAGCTACCTCTTCATCCTCTCCTTGGTTTTAATGGTTAACTCTTGTTTCGGAACTCGCTTCCATAGTACATTTCCCAAGAATCTTACAATGTCGTCTCGTCAATTGTGTCGCACCTTTTCTTCTCAGGCATCCTGAGTATGAGGTATCCGGACACCAATCAGATCTAAATCTCGGTCATATATGATGGTTGGAACACTTTCCAAGAGTCAAAACATTGGTCTTTATATGACCCGGTAAGGTGATGTCATGCCTAGCACACCTGGCCGGAGGACCTATCGTTATACTTTCCATCTTAGCAAGGTTAACTATTCTTCCATGAGGAAATTGTGAGACTTATTCTATAAGTTGTTCCTGATGAATCCTTCGTATATCCAAGTCCGACCTTTGCCTGAAGACCATGTCAATGCTATCTGAAAGCATGTCTGTGGTACTCCGATTTTCAACAAGAACATTTGAAGCCCAGATGCTAAATGTTTCCTGCTCAAATATCCAAACACCGCTGTATGGGTAAAGTCATGAAATTTCGGTCACCTTACCTAAAGAGTTTTTTTACATTATATCCTAACATGGATAGCATGCCCTGCTTGTCCTTGGGAAGGATATACCCTTGAAATATGTGTTTAAACACATTTTCCTTTCCATTGTTTTGTTTAATCTGATAATCATATTTTTTCCTTTCCATTGGTTGGTTTAACGTTTCTTGTGATCTATATGATCTAAGCAGTAATATTCTCCTGCTTATGTAAACACCTTGGTGTACAATTCTGTCATCAAGACCCTGTTACTATTATTGATGACATTCCGGTAGCCATCGATGGACGAGAACTTTGCCTGTTGGTCCGCCTCGTTCAACAAGTAGGAAAATGGTTCTCTTCGTGCCTCACCCTTGGTACCCGAGTTGTTGCCGACAAGTCGATAGGCTACCCTCTGACATGCCTTGCTATCATGACCATGCAAGATGTCACCGCTCCTCCTACTTTTAACCCACATGGTGGGCCCATAACTCACAGTTCCACATGATCGAAACCTGACTCTCCTGTACACCATCCTATTCCCAAAGTTATTCCTCGCGCGTGGCCTCGTATGTAATTCATGGGCCACCGTCCTAGTGACCAATTCTGGTATTAGACACAATACTTATTCCCATTGCTATGACCCCAATCACGTTTTGTTTCAGGCAATGAACGATTGCCTATCCTCTCGAAACTTCTTATTGCACCGTCTTACTTGCTCTCGGTGTTTTCTGAAGTTCCAATTCGAGAGTTACTTTCCGCCACCTTCCCCGATGTTATCGACCAGATAGTCAACCTTGTGGAGGTCCATTCTCCTGGAATACCCCCCCCCTTTATTCTTTCGTAAGTACGATGGAGTTCCCCAAGAAAGATGCCGACTTCATCAAGATGACCTGAAGCAGAGAAATGAAGACGTGAATGTAATGGATTGACCTCTTCGAGAAGAGCAACCAAGACCGAGAACACTCGCTAGAAATTCGTAACAAGAACCTTCCCCCTTTACTCCGCCTCTTAAATCTCGGGACGAGATTTCTTGTAGTGGAGGAGAATTGTGACGCCCGGATAATTAAGCTACAGTAACCCTCTGCTAATGATGCCACGTCACCTCGATTACTGTTGCTAATCTCGTGTTAGTTCAGAACCGACCCAAATTCAACTTTAAATTAAAGTCAACCGATAAAGTTTCAAACATTAAAACTAAAATGTTCTAGAGGTGTCAAATAATCCATAATAAATATTGGAGGAGAAACCACATTTTTATAATGTGTTTACATGTTTAAAAATTAATAAAACATTGATTTAAATGTTTAATTAAATGCCTTTTATTTATTTTGAAATACTAAACTATTTTATTTAGTAGTCAAACTTGTTATTGCAGAGGCTTAAATTACAACACTAATTTAGGTGCCAATTGTGTATTTTACAAAACAAAAATGAATTGAACAATAAATAAAATAGAGAAGAAAATAAGTAAAACGGAAAACAAAACTAAAATAAGAATAAAGGCCACCCCCTCTCACTCATGGGCCTCGGCCCACCAGGCCACCACCCAGGCCGGCCCATCCGCCCCCACTCCCCCTTTAACCCTCGAAACCCTAACCCCTGTCACCCACGACTTCCACTGCCCCCACGCCCCCTCATCTCCTCCCTCTCCCCCGATCTGGATCGGGAGGGGGCGCACGCCCGATTCTGCCGCCGCCCGACGCAAACCCCTCCCATCCCCGTCCACGCCGGCGC